>NC_134906.1:12157870-12170370 GCF_041734735.1 Babylonia areolata | reverse complement strand
CAGTCTTCATGGTCTTTCACTAACGTGTTCCTTAATAGTCTGTTGGTTGAGTTATGTCTTGGGAGTCTTTCAGTTTCATCTAGTAGTAGTAGTAGTAGCAGCAGCACCCTGTGCCCCTGAAAACGGAGTATGGCTTCCTATATGGTGGGGGTAAAAACGGTCATACAAGTAATTCTTTTTTAATAATTTTTTTTTTTAAGCCCACTCCTGTACATACGTGAAAGTTTCAGCCCACGAACGAAGAAGAAGAATAAGTAGAAGCTCCATGCAGAGGAGAGGTAGTCCACAGAGGAGCAATAGTAGCGGATAGGTTAATCCATAGAGGTCTAGTAGTAGGGGATAGGTTAATCCATAGAGGTCTAGTAGTTGGGGATAGGTTAATCCATTGAGGTCTAGTAGTAGGGGGACAGGTTAATCCATAGAGGAGCAGTAGTAGGGGATAGGTTAATCCATAGAGGAGCAGTAGTAGGGGATAGGTTAATCCATAGAGGACCAGTAGTAGGGGGTAGGTTAATCCATAGAGGTCTAGTAGTAGGGGGTAGGTTAATCCATAGAGGAGCAGTAGTAGAGGATAGGTTAATCCATAGAGGAGCAGTGGTTGGGGATAGGTTAATCCATAGAGGTCTAGTAGTAGGGGATAGGTTAATCCATAGAGGAGCAGTAGTAGGGGATAGGTTAATCCATAGAGGAGCAGTAGTAGGGGATAAGTTAATCCATAGAGGTCTAGTAGTAGGGGATAGGTTAATCCATAGAGGAGCAGTATTTGGGGATAGGTTTATCCATTGAGGTCTAGTAGTAGGGGGGTAGGTTAATCCATAGAGGAGCAATAGTAGGGGATAGGTTAATCCATAGAGGAGCAGTAGTAGGGGATAGGTTAATCCATAGAGGTCTAGTAGTAGGGGATAGGTTAATCCATAGAGGAGCAGTATTTGGGGATAGGTTTATCCATTGAGGTCTAGTAGTAGGGGGGTAGGTTAATCCATAGAGGAGCAATAGTAGGGGATAGGTTAATCCATAGAGGACCAGTAGTAGGGGATAGGTTAATCCATAGAGGACCAGTAGTAGGGGGTAGGTTAATCCATAGAGGAGCAGTAGTAGCGGATAGGTTAATCCATAGAGGACCAGTAGTAGCGGATAGGTTAATCCATAGAGGACCAGTAGTAGGGGATAGGTTAATCCATAGAGGACCAGTAGTAGCGGATAGGTTAATCCATAGAGGACCAGTAGTAGGGGATAGGTTAATCCATAGAGGACCAGTAGTAGGGGGTAGGTTAATCCATAGAGGAGCAGTAGTAGGGGGTAGGTTAATCCATAGAGGAGCAGTAGTAAGCGATAGGTTAATCCATAGAGGAGCAGTAGTAGGGGGACAGGTTAATCCAT
Source organism: Babylonia areolata (assembly GCF_041734735.1). Classification (NCBI taxonomy): domain Eukaryota; kingdom Metazoa; phylum Mollusca; class Gastropoda; order Neogastropoda; family Buccinidae; genus Babylonia; species Babylonia areolata. Next base: position 12,168,990 of record NC_134906.1, on the reverse strand, counting down.
AGAGGACCAGTAGTAGGGGGACAGGTTAATCCATAGAGGTCTAGTAGTAGGGGGACAGGTTAATCCATAGAGGTCTAGTAGTAGGGGACAGGTTAATCCATAGAGGAGCAGTAGTAGGGGATAGGTTAATCCATAGAGGTCTAGTAGTAGGGGGACAGGTTAATCCATAGAGGTCTAGTAGTAGGGGGGTAGATTAATCCACAGAGGTCTAGTAGTAGGGGGACAGGTTAATCCATAGAGGTCTAGTAGTAGGGGGACAGGTTAATCCACAGAGGTCTCGTAGTAGGGGAACAGGTTAATCCACAGAGGTCTCGTAGTAGGGGGATATGATAATCCATAGAGGAGCGTAGGGGGTAGGTTAATCCATAGAGGAGCAGTAGTAAGCGATAGGTTAATCCATAGAGGACCAGTAGTAGGGGGTAGGTTAATCCATGGAGGTCTAGTAGTAGGGGATAGGTTAATCCATAGAGGAGCAGTAGTAGGGGATAGGTTAATCCATAGAGGAGCAGTAGTAGGGGATAGGTTAATCCATAGAGGAGCAGTAGTAAGGGATAGGTTAATCCATAGTCTAGTAGTAGGGGGTAGGTTAATCCATAGAGGTCTAGTAGTAGGGGGTAGGTTAATCCATTGAGGTCTAGTAGTAGGGGGGTAGGTTAATCCATAGAGGAGCAGTAGTAGGGGGTAGGTTAATCCATAGAGGAGCAGTAGTAGGGGATAGGTTAATCCATAGAGGAGCAGTAGTAGGGGGACAGGTTAATCCATAGAGGAGCAGTAGTAAGCGATAGGTTAATCCATAGAGGAGCAGTAGTAGGGGATAGGTTAATCCATAGAGGAGCAGTATTGGGGATAGGTTTATCCATTGAGGTCTAGTAGTAGGGGGTAGGTTAATCCATAGAGGAGCAGTAGTAGGGGATAGGTTAATCCATAGAGAAGCAGTAGTAGGGGATAGGTTAATCCATTGAGGAGCAGTAGTAGGGGGTAGGTTAATCCATAGAGGTCTAGTAGTTGGGGATAGGTTAATCCATAGAGGAGCAGTAGTAGGGGATAGGTTAATCCATAGAGGAGCGGTAGTAAGCGATAGGTTAATCCATAGAGGAGCAGTAGTAGGGGATAGGTTAATCCATAGAGGTCTAGTAGTAGGGGATAGGTTAATCCATAGAGGTCTAGTAGTAGGGGATAGGTTAATCCATAGAGGAGCAGTATTTCGGGATAGGTTTATCCATTTAGGTCTAGTAGTAGGGGATAGGTTATTCCATGGAGGACCAGTAGTTGGGGATAGGTTAATCCATAGAGGAGCAGTAGTAGGGGATAGGTTAATCCATAGAGGAGCAGTAGTAAGCGATAGGTTTATCCATTGAGGTCTAGTAGTAGGGGGTAGGTTAATACATAGAGGACCAGTAGTAGGGGGTAGGTTAATCCATGGAGGAGCAGTAGTTGGGGATAGGTTAATCCATTGAGGTCTAGTAGTAGGGGGGTAGGTTAATCCATAGAGGTCTAGTAGCAGGGGATAGGTTAATCCATACAGGTCTTGTAACTAGTTGGGAAGAGGGTAGTCGAAAGCAGATGTAGTGGTGGAGGGGGGGGAGGGTGGTAGTTCATGGAGGACTAGTCCATATACGCTACACCACATCTCCCAAGCAGATGCCTGACCAGCAGCGTAACCCAAACGGACTAGTAGTGAGTGAGTGGGTAGTTCATAGACGGGATGGTAGTAGCGGGAGAGGGTAACTCATAGATGGTAGTCCAAGGGGGTCAGCAGCAGGAGAGAGTGTTGTCCATTGAGGGCTAGCTAGTAGCAGGAGAAAGGGTGGTACTTCATGTGTAGGGGTGAGCGTTGTCCATTGAGGGCTAGCTAGTAGCAGGAGAAAGGGTGTTACTTCATGTGTAGGGGTGAGCGTTGTCCATTGAGGGCTAGCTAGTAGCAGGAGAAAGGGTGGTACTTCATGTGTAGGGGTGAGCGTTGTCCATTGAGGGCTAGCTAGTAGCAGGAGAAAGGGTGGTACTTCATGTGTAGGGGTGAGCGTTGTCCATTGAGGGCTAGCTAGTAGCAGGAGAAAGGGTGGAGCTTCATGTGTAGGGGTGAGCGTTGTCCATTGAGGGCTAGCTAGTAGCAGGAGAAAGGGTGGTACTTCATGTGTAGGGGTGAGCGTTGTCCGTTGAGGGCTAGTAGCAGGAGAAAGGGTGGTACTTCATGTGTAGGGGTGAGCGTTGTCCATTGAGGGCTAGCTAGTAGCAGGAGAAAGGGTGGAGCTTAATGTGTAGGGGTGAGCGTTGTCCATTGAGGGCTAGCTAGTAGCAGGAGAAAGGGTGGAACTTCATGTGTAGGGGTGAGCGTTGTCCATTGAGGGCTAGCTAGTAGCAGGAGAAAGGGTGGAGCTTCATGTGTAGGGGTGAGCGTTGTCCATTGAGGGCTAGTAGCAGGAGAAAGGGTGGAGCTTCACGTGTAGGGGTGAGCGTTGTCCATTGAGGGCTAGTAGCAGGAGAAAGGGTGGAGCTTCATGTGTAGGGGTGAGCGTTGTCCATTGAGGGCTAGTAGCAGGAGAAAGGGTGGTACTTCATGTGTAGGGGTGAGCGTTGTCCATTGAGGGCTAGCTAGTAGCAGGAGAAAGGGTGGTACTTCATGTGTAGGGGTGAGCGTTGTCCATTGAGGGCTAGCTAGTAGCAGGAGAAAGGGTGGTACTTCATGTGCAGGAGTGAGCGTTGTCCATTGAGGGCTAGCTAGTAGCAGGAGAAAGGGTGGTACTTCATGTGTAGGGGAGAGCGTTGTCCATTGAGGGCTAGTAGCAGGAGAAAGGGTGGTACTTCATGTGTAGGAGTGAGCGTTGTCCATTGAGGGCTAGTAGCAGGAGAAAGGGTGGTACTTCATGTGTAGGGGTGAGCGTTGTCCATTGAGGGCTAGCTAGTAGCAGGAGAAAGGGTGGTACTTCATGTGTAGGGGTGAGCGTTGTCCATTGAGGGTTAGCTAGTAGCAGGAGAAAGGGTGGAGCTTCATGTGTAGAGGTGAGCGTTGTCCATTGAGGGCTAGTAGCAGGAGAAAGGGTGGTACTTCATGTGTAGGGGTGAGCGTTGTCCATTGAGGGCTAGCTAGTAGCAGGAGAAAGGGTGGTACTTCATGTGTAGGGGTGAGCGTTGTCCATTGAGGGCTAGCTAGTAGCAGGAGAAAGGGTGGTACTTCATGTGTAGGGGTGAGCGTTGTCCATTGAGGGCTAGCTAGTAGCAGGAGAAAGGGTGGTACTTCATGTGTAGGGGTGAGCGTTGTCCATTGAGGGCTAGCTAGTAGCAGGAGAAAGGGTGGTACTTCATGTGTAGAGGTGAGCGTTGTCCATTGAGGGCTAGTAGCAGGAGAAAGGGTGGTACTTCATGTGTAGAGGTGAGCGTTGTCCATTGAGGGCTAGTAGCAGGAGAAAGGGTGGTACTTCATGTGTAGGGGTGAGCGTTGTCCATTGAGGGCTAGCTAGTAGCAGGAGAAAGGGTGGTACTTCATGTGTAGGGGTGAGCGTTGTCCATTGAGGGCTAGTAGCAGGAGAAAGGGTGGTACTTCATGTGTAGGGGTGAGCGTTGTCCATTGAGGGCTAGCTAGTAGCAGGAGAAAGGGTGGAGCTTCATGTGTAGGGGTGAGCGTTGTCCGTTGAGGGCTAGCTAGCAGCAGGAGAAAGGGTGGAGCTTCATGTGTAGGGGTGAGCGTTGTCCTTTGAGGGCTAGCTAGTAGCAGGAGAAAGGGTGGAGCTTCATGTGTAGGGGTGAGCGTTGTCCATTGAGGGCTAGCTAGTAGCAGGAGAAAGGGTGGAACTTCATGTGTAGGGGTGAGCGTTGTCCATTGAGGGCTAGCTAGTAGCAGGAGAAAGAGTGGTACTTCATGTGTAGGGGTGAGCGTTGTCCATTGAGGGCTAGCTAGTAGCAGGAGAAAGGGTGGTACTTCATGTGTAGGGGTGAGCGTTGTCCATTGAGGGCTAGCTAGTAGCAGGAGAAAGAGTGGTACTTCATGTGTAGAGGTGAGCGTTGTCCATTGAGGGCTAGTAACAGAAGAAAGGGTGGTACTTCATGTGTAGGGGTGAGTGTTGTCCACTGAGGGCTAGCTAGTAGCAGGAGAAAGGGTGGTACTTCATGTGTAGAGGTGAGCGTTGTCCATTGAGGGCTAGTAACAGAAGAAAGGGTGGTACTTCATGTGTAGGGGTGAGTGTTGTCCACTGAGGGCTAGCTAGTAGCAGGAGAAAGGGTGGTACTTCATTTGTAGGGGTGAGCGTTGTCCATTGAGGGCTAGCTAGTAGCAGGAGAAAGGGTGGTACTTCATGTGTAGGGGTGAGCGTTGTCCATTGAGGGCTAGCTAGTAGCAGGAGAAAGGGTGGTACTTCATGTGTAGGGGTGAGCGCTGTCCATTGAGGGCTAGTAGCAGGAGAAAGGGTGGTACTTCATGTGTAGGGGTGAGCGTTGTCCATTGAGGGCTAGTAGCAGGAGAAAGGGTGGTACTTCATGTGTAGGGGTGAGCGTTGTCCATTGAGGGCTAGCTAGTAGCAGGAGAAAGGGTGGTACTTCATGTGTAGGAGTGAGCGTTGTCCATTGAGGACTAGTAGCAGGAGAAAGGGTGGTACTTCATGTGTAGGGTGAGCGTTGTCCATTGAGGGCTAGCTAGTAGCAGGAGAAAGGGTGGTACTTCATGTGTAGGAGTGAGCGTTGTCCATTGAGGACTAGTAGCAGGAGAAAGGGTGGTACTTCATGTGTAGGGTGAGCGTTGTCCATTGAGGGCTAGCTAGTAGCAGGAGAAACGGTGGTACTTTATGTGTAGGGGTGAGCGTTGTCCGTTGAGGGCTAGTAGCAGGAGAAAGGGTGGTACTTCATTTGTAGGGGTGAGCGTTGTCCATTAAGGGCTAGCTAGTAGCAGGAGAAAGGGTGGAGCTTCATGTGTAGGGGTGAGCGTTGTCCATTGAGGGCTAGCTAGTTGCAGGAGAAAGGGTGGTACTGCATGTGTAGGGGTGAGCGTTGTCCGTTGAGGGCTAGCTAGTAGCAGGAGAAAGGATGGTACTTCATGTGTAGGGGTGAGCGTTGTCCGTTGAGGGCTAGCTAGTAGCAGAAGAAAGGGTGGAGCTTCATGTGTAGGGGTGAGCGTTGTCCATTGAGGACTAGTAGCAGAAGAAAGGGTGGTACTTCATGTGTAGGGGTGAGCGTTGTCCATTGAGGGCTGGTAGCAGGAGAAAGGGTGGTACTTCATGTGTAGGGGTAAGCGTTGTCCATTGAGGGCTAGTAGCAGGAGAAAGGGTGGTACTTCATGTGTAGAGGTGAGCGTTGTCCATTGAGGGCTAGTAGCAGGAGAAAGGGTGGTACTTCATGTGTAGGGGTGAGCGTTGTCCATTGAGGGCTAGCTAGTAGCAGGAGAAAGGGTGGTACTTCATGTGTAGGGGTGAGCGTTGTCCATTGAGAGCTAGCTAGTAGCAGGAGAAAGGGTGGTACTTCATGTGTAGGGGTGAGCGTTGTCCATTGAGGACTAGTAGCAGGAGAAAGGGTGGAGCTTCATGTGTAGGGGTGAGCGTTGTCCATTGAGGGCTGGTAGCAGGAGATAGGGTGGTACTTCATGTGGAGGGGTGAGCTGGCGAGAGACTGGCAGGAGAGAGGGGGGGGGGGGGGGGCGGGGATACGAGCAGGGGCAAAGAAGGGAGATGGCGGGAGGGGCGAGGGGGCAGGGGGGGGGGGAGGGGCTGGGTGGGAGGGAAAGATGTGACCATTGTCCTCCCTTCCCTACCCCCCCCCACCCCCCACCACCACCACCACCCTCTCCCCTCCTTTCCCATTCCTCCTCTTGCTCGCCCAGCAGTCTTCCTTTCTTCAACAGCCTGTCCTGACATTTTTCCCTTGAGGATTTTTTTTTTTTTTTTGGGGGGGGGGGGGGGGGGTAGGGGGTATTTTATTTTATTTTATGTTTTTTTGGTCCAGGGTTCGAATTAGAGATGGGGGAGGGGGGGGGTAGGGGTAATGCTACTGAGCGGGGAGGGGGGGACGGGGAAGGGGGTTGGGGTGGGGTGGGGGCACTTCAACCATGCCAGAAAACATGCTGCACGTGATGTGATGTGAACGTCTGTCGTGTCTATTCCTGTTCACACATCCCCTCTCTCTCTCTCTGTCTCTCTCTCTCTCTCTTCAAACAATATTACTACTGATGCTTGGTTTGAACATTTTAAAGCACTTCTCACAAAAGATGCAAATATCAATATGTTACCGCACATAGAGAACGAAGAAGAAGATAATTTAAACCGTCCTATTTCCAAAGAAGAGGTAATGTTAGCAATTAGAAAAATTAAAATTCGTAAAGCCGCCGGGCCAGATGGAATCATTGGGGAACTATTTAAGTATGGATGTAAAACTGAATTGATTTTAGATTTCTTTGTAACGTTTTTCAACGCTCTTTTCGATAAAGGAATTTATCCCCAAAACTGGACTGAGTCTATTGTTCTCCCTCTTTATAAGAAAGGAGATGTAAATAATCCAAGTAATTACCGAGGTATCTCTATTTGCAACGCAGCTAGTAAGATATATAGCACAATTATTAATCACAGACTGCAAGATTGGGTTGAAAATAATAACATTACTGGAGAGTATCAAGCTGGATTCAAACGCAGTTATTCTACTGTAGATCATATGTTTACTTTGATGGCATTTATACAAAAACAATTTTCATTTAACCGTAAACTATATGTTGCTTTCATTGATTTTGAAAAAGCTTTTGATTCCATAAATAGAAGTATATTATGGCCTATTCTGTTAAAATATGGAGTGAGAGGGAAATTACTTAAGTGTATAATGAGTATGTATGATTGTGTGAAGATTAGAGTTAGGTGTGGGGGGAGGATGACTGACTATATACAGTGCACAAGCGGTGTAAAACAAGGTGACGTTTGTAGTCCTATTTTGTTTTCTCTCTTTATTAATGAATTGACCCATGAAGTTGTGAATAATGGTAGACATAGCGCACAATTCTCTACAGATCTTTTACAGTTATTCATTCTGCTTTTGGCAGATGATGTTGTTTTAATGTCTGAAATAGTAATTGGTCTTCAAACACAACTTAATAGTCTACATAGAGCAGCTACAGCTCTGCAGTTAAATGTGAATATGTCCAAAAGTAGCATCATTGTATTTAGAAAGGGTGGGTATTTGGGAGCGAGAGAACATTGGGTCTATGAAGGAGTAGCTATGCCTGTTGTGAATATATATAAATATTTAGGTCTTTATTTTTCAACAAGACTGAGTTTTACTGTCGCTTGTAAAGATCTTGCAAGCAGAGGAAAGCGTGCGGCATTGTGCATTATGCAAAAGTTATCTAGTTTAGGTAATCAATCTTTTGAAGTGTTTATTAGATTATTCGACTCTCAAGTTCAACCTATTACTCAATATGGCGCAGAAATATGGGGTCTTGATAATGCTGCAATGTATTGTGAGAAAGTCCATTTGTTTATGTTAAAGAAATTTCTGAAAGTATCAATAAAACTCCAAATGATTTGATATATGGTGAAACAAATAGGTACCCAATACATCTGAACTCAGCTGTGAGGTGCATCAGGTACTGGCTGAAATTAACACGGTTAGATGAATCAAGATTACCCAGAAAAGCTTATAATATGTTGTGTGATTTGGATGTAAGGGGCAAGATTAATTGGGTAACAAAAGTGAGAGTTAAACTGTATGAAATAGGTATGGGATTTGTTTGGCTTAATCAAGGGGTGGGGGATTTCTCAGGATTTATTCGTAGTCTCCGCACCAGACTGATTGATTGTAGATGGCAAGAATGGAATGCTCATGTGCAAGAAAGTGATAGATTTCATGTGTATTATCAGATCAACTCTTTACATTGTGTCCCAACGTATTTATCCATGAATTTGGCAAAACATTTAAAATATGTCATGACAAGATTTAGGTTTGGGCTTTCAGATATTGCAATTCATCATTTTCGATACACACAGCATAGTGATCATGATCTTATTTGTCCATTGTGCACAAATGCAGAAGAAAACGAATTACATTTCATGTTTTGTTGTCCAAAGTTATGTGAACTAAGATATAATTTCATACCCCAGAAATATTACTCTCAGCCTTCTATGTTTAAACTAGTTTTGCTTATGACGTCACGTCGTGAAGAAGAAGTCAGACAGTTTGCAACTTATCTACACAAAGCATTCAAAATCCGGTCATTTAGTTGTTCCTGATTATCAATCTAGGTATTGTTTTGTTTTATTGTATCATATACTGTATGTCATAATGTTTTCGAAATACGTTTACACACCACCCCTTCATAAGGGGCTAAGGCCTTTTTTGAATAAACCATCCGAATCCGAATCCGAATCTCTCTCTCTCTCTGTGTCCGTCTGTCTCTCTCTCTCTCTCTCTCTTTCTCTCTTTCTCTTTCCCTCTCTCTCTCTCTCTCTTTCTCTTTCCCTCTCTCTCTCTCTCTCTCTCTCTCTCTCTCTCTCTCTCTCTCTCTCTCTCTCTCTCTCTCTCTCTCTGTCATGTAACACAAACTATGCATTATTAATGTATTCATACCGAAAGTAGGTAGTATTTGCTTTTCTACAGACAAAAGGGTTGATTGACTTCTGCACTTTGTTTACTTTGTGTTACACCCCTTCAGTGTGGGCAATGGCCTGTCTGAATAAATCTTCTGGTCTGATCTGGTCTGCTCTGTGTGTGTGTGTGTGTGTGTGTGTGTGTGTGTGTGTGTGTGTGTGTGTGTGTCTGTCTGTCTGTCTCTCTCTCTCTCTCTCTCTCTCTTTGTCTCTTTGTCTCTCTCTCTCTTTCTCTATCTCTCTCTCTTTCTCTCTCACTCTCTCTCTCTCTCTCTCTCTCTTTCTCTATCTTCTCTTCTCTCTCTCCCTCTCTCTCTCTCTTAGCCTCTCTCTCTCTCTTCCCCCTCCCCCCTCTCTCTCTCTTCCTGCCCCCCCCTCTCTCTCTCTCTTGATCTTTCTTTCCTTTTTGGGGGGCATCTCCCTCTAATGCCTCTCTCTCTCTCTCTCTCTCTCTCTCCCTCTTACCCTCTCTCTCTCTCTTCCCCTCCTCTCTCTCTTCCTGCCCCTCCCCCCTCTCTCTCTCTTGATCTTTCTTTCCTTTTTTTGGGGGGGCATCTCCCTCTAATGCCGCTCTCTCTCTCTCTCTCTCTCTCTCTCTCTCTCTCTCTCTCTCTCTCTCTCTCTTACCCTCTTGTTTTTATTTCTCACTACATGCCATTACTTTGAATGGATGGTCGAACTGCACTTTGTTGCACAGATTGATTGATTTCGTTTTGGTTTTGGTTTTCATCAATATTATTACTATTGATGCATGTTGTTATTTGTATTATGAACCCCCATGTCATTAGGGCTGTAAAGCTATTGACATTAAAGTGTTCAGTGTTCAGTGTTCAGTGTTCTCTTACCCTCTCTCTCTCTCTCTCTTCCCCTCCTCTCTCTCTTCCTGCCCCTCCCCCCTCTCTCTCTTGATCTTTCTTTCCTTTTTGGGGGGGCATCTCCCTTTAATGCCGCTCTCTCTCTCTCTCTCTCTCTCTCTCTCTCCCTCTCTCTCTCCCCCCTCCTCTCTCTCTGTCTCTCCCTCACCCCCCTCTCTCTCTCTCTCTTAATCTTTCTTTCCATTTTTTTTTGTCTTGTCTTGTCTTGTCTTGTCTTTCCATTTTTTGGGGGGTGTGGGGGGATCTCCCTCTAATGCCGCACTATTTTATCTCTTTTACACGGTAGGTCTCCAACCCACTCCACCAACCCCTCTCCCGCCCCCACCCCACCCACCGCCACACCCTCACCCCAGTCCATGTTGATATCGAACTGTTGGGAGGATATTTATGATAGTCAGTCGTGTCCGACTATGACCATCAGCAGAACAGCAGAGGAGGCAACTGCTGTTCCGACTATTTGGGCTAGAATTTTTATTATAGTGGAGAGTGTCTTGCCCAAGTTACATCCTCACTCTCTCTTGGTCAAGAGGGTTTTAGGACAGTCGGCGTTGGGGATGGTTCCCAAATAAAAGGCCGGCCAGCCCCCAAGGCTGCAGCACTAAGAGCCAGTGCAATTTTGCCTCCTAGTTTGAGAGTCATAGTCCTTCACAAAAGACTAAGCTGTAAATGATTTCCCATTGACTGGAGAAACCATTGATAATATAATACAGTTTGGAGGATGACGTAACATGAAAGGAGTATGGTATGGGAGCAAAGGTGGAGAGGGGTGTGGTGGTGATGTCTGGTCTAGTCTAGTTCTAGTCGAGTCTAGTCGGGAGGTAAGGGAGGGATGGGGTGAGAAGGAAAGTAAAGAGTGATGGGCTCTTAGTGCAAGTCGGCTATTATATTATTATTAATATGATTATTATTATTATTATTAGCCCCGTGGAGAGCTACAGATCATTAGGCTGTGGTGGCGGTAGTGGTGGCGGTAGTGGTGGTGGTGTGGAAGGGTTGGGTTGGGTTGGGTGGTAACGTAATTGACTCACTTGTGTAAACAAAGTGAGTCTCTGTTTTAACCCGGTGTTCGGTTGTCTGTGTGTGTGTGTGTGTGTGTGTGTCTGTGTGTCTGTGTGTCCGTGGTAAACTTTAACATTGACATTTTCTCTGCAACTACTTTGTCAGTTGACACCAAATTTGGCATAAAAATAGGAAAAATTCAGTTCTTTCCAGTCATCTTGTTTAAAACAATATTGCGCTTCTGGGATGGGCACAAAAAAATAAAGAATGAAGCCTAATTATATGCAAACTGCATTTACTGTTATATTTATATTTTTTGTATTCTCTAAACTTGGCACTTTGATCTGATATTCTGACCCAACAGCTAGAGTAGTCATTATTATCATTTTTGGCTCAAACAGGAACTTCTTTTGCTAAGCATGGAAGCTTTATTTATTTTGCAAACGTTTTCGTGCAGATAGAAAAAAAGGGAAATTACTATGTAATGCTAGTGGAGTTAATTTGCTTTAAACTGATCTTTCTCATCTTAAACATTACATTTTGAAACAAGAGAGGCAAGGCCTTCAAGACTCACTTGTGATGCACTTTTTTTTTTTAAATGCAAGCTTTTTATGTATTGAGTATAATTTCAAAATGTAATGTTTAAGATGAGAAAGATCAGTTTAAAGCAAACTAAGTTCCCCAGCAGAGTAATTTC
>NC_134906.1:12135370-12137870 GCF_041734735.1 Babylonia areolata | reverse complement strand
GTTAAGAGCACATATTACATCAGATCATCAGTATCGTTAACCCCATTGAAGAGCACATTATATCAGATCATCAGTATCGTTAACCCCATTGAAGAGCACATATTACATCAGATCATCAGTATCGTTAACCCCATTGAAGAGCACATTATATCAGATCATCAGTATCGTTAACCCCATTCAAGAGCACATATTACATCAGATCATCAATATCGTTAAGAGCACATATTACATCAGATCATCAGTATCATTAACCCCACTGAAGAGCACATATTACATCAGATCATAAGTATCATTAACCCCATTGAAGAGCACATTATATCAGATCATAAGTATCATTAACCCCATTGAAGAGCACATTACATCAGATCATCAGTATCATTAACCCCATTGAAGAGCACATTACATCAGATCATCAGTATCATTAACCCCATTGAAGAGCACACATTACATCAGATCATCAGTATCATTAACCCCATTGAAGAGCACATATTACATCAGATCATCAGTATCGTTAACCCCATTGAAGCCCAAGTCCTCACCCTTTCTGCACGAATCACGTCAGTTGTGTGAATGGCCACGAACTCACCAGCAGTTGTTGTTGTTGTTGTTGTTGTTGTTGTTTTCTCTCTGATAACGTACCAGACTTCTTTGAACATAACCCACCCCGAAATTAGCACCGTCTGACCAGATATCAGACATCTCCACTGCGATTTTCGCCCGCTTCTACCTCGTAATTTTTATTTTTTTTCGAGAGGTGGTGGCAAACCCACTGGATCGGGCCATAAAATGTCGTCTGCGTGTCCCTCGGAGGTAGTTGTAATGACGGCCCTTGGCCGGAAGTTCTATCGATTCCGAGACCGGTTTCTGGTTGTTATAATTAGCAGCAGGGGCGGTTTCCATGTCTGTTGCTAGGACGATCTCATGACCTGGGAGTGGTGGTGGTGGTGGTGGTGGTGGTGGATAAGAGACTGAAGGAGGCATGGGTATTAGGTGGAAGAGAGGAAGGGGTCTAAGATAGGGGAGGGGGTGAGAGGGAGATTGGAAGAGTCATGTCGCTGGTTGATTTAAACAAACTAAGGGGTGAAACGCTAGGAGAGGGGCGTTAAACAGACACCTTTTCTTCTCCGAAAGCTTTATTAGTTAAAATGCACACCCCCCCCCCCCCCCCCCCCCCCCCCCCCCCCCCGAAAATGGAGTATGGCTGCCTACATTGCGGAGTAAAAAGGTCATACACGTAAAAGCCCGCTCGTGTAAGATAAGATAAGATAAGATAAGAATGTCTTTATTATCTCCAACTGGAGAAATTTGGTCAGGTGCATTATCACAATATAGACAAGTAAACAACATGGGGACCATAACTGTAAAAGTCAACAACAGCTTTTACGAACATTACGAAGATACAAATGTAAAAAAAAAATATATATATATATCACATACACCGTTTCATACATACATCCACACACTGCAGGTAATAACTAGTATTCTTAATGTAAAAACAGAACGAATTAAGAAACATTATTTGAATATAATTATAAACATAGCCTACTATACTGCACATTGATTATTATAGACAGATAAGAATAAAGATAAATTGCGGAAAACCGCAACCAGATAATCAGCACACACCCGCACCCACCCACCCCACACACGCGGATTACTTGATTAAACAAGAGTAATAAACATATGTTCTCAAATAAAAGTATTTCACATATTCGCTTTTAAAAATATTGCAGTTGTACATACAAGTGAACGTGGCAGCCCATGAACGAAGAAGAAGAGGAAGATTCGATGCGTTGCTGTCTGTCCAGAAACAAGACTGTTCTTTAAGGGTTCGCTGTTTGATGCTGACAAAACTTTGAAACGGCTCAATAATAATAATAATAAATGATAATAATTCATAACTTTTCTATGGCGCGATATCCAGTACTAATGCTGCTCAAAGCGCCTTACATCATCGAGCCAGATATAAACATAACATAAGACATTACAGCAGCTCAATCCAATGCGTTCACAGAATGAATTAAAAAAGAATTAAAAAAGAAAAAAAAAGCATGATGCACCAAACAATAAAAATGTCAAGTAAACAATGCTTAGATTAAAAAGAAATACATTCCTTAAAAACACACATTTTTAAGACACACACATAAATATTGATATGATATCATAGTCTTCACTCTGCTGATCACAGGAGGAAGGTGGCAGAATGGTCAAGACGCTCAGCTGCCAATACAGAGAGTCCGTGAGGGTGTGGGTTCGAATCCCGCTCTCGCCCTTTCTCCTAAGTTTGACTGGAAAATCAAACTGAGCGTCTAGTCTTTCGGATGAGACGATAAACCGAGGTCCCGTGTGCAGCACGCACTTGGCGCACTGAAAAAGAACCCATGGCAACGAGAGTGTTGTCCTCTGGCGAAATTACGTAAAATGAAATCCACTTTCATAGGTACACAAATATGTAAGCATGCACTCAAGGCCTGACTAAGCGCGTTGGGTTATGCTGCTG
>NC_134906.1:12126275-12127770 GCF_041734735.1 Babylonia areolata | reverse complement strand
GGGGGTGAGAGGGAGTCGCCCCTGGCCTTAATGTAAAAAAAAAAAAAAATTATTTTATATTTTAATTTATATTTTACACACAGATGAAGAATGTCCCCCGTGTGGCGTGGCACAAAACCCCCCCCAAACATAATTTTTCCATCACTGCCCACTTTTAATGAGGATCTAGAGCCGTCCTGGCCCCGGGGGTAGAGAGAGGGGCTATAGTAGGGCCAGCTTGGGGGCTGCCGGGCTGACTGGAGAGAAATCTGACGCAAACCCAAAAAATCGAACGTGAAGAAAAGAAGATTTTATTGAGCTTCTGGGAGGGAGAAATTCGGGGTATGTCACTTGTTTTTGTCTTTTTTTTTCCATCTAAAAGGTTTTTTAAAGAAAAAGACAACACCACTCACACACACACACACACACACAACCAAAAACAATCACCGCGCGCCACACCACCAAAACACACACACCCACCCCAACCACAACACACACACACACAAACCACCTGCTGTGTCCTGCTGTGCTGCTGCAGAAAACAAAAATCCATATCCCGACGAGCTACTTCAATTTTGTTTCTTTCCCCTGGTTTAGAGAATGGATTCGCTGGGGTTTCCAACCCCCCCTCACCCTCTCCCATTATACCCAATCCCACAACACACCACCAAAACACCCCCCCAAAAAACCCCCCCCCCCACACACCCACACAAAATTTAAAACCACCACCAACACACCACACACACACACACGCAACCAAGTAACACACTCACACACAACATACATACAAACCCCACCACAATACCCCAACACGCCACACATACGTCACACCTCACAACCCCAAAATACATAAACCCCAAACTTCATAATACAACACACGTGTACACAAACCCCCCCACAAAACACCCAAACCCGGGAAAAACACAAAATCACAAAACACACCACACCCCCACACCACACCACCAAACAACAACAAAAAATACAACCCCCAAAACATACACACACACACACACACCACACACACACACAAAATTACACCACACATACATACACACACACGTGTACACACAACACCACACACACACACACACACACACCTTGGCACCACCATAACCACCACCTCACCCCACCCCACTCCCCATCTCTCCACACACCCGCTCGCTTCCACAGTCATCCCTTCACACACACACACACACACACACACACACACACACACATACATAACCCACCCCCCTCTCACCTACACGCGAAGGGTTTCCAAGTGTCTGCAGCCCCCCCCCCCCACCCCCCTTCCAGCCCCCCGCCCCCCACATCCCCTATTCCCCCCACCCCCGCCACCCCCTCCCCCTCCTCTCCGTCCCCTTACACCCCAACCCCCCTCCCTCCTCTCTCCTCCGCTCACCTACACGAGAAGGACTTCCAAGTGTCTGCTGGCCCCCCCCCCCACCCTACCCCCACCTCCCACACAGACCCCTCTCCCCCTCTCACGTACACGCGATGGACTTCCAAGTGTCTG
>NC_134906.1:12116275-12118775 GCF_041734735.1 Babylonia areolata | reverse complement strand
TGTTGGTATGGGTCCTAGTCTTTCGGGTGAGACAATTAAAATTAAGGCAAGGGCCATCGCGCAGCATTTGCACTTAGCGCATGTGTGAAAGGGCCCATGGCAACGAAAAGGGTTGATGTCCCTGGCAAAAATAAATCTGTAGACAAAATCCTCTTTTGATAGGAAAAGAAATGCAGTTGCAGACAGGATATGAAAAAAAAAAGATTTTAATGATAATAAAGTATGGCACTATGGTAACGCGCTCTGCCTGGAGATAGAAGCCTGAATTTCTCACAGAAAAATCTGTTGTGACAAAAAAGTGATATAAAACATTATATTGCAACACAGTGCAATGTCATACAATGCAATACAATACAATACAGTTCAACACAGTACGATACAGTTTAGTACAGTACAGTACAGTACAGTACAGTTAGTACGATGCAATACGACACAACGCAAAGCAACACAACACAGCACAACACAACACAACACAACACAACTTAACACAACACAACACAACGCAACGCAACGCAACGCAACACAACACCACACAACGCAACGCAACACAACGCAACACAACACCACACAACGCAACGCAACGCAACGCAACACAACACCACACAACCCAACGCAACGCAACACAACACAACACAACACCACACAACGCAACGCAACGCAACGCCACACCACACAACGCAACGCCACACCACACAACACCACACAACACCACACAACACCACGCCACACCACACAACACCACACAACACCACACAACACCACGCCACACCACACCACGCCACACAACACCACACAACGCAACACAACACCACACCACGCCACACAACACCACACAACGCAACGCAACGCAACGCAACACAACACAACACCACACAACGCAACGCAACGCAACGCAACACAACACCACACAACCCAACGCAACGCAACACAACACCACACAACACCACGCCACACAACACAACGCAACGCAACGCAACGCAACACAACACCACACAACGCAACGCAACGCAACGCAACACAACACCACACAACCCAACGCAACGCAACACCACACCACACAACGCAACGCAACGCAACGCAACACAACACCACACAACCCAACGCAACGCAACACAACACCACACAACGCAACGCAACGCAACGCAACACAACACCACACAACCCAACGCAACGCAACACCACACCACACAACGCAACGCAACGCAACGCAACACAACACCACACAACCCAACGCAACGCAACACCACACCACGCCACACCACACAACACCACACAACACCACGCCACACCACACAACACCACACAACACCACACAACACAACGCAACGCAACGCAACACCACACATCGCAACGCAACACAACGCAACACCACATCACGCCACACAACACAACGCAACGCAACGCAACACAACACAACACAACACAACGCAACACCACATCACACCACACAACACCACACAACGCAACGCAACGCAACACAACACCACACAACGCAACGCAACGCAACACAACACAACATCACGCCACACAACACCACACAACGCAACGCAACACCACACAACACCACACCACGCCACACAACACCACACAACGCAACACCACACCACACCACACCACACCACGCCACACAACACCACACAACACAACGCAACGCAACGCAACACCACACCACGCCAACCTACACCACACAACACAACGCAACACAACACAACACAACACAAAAGTAACACAGTACTTATCATTCGCGTTTCTCTGATGTGGGGGTTTCGTTCTCAGGGGCCTTCAAGCTGTACGACCTTGACCATGACGGGTTCATCACCAAACAGGAGCTGTTCGACATCGTGGACGCGATCTACAGCATGGTGGTAAGCAGACTGGCATGAGTTAACAGTTAGGCCAACAGCAACAGCTATCTACAGCATGGTGGTAAGCAGACTGGCATGAGTTAACAGTTAGGCCAACAGCAACAGCTATCTATAGCATGGTGGTAAGCAGACTGGCATGAGTTAACAGTTAGGTCAACAGCAACAGCTATCTACAGCATGGTGGTAAGCTGGGGTTTTGGGTTGTTTGTTTGTTTGTTTTTTATCACAGACTGACATGAGTTAACAGTTAGGTCAACAGCAACAGCGATCTACAGCATGGTGGTAAGCTGGGTTGTTGTTTTTTATATCACAGACTGACATGAGTTAACAGTTAGGCCAACAACAACAGCTATCTACAGCATGGTGGTAAGCTGTTTTTATATCAGAGAGTGACATGAGTTAACAGTTAGGCCAACAGCAACAGCGATCTACAGAATAGTGGTAAGCTGGGTTTTTGGGGTTGTTGTGTTTTTTTTGTTGTTGTTGTTTTGTTTGTTTTTGTTTTTGTTTTGTTTTGTTTGTTTTTTGTTTGTTTGTTGTTGTTGTTGTTGGTTTTTTGGGGGGGTTATCACAGACTGACATGAGTTAACAGTTAGGCCAACAGCAACAGCGATCTACAGCATGGTGGTAAGCTG
>NC_134906.1:12081275-12111275 GCF_041734735.1 Babylonia areolata | reverse complement strand
TATGCTTGCCCCCACGACATGCCAAATGTTGTGTCTTGATTGAAATCTGCCAATGGTTTATCTACCAAAGTTATCACAGGAAAACAGTGCAGTGACACGTGGTGCAAACTTGCAGTGGAGACACACACAGGAATGTCAGCTTAACTAACGCCGCGAGCAAGTGAAAGCTTGCCGTGAAGCCAGCTGAGCACTCGGCTACACATATTAAATCACCGCTTCGCGCTATACTGACACGAGAAGAACAATGGCTGATTGAACACTTCCGCTGGCTTCAGTAAGCAAAGGGGCTTAAAGAAGGCATGCGCTATCCATGTATTTTTAGATTAGTGGGGTGGTGCACCTTGGACGTCTGAAATGCCCGTTGGCAGTTTTTGGTTTTATATTGTCTGTTACTGTGTATACGTCCGAGTACATAAATGCATGTCGATGAATGAATAGATGTTAAAAATAAAAGAATAAATAAATAAACACACCGATTCACTGATTTTTTTTTTTTGTTTTTTTTGTTTTTTTTTTGCTGTTCCCTCTCCTCCACCCTGCCGAGCAGAACCATGACAACATGCTGACGTTCGAAGAGTTTCTGGAAGGATCCAAAGAAGACCCCACCATCATCCACGCCCTCGACCTGTGTGACGCCAGCCGCTGACGTCACGCCGGACTCCGTGACGCTGTAGCGTCCCGGCGGCCAGCGATGACGTCACCCTGCCTCGCCGGCTGTCAGCTCTCTCGCGTGGTGACGTCATGTTGAGCGACGGCGTGACGTCATTGACGATTGACGTCATTTCAGTGCGCTTCCCCCCCCCTCCCCCGCCACTCCAACCCCCCCACCCCCACCCTACCCCCCCCCCCCCTTTCCCCCCTAAAGCGCCGATTCCTGTCCATTTTGGGGGGAGGGGAGATGGGGAGGTGGGTGGGTGGGGGATGGGTGGTGGAAGGGGTTCATCATCTTTGCTTCTTTTGTCATCAAAATGAGTTGTTATTTACTATGTTTTGACGTGTTGTGTGTGATGCATTATGAGTGTCTGTGTGTATATTTCGGTTAAAAAGGTATACAGTTTGGGTATGGGAGGGTGGGAGTAATGGGTAGAAGTTTCTGGTTTTTTTCGTGAAATGGATTTTTTTTTTTTTTTTTTTTTTTTTTTTTTTTTTTTTTGTGGTCGTTTTGGGTATCTTCTTAAAGGTGTTTTTGTTGATGTTTGTTTGTTGTCGTTTGGTGTTTTTGATGATCAACTTTACATACGTTTTTTTGTTTTGTTTTGATTTGTTTGTTTGCTTTGTGACTTGTCATGGTGTACCCTTTCCAGTGGCTGATGACGAACGTGAAGAATCAAATCAACCAGTATTATTCTTGTGTCAGTGAACAAAACTGAATCTCGCAGTTATTGTCCTTATTTTTTTCAAAGCCCTGCAGATGCAGTCTGTGTGGAATTCTGACCCCTCTCAGCTTAGGAATTATGTCACCATAATTCATCACAATACATTGTTTGTATTCTTACTTATCCGTTGGCAGATTGGGATTCTGATTTTTTTTTTTTTTTTTTTTTTTTTTTTTTTTTTTTGATATTCATATATTTTCCATGGACACATTCATCTATTTTACCATGATGTTTCTCGATTTATATTAGCAAAATTGAGTGTTATTATTCATCAAACCTTGATCGACACATCTAATACAAAAGACTTGCACCCTGGTCACAAGCTGAAGTACGTAGTGTTACAGTTACAGAAAAAGAGGTAGAAAGAAAGAAGAAGAAAAAACTCCAGGCCACACTGGGACTCGAACATAGGAGCTGTGTGGCCTCAGTAAGTGATGGTAGGTGTTCCCTCCACTAGACCACCTCTGTCTCCTCTACCTGGCCACACTAGGACTCGAACACAGGAGCTGTGTGACCTTTTTTTTTTTTACAATAAACGAGTAGACTGAAGTGAACACACCTGATGTTTTACCATTGGGACTGGCTTCCCTTGTCTGATTACAACATCTTCATTTTTCTCTCCCCTTTGAGGTTGATTCAGAGCAGAATGTGTCTGGTGGTTCCCATTGGCTGCTTAACTGCCATTGGCTGCTCAGCTTTCTGTCTTTAACTGCCATTGGCTGCTCAGCTTTGTCTGTAACTGCCATTGGTTGATCAGTTTTCTGTCTGTAATTTTCATTGGTTGCTCAGTTTTTGTATCTGTGACCAGTCACCATGGGCTCCTTCTTCATCTGATTCTCCATTGGTTGCTGGTGTGGGTGTTTTCAGGAGTTACTTTGTGAAAGCGCTTGAGGTGCAGAATGTTTGTCAAAGGCCCTCGTTGTGGGAGAGGATCGGATCTTCATGATGCTAAGCGTTGTAATATTCTCCTGTGTGGGGCCTGTTATAACAGTTGACTGAATTGTCATTGTTACATAAGCATGCCTCAATCTCATCCTGCTGCTCAATTTTGTTCTGTTTCTTGGAAGGTGTTGCACAAACGGTCTTCGCAATGCTGAGTTTGATTGGCTTGAAAAATTAATTTTTCCCCATGGAAGCTGACGCCAGTTCCATAGACTGGAGTCAATTCACGACGCCAAGAAAACTCAGCGCTGCTTAACCCTTTCACTGCCAAACTCGTATTTATGCAGCAGCTAGGTAGAGGACCTATGTCACAAAAGGGTGACCAGATCATGGGTCTGTTATCCATGAACCTACTGCTCTTTATGTTCGGTGGTAGGATAGGTTACATATTCTACACATCACAGGGAGAATCCCCGGCTATTCTTAGACACCATATTTTCTGTGTTTATAGCACAAGGGAATTTTGCACTCTAAAATGAGTGGCGGTGAAAGGGTTAATGAAGTTCGGTTGAACAGCCCCATCCTATTTCTATACAGTCATTTTAGTGTGTGTGTGTGTGTGTGTGTGTGTGTGTGTGTGTGTGTGTGTGTGTGTGTGTGTGTGTGATACTGCATTGTCTCAGATGATGCACGTGTGTGTGTGTGTGTGTGTGTGTGTGTGTGTGTGTATTCGTGTGTGTGTGTGTGTGTGTGTGCGTGAAACTCTGCTCGTCTTTTCTATTTTTGTCTCTCATTGGTGTTATATATCGTTGATGGTGTACCTTTTGTCTGGTGCATCATAATCTGTTGTGTGTGTTATTTACAATCATCCTCTCTTTTCCTCCCAGGCGGTTGGTTGGTCGGGGGGATGGAGGGATTGGGGTGGGTGGGGGTGGGGGGTCGGGGAGGAGGGGGGTGAATTAGTCTGACGTGTATGTCATAGAATATCTCTTCACAGGTTTAGTGTGCTTATTTCCGGAGTATCTGTTATTAATCTGGGTCGTTGTTGTTGTTGTTGTTGTTGTTGTTGTTTTTAATCACCAGAATACCTTTATCACGAAAACAACAACAGGTGTTTCAGAGGCCAGAAGAATAGGAATTGGTCACTTGCAATTAAGTGCAAGTTCTTATAGAAGCAGGGTGATTATGGTTAAGAATATTAAGTTTTCTGTCAGAGAAAGGCACATGTAATGATATATATTTGCACACATACATACATGCATACATATATATATATAAGTGTTTGGAAGTGAAGGTAGGCTTCATGAGTGGCATAGCTGTGATCATTTGTTTTTCTGATTGCCTTAGTCATGTAGTTTCCAACTAAATGACTTTTTTCCCCATTTTTATCACTCTTGTCATAGACTTCTTTTTTTTTCTTTTTCTTTTTCTTTTTTTTCTTTTTTTTAAGTCTATATTCATTATGACTTCTTGGGTTTTATTCACAGATATTTGTCTTATCTGTTCCGAGACAACTATTCATGTGATGAACTTCTTAACTTTGATATGTTTGTTGTTGTTTTTTTGGGGGACGGGGGTTTGGTTTTTTGTGTGTGGTTTTTGGGGGGTTTTGTTTGTTTGTTTTTGGGTTTGTTTGTTTTTTGTTTGTTTGTTTGTTTTTGTTTTTGTTTGTGGTTTTATTTTGTTTGTTTGTTTGTTTTGTTTTGTTTGGGGTTTTTGGTGGGGGGTTTTTGGGGGGTTGTGGGGTTTTTTTTGGGGGGAGGGGTTGGGGGGAGGGGGGTTGTCGTATTTGTTAATGTAATAATATTTCATTTTTTCAGCATCTATTCATCTGAATATATGACTGTTTTCATATATTCTAGACATTAGTGTATACGAGGACAGTGTAGGTTTTTTTTTTCAGTGTCTGTTATTCATGCAATAATGTCATGCTCTTCCACATGTTAATCTCTTCACATTTTCAACTTCGCGTTGCTCGTTGCAAAAAACTTTTTTTTTTGGATTAAACATTTTACGTGTATGGCTGCAATTTAATTACATACATACTCAGTGTATCATTCATTGGAAATCAACACCTGGGTGAGGGAACCTCCCGGAATTTCATGAATACTTGTGGTGTGATGTGCTCAATGTTTGGATCCCCAATTTTATTTTGGGGGGGTGTGGGGGGGGTGGGGGGGGGGTGAGGTGGGGGGGGGGTGTCTTTCTTCTCGTTTTGACAAAATTCCATGGGGACTTTAAAAAGTGACAGGCTTTTTTTGTTTGTTTTTTTGTTTTGTTTTTGTTCCCTACTTTGAAGTTGTTCACTCTGAATATATTCTTGTATGGTTTCTTTCTTACGTGTGAAACAATTATTGTGCATGTCCTTCCGTTTGGGATAACTCTGTACGTTCCTATGAATAACTGTGTTCCCCCCGAGCTTCGAATTGCCATTGTACATGACAGAAATAACTGTGTATCCCTGTGGTTTCGATTGCCGTTCTGATTTCTCTCTCCTTCATTTTTTTTTTTAACTGTCAAAATTACAGTCCCGAATATGGTGTTCCCACCCACCCCACACGCCCCTCCACCCCTGGCATGGTTTTTTTTGTTTGTTTGTTTGTTGTTGTTGTTTTTTTGTTTTTTGTTGTTGTTTTTTTTTGGGGGGGGTGTTTGTTTGTTGTTGTTTTGGTTTTTTTTGCGACTCTGTGCCGGTGACCTATAACCGTAAAAAAAATAAAAAAATAAATAAATAAAAGACCACGACCTTCCTGACGCATGAAGCAATAATGCGATACAGAAAGAGCTGATGCTCCATGCAACAAACAAACAAACAAACAAACAAAAAGTGTAAGCTTTGTATCATTTTAACTTTCTGGCTTCGTTTTGTTTTTTTGTGTTGTTGTTTTTTTTCTTCCCCTCAACCACAGGCATCCTAGCCTTTCTAGCTAAGCTGTGTAATGTTGTTTTGACTTTTAGCTTTTCTTCAGTGATGGAAAAACTTCTCAACCTGCACATTTTCTTTGCTTGTGAGTGTTGTCTCGATCTTGGTATGAACCAGCTGACCTGTACAGTTCTGCTCGACTGACTGCAAAATTCTAACACGACCTGAAAGTCTCTCATACAGAAAGTGCATACTCAGTTGGGTTTTTTTTTTCCTTTCTTTTTTTTTAACATACGGGGTTTTAAGTGTTCTTTTTTATATATTGTTATATATATAAAACATAGGCAAAAAATGTACATTTCCATACAAATTCGGTATAAAAGATACAATTTTTTTATGCAAACGCTCTAAAGTGTGCTTTTTTTTTTTTTTAAACATGTACGGTACGAAGTATACTTTTTTTTTTCACATGTAGTATAAAGCATATATTTATTACACACATGTGGTGTAAGCTAAACATTTTCATACACATGTTGGCATAAAGCGTAGATTTTTCTATATACATGTTAAGTGTACATCTATCTTTTTTTCTTTCTTTTTTTTTTTTTTTCTTTCTCTTTTTTTTTTTTTTTTTTTTTTGGTCTTTTTTTTTAATGTTTAGTGAAAAGCACTTTTTACACACATGAGCTGTATAGATTGTGCAGTCTTTTCTTCTCTTCTTCTCCTTCTTTTTCGTTCGTGGGCTGCAACTCCCGCGTTCACTCGTATGTACGGGAGTGGGCTTTAACGTGTATGACCGTTTTTAACCCGTCATGTAGGCAGCCATACTCCGCTTTCGGGGGGTGTGCAGTCTTTCTCCTTACATCCTTGACAACGGATGGAGTGGTTTGGGTTTTTCGCAGACTCAGTCGGCTATTTCGCGGTGTTCATTACTCGCTCCGCTTTCTGAAGGATGACGGGATCCCTAAATGTGTCCAGTTGAATGTCCGAATCTTCTGCATTAACGCGCGCGCGCACACACACACACACACACACACACACACACACACACACACACACACACACAACACAACACACACACACACACACGCACACGCACACGCACTCAGGCACACTGTTAGCAGGCAGAAATGAAAGACCAGCTTTTCTTTCTTTTTCTTTTTTTTTTTTTATCTATCTATAGATATTTTTTAGCTCATTTACAATTATAACCATGCAGTCTACCACATCTTCTTCCTCCCACCCCACCCCCCCACCCCGTCCCCCACCCCACAAAAAAACCCAATAAATATAAAAGGATAATTACCAGGGGACACAAGAATTATGATTCACGTTTTTTTCTGTGAAAATTCCAATATTTTTCTGTCCATACTTAGGAAAGAAACTCTTCTTTTTCTCTTTTTTTAATTCATTTCCCTGTACTGTTCCCATGATGACTTCTTTTTTTTTTAATTTTCAATTCATATTCCTGTACTGTTAACATGGTGAATGTCATTTTCTGTGTCTCGTTTTTTCCTTCCCCCCCCCCAACCCCCCTCCACCTCCCCCTTTTTTTTTCTTTTTTTTTTTTTCATCGATGTTGTGTGTCCTCTCCCACATACCACACCCCAGCTACAAACGATCACAAGCCTAGCTGGTCAACACGCAAAATGACCAGCCATTTCGCTCATACAGATAGATGTCCAGTGAGGTTGAACGTTCAGACATCAAAGCCAGGCTGATGAAGGTAAAAAAAAAAAAAATGATAATGTCAGGTTGATGAACTTCAAAGTGTTAGGCTGATGACCGTAAAGACGAAAGGGTTAACAAAGGTTGACGAACAATCTCATAACAAATCCAGGTTGATGAATGAAAAGATATCAGAGGATGGTGAACGATAAGATAACAAAAGTCGATGAATGAAAAGGTGACAGGTTGATGAACATAAGGATAATAAAGCCATTTTGATGTACAAAAAAGATTACAAGGGTTTATGACTATTAGGATAAGCAAAGCCCTTTGATGAACGTAGAGATAACAAAGGTTGATGATGAGCATAAAAATAACAAAGACATGTTGATGAACAAAAAGATTACAGAGGTTGATGAACGATAAAGATAACAAAGCCAGGTTGATGAACAAAAAGATTACAGAGGTTGATGAAGATAAAGATAACAAAGCCAGGTTGATGAACAAAAAGATTACAGAGGTTGATGAACATAAAGATAACAAAGCCAGGTTGATGAACAAAAAGATTACAGAGGTTGATGAACATAAAGATAACAAAGCCAGGTTCATGAACAAAAAGATTACAGAGGTTGATGAACATAAAGATAACAAAGCCAGGTTGATGAACAAAAAGATTACAGAGGTTGATGAACATAAGGACAACAAGGCCAGGTTCATGAACAAAAAGATTACAGAGGTTGATGAACATAAAGATAACAAAGCCAGGTTCATGAACAAAAAGATTACAGAGGTTGATGAACATAAAGATAACAAAGCCAGATTGATGAACAAATAGATTACAGAGGTTGATGAACATAAAGATAACAAAGCCAGGTTGATGAACAAAAAGATTACAGAGGTTGATGAACATAAAGATAACAAAGCCAGATTGATGAACAAATAGATTACAGAGGTTGATGAACATAACGATAACAAAGCCAGGTTGATGAACAAAAATTTTACAGAGGTTGATGAACATAAAGATAGCAAAGCGAGGTTGATGAACAAAACGATTACAGAGGTTGATGAACATAACGATAACAAAGCGAGGTTGATGAACAAAAAGATTACAGAGGTTGATGAAGATAAAGATAACAAAGCCAGGTTGATGAACAAAAAGATTACAGAGGTTGATGAACATAAGGACAACAAGGCCAGGTTGATGTTCGTTAAGATAACAAAAACTGATCAACATAAAGATATAAAGAAATAGCATGGTTGATTAAAGTAAAGATAAAGCCGGATTTAGGTACGTTAAGATAACACTGAATTAAAGGTTGATGAACACAAACAAAGCAAAGCCAGGTGGAGAAAAAAAAAGGTTGATGAACATGACAATAAAGCCAGGTTAATGAACAAAGTCAGGTTGATAAACAGAGAGGTAACAAAGGTTGATGAATATCAAGAAAAAAAAGAAAAACACAGCCAGGTTGAAGAAGAGATTCTTTGCTCACCTTTGCTCAAGACTGTGCGCATTCAAACACCCCCACCCCACCCCCCACCCCTCCTCTTTAGCCGCCCATCACGCGCACCTGCCCAAACACGTTATACATGTCTTTTCTCCGTTACTGCGCCCGCTTGCCACCAGCCAACCCCCACTGTTCAGAACTGCTGTTGTGTGTGATAATAATCATATCATTATTATTACCATCATCATTATTATCGTTATCATTATTGCCTAAAGCCCAGCACCATGCACAGGGGATGTTGCTATTTTGCTGTCAGGATCAGCTTGCAGTCAAATCAAAGCGTTCAGATTGATTTGGGCGGTTCCTGTTTCAGTTATGTACCCTGACAGCGATATAGACCCACTCCTGCAGGGAACAGTTCTGGTCCAAAAAAACATCCGCAGAAACCTGCAATGAATAACTCACTGTCAAAAGATACCCGTGTAAAACTGCTAATGAAGAATTCCAGTCCAAAGAAATCTACAGAAATGTGCAATGTGTGATTCTAGTCCAAAGCTTTCCGCAGAAAACCCACAATGAAGACTTCCAGTCCAAAGGATATCCACAGAAACCCAAAAGATATCAGCAGAAACCTGCAATGAATATAGTCCAAAGAATTCCACAGAAAACCCACGATGAATAATTCTATGTATGAATCCATAGAAAACCCACAAAGAGTAATTATTTTCCAAAGATACCTGCAGAAAACCCACAATGAATCATTCTAATCCAAAAATATCCACGGAAAACCCATAATGAAGTCAGAATAATTCTGGTCCAAAGATATCTGCAGAAAACTGCAATGAATGATTCTTGTCCAAAGATATCCGCAGAAAACCCACAATGGATAATTCCAATCCAAAGATATTCACAGAAAACCCACAATGTATAATTCTAGTCCAAAGATACCCGCAGAAAACCCCAAATAAATAATTATAGCCCAAAGGTATCTGCAGAAAACCCACACGATGAATAACTCTAAAGATATCTGCAGAAAAGTGCAATGAGTAATCATCATCAAAAGATACCCACACAAACCTGCAATGATTAATTCTAGTCAAAGAATAGGCACATAAAACCAAAAAGATATCCGCAAATAAACCACAATGATTTATTCTAATCAAAGGATATCCATCGAAAACCAAAAGATGTTCTTTGGAACCTACAATGATTGAATCAAGTCAAAGGATATATACCGAAAACTAAAAGATATTCTTTGAACCCCACAATAATTAAATCTTGTTAAAGGATATCCACCGAAAACCAAAAGATACCCACAGGATGATTCTAGTCCAAAGATGTCCATAGTCATCGGTGCCAGCAATCAAAGTTGTGTTTGTGTATGTGGTGCATACTCTCTCCGTGTCGGTTGGACCTCTGTGTATGATTATTATTATTATTATTATTATTATTGCTGCATGGTAAAGCGTGTCCTTGGTTTTCCTGGTCATGAATGGAGTGACTGCCTGTGGTGTCCTGAGTTCAATCACTGACTCTGGCCTACAATAAATACGTATAACGCAACAACTCACTGGCTGGCTGGTTGACTGACTTCGTCTTGAGAGAGTTTGGGAGTGATGGAAGGCTGGGAGTTTGTACTGTATTAAAATGTTTGATCATCTTTGTATTTCTTTTCTCAGTCTGTCTTTTCTTTAATGTGGGGGAGTTGTACGGCATTGTTTATCAATTTTCATTTTTCTTTCTCGGTATATTTTGTTTTGTTTTACATGGTTTTACAACAACAAAAATAATAAATCTTACCTGAGGGAGGGAGGTAGCATCATGGTCAAGATGCTCACCTGCTAACAAAGTGTCTGTGAGAGACTGGCTTCCAGTCGGATGAGACGATAAACCGAGGTCCCGTGTGCAGCAGGCACTTAGCGCACGTAAAAGAACCCACGGCAACAAAAGGGTTGTTCCTGGCAAAATTCTGTAGAAAAATCACTGCGATAGGAAATACAAATAAAACTGCACGCAGGAAAAAAAAATGGGTGGCGTTGTAGTAAAGTGACGCGCTCTCCCTGGGGAGAGCCGCCCGAATTTCACACAGAGAAATCTGTTGTGATAAAAAAAAAAAAAAATTTAATAGAGACAGAGAAATACAATACAAATAGAATACAAATACAATTCCTGGTCTCACTGTTTCTCCCAAATTTTGACTGGAAAACCAAATGGAACGTCTTGTCATTCGGATGAGATGATAGATAAAGGTTTCTGTTAACAGCACGGCACGCACTTAGAACTCTGAAAAAGTGCACACGGAAACATAAATGTTGTCCTCTGGCATAATTCTGTAGAAGAAATCTGCTGTGATTGGTTACACAAATATATATAAGCATACATGCACTGGTTATTGTACTTTATGATAAGCATGTTGCCAGTTGGAGTCTTATTCAAATGAAAAGGGAGAAGAAATTTTTACTATATGCGCTGCAGTTAAAAAATTAGATTCAACATTCCTTAAGTGATAACAACAGGTTGCATTTTCAAACTATCCATTCAACGAAATTTAAGTGTTGAAACAATTTACTACATACTCAACTACAAAAAAAGTCAAATGTGAATGTTTCTGAGCATGTGATGCACAGTGTGTGTGTGTGTGTGTGTGTGTGTGTGTGTGTGTGTGTGCACAGGTGCACACATGGCTGCGCGCGTGTGTGAAACCTATCTGTTCAAACTACAACGAAAATATTCGCAGTATGAAACACAGAACATCTCTCCCCTGACTGCTTGATATCATTAAGGAAAAAAAAAGAAAGAAAAAAAAAAAAAAACTCGGACAGCAAACTGTTCCAAAGAAGCCACCACCACATATTTCAGCACACACACACACACACACACACACACACACACACACACACACACACACGTCACACACACGCGCGCGCACACACACACACACACACACACACACACACGTCACACACACACACACACACACACACACACACACACACACACACACATATTTCATCCCAAAATAAGAGATAGACTTATCAGGGACTCCCCTAGAGAGAGAGAGATGGGAGGGAGGAGAGGGAGGAGTGTGGCGGGGGGGGGGGGGGTGGCGGGGGGAAGTGGATTGCAAGTGGAGAGGCTGCCAGTGCTCTGCCGGCTAATCTGCCACATGTCACTGCTGCCTCAGTGCTTGCTTCAGCCCGCTGACCTAGTTCTGGCAGTGTCTGTCTGCTCTGTATGTAGACTCTCTCCCCCCCACCCCCCCACCCCCCCCCCAACCCCACGCCACTCCCTCTCTTCAGTCAGTTATCAACAAGCAGCTGGCTTTCTGTTTCTGTTAGAGAGAGAGAGAGAGAGAGAGAGAGAGGGAGAGAGACAGACAGACAGACAGAGAGAAAACACAAGAAGAAGAAAATTTGTGGCCTTCAGATATTTTGCTTAACTGATTCAAGGAGTATGTTGTAAATCATGCTTGCTTAAAAAAAAATAATAATTTTTTTTTTTTAACTAAGGAAAAAAAGAAACAGAAAAACGATGTGTTGAAAACCATCACCACTGATGTAAAAAAAAAAAAAAAAAAAAAGAAACAAATAAATGAGCATAAAATAATAATAATAGTAATAATAATAATAATAAAAAAATAATAATAATAATAATAAAGGTGTACAAAAATGGAGAAGATTTGTGCAGAAACAACAAAGCAAGCTGGGGAAAAAATTAAGTCTGAAAAGAAAAAGAGGATGTGCTGAGAGGAAATAGTGTGCTGTGAAAAGGGAGAGTAAGTTTCATTGAGAGAAAAAAATAGTCAGCAGATGACATGGCATGTTTATCCACCACAGCATTTCCTGAAGATAATTCGTCACTTTTCAAATGCTCTCAGTGACTCCATACTTTGTTGTCTTTGTTTATTTGTTTGGTTTTTTTTTTGTTGTTTTTTTACTCAGGCAACCATGAAAGCCATTTTGTGAAACACACCACCTGAATCCTTGCATGGAGTAATGGATTCCTGTCCACAAAATCATTTAATCACAATCTAACAGGACCCTCTAAAAGAACAGGATCTGTGCAGAGACCGCATGACAATCAAAGAGGTCAACAGCAACATCCACCAAGCTATAGGATCTCATGATGACCTCCTCAAGAAACGAAAATTGGAGTGGTATAGACATGTTTCCCGCTCAACAGGACTTGCAAAGACCGTCTTGCAAAGGACAGTCAGAGGAAGCCACAGACGAGGAAGACAGAGGAAGAGGTGGGAAGACAATATCCAAAAATGGACAGGCATTAATCTGGCGGAATCCCATACAAAGGACAGAGAGAGACAGGTGGAGGAGAGTAGTGGCGTTGTCTTCACTGGGGCCTCCAACGACATTAACAGAAGTCAAGGGTTAGTTCCAGTTTCAGTTTCTCAAGGAGGCGTTACTGCGTTCGGAAAAATCTATATACACTACACTACATCTGCTTGACAGATGCCTGACGGCAGCATAACCCAACGCGCTTGTGAGGCCTTGAGTGCGTGTTCATATATCTGTGGGTTTGTTTGTTTGTTTGTTTTTTTTGGGGGGAGGGAAAGGGGGGGAGGGGGGTTGGTTGTTTTCTCTCAAGGCCTGACTAAGCGCGTTGGGTTACGCTGCTGGTCAGGCATCTGCTTGGCAGATGTGGTGTAGCGTATATGGATTTGATCGAACGCAGTGACACCTCCTTGAGCTACTAATACTGATACTGATATGGAGTGATGGTCTAGAGGTAACGCGTCCGCCTAGGAAGCGAGAGAATCTGAGCACTCTGGTTCGAATCACGGCTCAACCGCCGATATTTTCTCCCCCTCCGGCCACTAGACCTTGAGTGGTGGTCTGGATGCTAGTCATTCGGATGAGACGATCAAACTGAGGTCCCGTGTGCAGCATGCACTTAGTGCACGTAAAAGAACCCACGGCAACAAAAGGGTTGTTCCTGGCAAAATTCAGTTGAAAAATCCACTTCAACAGGAAAAACAAATAAAACTGCACGCAGGAAAAAATACAACAACAACAAAAGGGTGGTGCTGTAGTGTAGCGACGCGCTCTCCCTGCGGAGAGCAGCCCGACTTTCAAGCAGAGAAATCTGTTGTGATAAAAAGAAATACAAATACAAATACAAATATCTGTGTGCCTATCAGAGTGGATTTCTTTTTACATAATTTTGCCAGAGGACAACACTTTTGTTGCAGTGGGTTATTTTTTCAGTGCGCCAAGTACGTGCTGCACACGGGACCTCAGTTTATCGTCTCATCCGAAAGACAAGACGCTTGGTTTGACTTTCCAGTCGACTAAACGTGGGAGAAAGGGCAAGAGCGTGATTCGAACCCTCGCCCTCACGGCCTTTCTATAATAGCAACTGAGCGTCTTAACCACCCGTTTGTTAAGGGTTAGGTAACAGGTGATGAAAGAGGATGCAATTAATTACCACAGAATTTCCTGAGGATTATCTGCCACTTTTCAAATGCCCTCAGTGACCCAGCAGTTTTATCTTCTTTTTGTCAGCTGTGAAAGCCATTTGTCCATCACAGGTGGCAGAATGGTTAAAACGCTCAGCTACCAATATATAGAGTCGATGGGGGTGTGGGTTCGAATCCCGCTCTCGCCCTTTCTCCAAAGTTTGACTGGAACATCAAACTGAGCTTCTAGTCATTCGGATGAGACAATAAACCGAGGTCCCATGTGCAGCATGCACTTGGTGCGCTGAAAAAGAACCCATGGCAATGAGAATGTTGTCCTCTGGCAAAATTCGGTAGAAGAAATCCACTCTGATAGGTACACAAATACATAAGCATGCACTCAAGACCTGACCAGGCGCATTGGGTTATGCTGCCCGTCAGGCATCTGCCCAGCAGATGTGGTGTCGCCTATGTGGATTTGTCCGAACGCAGTGATACCTCCTTGAGAAACAAACTGAAACGAAAACCATCACACTACTCGAACCCATGCATTGTGCTAGGAGTTTTGGATTCCTGTTCACAAAATCACCTCATCTCAGTTTAACAGGACCTGTGTTGCAAACTTCATCAGAATTGAATTTCCCTACTCAAACTAGGCGTACGATGGCTCAGTTGTCAAAACGTCTGCCAGAAAAGGTGACTCAGTCCTGAAGTGGCGACCATCCTGTAGGCGCGAGTTCGAACCTGCTGAAGATCCAAGGGGAAAGAAAAAGAAGGCAATACAAGGGCATCCAGGAGTCATGACCTGGGTGAGGCCCGGCCCCCTTAGAGTGTAAGGAGTTTAGGGCCGAAAAACGTGACTGAGGGGGGGCTTCTTCTTTGAATTTAGCCAGGGACAACCGTTTCGTTGCCATGGGTTCATTTTACGTTTTTTCAAGTGCATGCTACACTTGGGATCTCAATTTAATCATCTCCTCCGAATTGATGGCATCCAAACCACATCACAAAATCTAGCAGGTGGGGAAATGATGGGGGCGGGAAAGCATCACCACTACTACTACTACTGGGCGCTTTAAACGACCTCAAAGCGCTTTACAATGATGTATCCATCAGACACAAACCACAACACAAATGGCGCGCGCGCACACACACACACACACACACACGCATGCGCGCGCGTGCGTTGCACCCAATAATCATTTTTATATCTGCTCAAAAAGGAATGCTTTTGATTCATTTGTGTAAATACTTTGTCAATACCAAATTTGGATAAACATAGTAGGGGAAAAAAGTCTTATCAGTCATACCAATAATAGGTTGTAAGTATTCCGAATTAAGCCCGTGTTTCCAGATCATTAACGGTTTATTCCGTTAACGCTCGATCCCGATCCAAAAAATTCCATAATCCCACTTCCTTGTTGCCAGAACGCATGCAATGTTTGGGAAGACGGCACGACATAGTTTTTTTTGTTCGCAATTACAAGAAAAGAAACACAAATTCTCGACAGAACACAGTGACGCTAACTACACCATTGACGTGTTTACTGCATATGAATGTTCTAAAGTGGACACTGAATTAACTGGCATGAACATAAAAGAAAATTTGAATCGAAGGTTTCTTTCAGTTTCGGTCAGCCTGTTGTCGGACTAATTTGTGCAGATCTGTAGCGTACATGTTGCGGTGTGCGTGGGGCACATGTCCTTGACCGCCGAAGAAAAAGATTTTCTTAAATAATCAAGACATTTTTTTTTTTTTTAATTTAAAAACGTGATTTAAGTAGTGTTATTACACGGATACTGAATTAACTGGAATGAACAAAAAAGAAAAAGGGAATCAATCGTTTCTTTCAATTTCGGTCAGCCTTTTTATACTTTGTAGACTGGTTTGTGCAGATCTATACATGTTACAGTGTGTCCGAGGTGATATCAACGTCTCCTGTAAGGCCGATAAAAACGAATTTCTAAAATAATTGAGGTACGTCAAGAAAACATTATTTAAATGGTGTTATTACCTTTTTTTCTTTTTTTTTTTCTTTTTTTTTTAAATGTCACTGTCGAGTTACGTCTGCGAGGCGTAGTGTTGGGGACGAGACTTCCGGCTGTTTTGGGGGTGTTTTTTCTTTTCAAAACTTATTAGCAAAAATTTGTTTACACAGGGCCCTTTTTTTTTTCTTTTTTTTTTTTTTTTTTACTCATGATTCCTTTACTGGATTCAGCGCGTCACAAGCGAGTCTTGAAGGCCTTGCCTGTCTTGTTAGATTTGTTTTAAAAGGATGGGAGTGAGGGACTGAGAAAAAGGCAGTGAACATTCCAGGTTTGTACAGCCGAAGAACTGAAAGCTCTCCCACTGTGTTTTCTCAATGCTGAATTTGAGAACGCAAAGGATTCAATCAGCAGCAGAAGAGCGGAGAGACCTTGAAGGGACGTAACTGCTTATGTGTGACTTGATATGTGAAATGACAGAAAGCTACCTACATCTTACCAGGAACATTCCTCATCATATTCGTGCATCCGTTTCCATCTCTGCTTTTCGCTCATCGCTAAAAACTCACCTTTTAAAACCTATCTATAAGCACTGTCAGCTTCCTTGTTCTCCAACATCATAATCCATGTCAGCTCACTTGGGATGCATGAAGAGTGGGAGAGAGAGCAGGGGAGGGGGGAGGGAGGGGTTTTGAGATAGAGTGGTCATGAATGATCTATGTAATTTGTAATATTTTCTTCTATGTAAAGCACCCTGCGCTCTTAGAGAGAAAGGGCGCTATACAAATGTACATTATTATTATTATTCATTGTCATCTTACCATCACCCCGATGTAATGGTCATCCTCTGATGTACATCACCCTATACTCACTTTATATAAACTTAGGCTATGCTGTGATGCAACCCTCTTCCACACAATGTATAATGACAATAAATGTATTTTTATTGTGCAGATTTTGTGCTGTGATAAATTAAAGCTCTTGATTTATGAATAGAGGATTTTTAAAAAAAAAAAAAAACAATGTGATAATGCATTATGATCACTTTTCTGGAAGAAAACACTTTCAAAAAAGGCTACACACACATACGTGCGCGCATGCACACACACAAGTATGCACACACACCACAATACCAAAAATTCATTCAATCCACCTTTCCGCACCCACACCCTCACACAATCCTCTCAGAAAAAAAAAATGACAGGAAAACAATGTTGGAGCCAACACATTCTTTCCACTTTGTATACATATAGCAAATCTTTTGATTAAAAAAAAAACCACAATCAAATAATCTACACCCCCTTAAAAAAAAAACAGAAAAACACTCTATGTTACAGAAAACAGAGAAAGCAAATTACAATGTGAATCATTATCCTGCGACAGTCGATACAATCAATATGCAGTGAGTTGAAACAGTTTGTACACAAGACTAAAACAGTAGAATACTCTTCCTTCTTTTCCACCAATACAACAAATAACAATTCGACTGATGTCATCAAAGCAAAGGCTACACAAGTACAAAGGTGTGTACACTCAAAAGGGGACATCAAACGACCCCAAACCCCACTGATACATAACACCATCAATCATGCTTAAAGCAAAACAGAACGTAAATGTGTGACAGAACATCATGAATAATCATAAAGACATTAGCTATTGTTTCCTCAAAAATCCAAATTCACCAGCATCGTCATTATGCAACGATGAAATGCGTTGAAAGACTAGTCAGTCCACTGCACAAGAAAATTCTGTCACAGAATATATTTCACAGCGACTCACCTAATGGTCACAATTTGCTTTTCTGCTGTTTTTTTTATGGTAATCAAGTGGGGGGGAGGGGGGGGGGGGGAACCAACAACAACAACAAAAATGTTCTCTGCTGGTTTTTTACCTTTCATTCAGATGAATTATCTGCTAAGATGGAATGAGTATTTAGTCATTTCCCTTCACAAAGAGTTCATGAACTTCATCTGCTGAGTTTATGTCAAATACAAAAATTAAAACTATCATAATCTTTCGCTTTGGAATTTCGATGCCAAGGGTTCTTTCATGTGCGCTAAATGCATACTGCACAGGAGACCTTGCTTCATCGTCTCATCTGATAGAAGACTTGCACCCAGACCACAACTCAAGGTCTAGCGGAGGGGCAAAAGAATTTAAAAAATAAAAAAAATTCTGTGCAGGTCTTAAACCTGTGAACACTCACATTACCACTGGGCCACCGCTCAACATTGAAGATGCGTTGGAGGTGAACATATAAAAATGAAATTTCACTTATACCCTGACAAGAAAATAGTGCACAAACACACACACACACACACACACAGTGTACACATCAAACGTACACATACGCACAAATAAAATATGTTACCAGTCAGGCATCCTTACTTCAGCAACACCCTATTTCAAAACGGCAACATGCATGACAACCTTTGCATCTCTTCTCTTTTCAGCACCAACTACACATGGGAATCATCAGGGAATGATCTGTGAGGAGACTGTATACAGGCCAACAAGGAAGAAGTAAATACAATGTTGATGCTGACTGAACTTGATAGCAAACACAAACAGCTTTGAAAGGCATAGCAATGCTTCTAGAACTGCAATATCGAGACTTCTGGTATACACACATGTATGTACACATCTGTGTACTCACATTTACACACACACACACATTCTCTCTCTTTCTTTCCATTTTTTTTTTCTGGAAATAACTCTTGCTTTTCGTGATCTACATGCTAACGATTTACAGTGGCTTGAAGTATGACAGTCAGTCGTGTCCGACTCTGACCATCAGAAAATCAGAGGAGGCAACTGCTGTCCTGACTGTCCAGGCTAGAATCTGATGAATCGTGGAGAGTGTCTTGCCCAAGTTACACCCCCGCTCTCTTGGCCTGGAGGGCTTCAATAGCTTCATACTGTACACCCAATCTGCAAACATACTTGCACTTGCACAAATATGCTGTACAAATAAATTACCATATAAAATGAAACGGAAGAAATAATAAAACAGACAAACAGAAACATACATCCATACCCTTTACTTACATTTTGTACATTGTTCCAAAATAAGCACATAATCTGGCACTCAAGAAATACAGTGAGAGAAGACACCATGACCAAGAACACTTACACTGCTTTCACACACACACACACACACACACACATAAAAAAAAAACATTGATAACTGCACCACAATTGGTCCTGTCAATATGCACATCAAGTTCAAGAAGATACACCCAGAAACAAACACATACTCAGAGGTTCTAACACTTGAACACCCATGCACACACAGACACCAGGTATGAGAGCACACACACACACACACACACACTCACACACAGAGAGAAGTTCTAACACTTGAACATCCACTTACACACAGACACCATGTATGAACAAACACACACACACACACACAGTTCTAACACTTGAACATCCACTTACACACAGACACCATGTATGAACACACACACACACACACACACACACACAGTTCTAACACTTGAACATCCACTTACACACAGACACCATGTATGAACAAACACACACACACACAGAGTTCTAACACTTGAACATCCGCTTACACACAGACACCATGTATGAACATCCACTTACACACAGACACCATGTATGAACACACACACACACACACACACTATCCAGATCCATGATATTTTTCTTTTAAACCACATTATACATGTATGTCTCTCACTGACAGCACACTGCAACAACATATGCTGGTCTTTGCTTCAACTTAAACTGTAATTGCACTATATGGTAAGAAGCACAGACAGACAGAATGCACAATCAGTCAAAGTCAGAGACTGAGAGCGGAAACAAGGATGAAACTGTCAGACACACACAAAAATTAGTGCAGAAAGAGACACAGGAAAAAAACAACAGC
Organism: Babylonia areolata; assembly: GCF_041734735.1. NCBI lineage: Eukaryota > Metazoa > Mollusca > Gastropoda > Neogastropoda > Buccinidae > Babylonia > Babylonia areolata. Next base: position 12,091,738 of record NC_134906.1, on the reverse strand, counting down.
ATCAGCAACAAAGAACAAAACTGTCAGACACAGACAAAAACTTAGTGCAGAAAACTCAGAATGGTTACATTAACTGTAGTGGCCTCTGACCCATTACAATGGAGGTGAGAATATGCACAAAATGATAACTTTGTTAAATACTGTTATGTTCGCTTCATATTGTCAATACAGCTTTGTCATAAGTCTAATGCTTTATAAACAAATACTTTTTAGCCTTTCTGTCAAATATTCATTAGTGTTTGACATTAGAAGAGTAAATTCTTCTAATGACAGTTGACATTAGGATTTAATTCACCTTTAAGTGTTGTTTTTTTTGTGTCAGGGAGGAGGGGGTGGGGGGGGGAGGGGGAATTAAATGAAAGTGGATTTATGATTCAATACCGTTTTTGCAAAATGGACAGTTATGACTTCATCTTTATTTTGATGTTAATAAAGCAGCCATTCAATGGTGACATTCCTACCCTGAACCTTGTAAATACTTTTGTAATATGTATGTTTGGAATCTGGCACAGATACACACTTACTGACAACTCGTAACTGAAATGCGAGTAAACATAGTACAATTCAAGGTTTGAGAGGAGCTTGCCATTCTTGGGTAAAAAAAAATCAGTAAGTTTGTTGTCTAAATTCTGTAATAAATAATCTTATGTTACCAACCCCTTGTATTTCTCATACAATTCCAAAACCAAACTTGAAATGAACACAGTATACTTTACAGGCCCAAGTTGTGTAGTTCCCAGTCTGTAGATTTATCAACACAATGTGTGCCTTTTTGGGAAGTCTTTGGTCATAAAGTGAAGCAAGTTTAAGCCAAACCTTAGTCAACAAACAAATGTTCATACATACTGGATAATGTTCAGTTTGTTGACAGACTATATGTCTATAATGGTAACTCGAAGAAAGTTCTTTACAGCTAACAAATGTACCCTTTCTTGGTTACCCAAATGACCCCATATTTCTGAACAGTAAGTTAAGATCGGCTGAATTTGACAGTCAAACAATTTTAAAAAGACATTGCTGGAATGTTCACCAAATGACCAGAGCATCTTGACTAAAGCTGACACCCCTTTTCTAGCATGGTCAGCAAGACAGTTCTCAGTGAGTTCACATGGCAATCTGGTTGACATATAAATGCCTAAATGTTCAAACATGCTCACAGTCTTATTTCCCGAAAAAACATTTTTCTCTTGATGCTATTAAAACCGCCTTAATATTCACACATGCTCACCATCTTAATTCCCCAACTACCACTTTTCTCTTGATGCGATATAACCATCATTGCAGAATATTACAGTGTTAGTTGTTTTTTTCCGTCTTAATGACTAATCCTAGACTCTGCACAATTGTATAATGTATTAAGTTGAGACTGAAAACCAATCATACTATCAGAAAATAATGCAACATCTGTGAAAAGTAATGTCAATAACTCAGTAATTTCAAGAGAAAGTTGAAATCCATGTGTACCACTGAGTGTGATTTCTCTGGTCACTTCATTTATAAATATAGAGATAATAAATAGACAGAGCAAAGAGAAAGAAAGAGAAGATAAGTATCATCAGCAATGAATCCAACCAAACAAAAGCAAAACAAACAACAGCAATGCCAAAAAAAATGACAAGGTCTGAACCGAAACTCTACAATACCAACTTTATTGCTTCCATTCCGCGCCACACACACACACACACACACACCACTTTCATAATGCACTCGCTCATCAGTCCAAATACTGATAGAGTTCCAAGTAATTTCCACACAAGTAAAGAGTCCCACCTCTGCCCCCACATACCTCCCCCCCCCCCCCCCCCCCCCCCCACCCCCGAATCCTCCACACACACATTCAAATGTTTGTACATTCCCAAACCCATCCATGTAACCAACCCTGGAGAAAGGTAAACCTGGCAAACACAAAGATTAGCGAAACAACACATCTCATCCTTACATTTCTCATCCACAATAAAATCCAGCTGGCAATGTGTATAGATACGTATTATATATACAGGGTTCACAAAAAGTAAGGACCACTTGGGGAACTTGTGCTTTTTTTTTTCCCCCCTTCTTTGATGGTATGGTGAAATGATGTTGAAATTCGCTATTACTGTTTGGTACGGAAACATTTCCAAGGCAGAAGTCACAGCCCTAAACATAATCGTAAAAACTGCTACTAAGATTACCAGGGCTGATCAACCTTCTCCAGAAGACATATAAGCAGCTACTCAAAAAAGCAAAATCAATTAGCCAGGACGAATCACATCCAGCTTTTGGGATTTTCAAGATGCTCCCCTCTGGTCGACGGTACAGAAGTATAAGGATGAAAACCAATCGCTTCGCCAATAGTTTTTTCCCGAAAGCAGTCGATGCCCTATCTCTTGAACAAATCCAGTATGATACTTAGAACTGTGCAATCAACAACCATCTACCTGAAGATCTAGTCATATGTAATATGCGGCTTCTGTTCAAACATGTGTGTGTGTGTGTGTGTGTGTGAGAGAGAGTTTCAGTTTCAGTAGCTCAAGGAGGCGTCACTGCGTTCGGACAAAACCATATACGCTACACCACATCTGCCAAGCAGATGCCTGACCAGCAGCGTAACCCAACGCGCTTAGTCAGGCCTTGAGAGAGAGAGAGAGAGAGAGAGAGTGTGTGTGTGTGTGTGTGTGTGTGTGTGTGCACGCGCATGTGTGTGTGTGTGTGTGTGTGTGCAGTGCGTGCATGTGTGAGTATGCACAAGTTTTTTTATATTGATATGCACTTGTATGATCTTAATTTCTTCTGTATCTGTGTTTGTGTATGATTTTCGATTTATGTTCGTACCTTGTTATGTACTATCCACCCCAATATTCCTTGTGACCCTGGTACACTTGGTAATAAAGGCATTCTATTCTATTCTAAATTCTGGGACACAGTGGTGTATGAAGCTAATGTAGTGAACACCACTTATAACCAGAGATAATTTCTTGCACAGACACTTCCTCTTTTTTTTTTTTTTTTTTTTTTTTTTGATGAGAACACTACAGCCATCACGTACATACCACTGAATCACCATAAATCTTTGATTGGATTTCTTTTTCTTTTTTTTTTTCCAACATGGCGCACATATGCCTGAAAAAGTTGTTGATGCTTTTAATGACACCAATGGAAGACCTTATGCAGCAAGCATAATCTAAATCATCTCTTTACTTCTTCTTTTTTTTCTTTTTTCTTTTTTTTTCTTTTTTTTTTTTTTTTTTTTTACAATATTTTATGAAAATATATCTACTTTCATGAAATGGTCCTTTACTTGTTGTGAAGTGTGTATACTTGGGGAAGCAATACCAGATCAACATTGCAACTTGCCATCAAGCCATCAGAATCTATACAATTTCTGATTTTCCTGTCAAAATCCACCATTCACTGTTAATTATCATTCACTGAAGGCTAGTCTCTCATAACGCCCAGTAAAAAAAACAAACATATATATATATATTTATTCATTTATTCATTAAAAATATGTAAAATTCTGACTTTGGGATTTCTTTATATGAGTATTCAGTTCATCACCCGTTCAGTTGTAGACAGAGGGTGTAACATTAATTAAACTGAATTCAGAGTTGTCCTTTCGTGTTTGTATCCTTGTTCTTTTCTAGGTCCCCTAGGTCAAAAATAGTGCTGGTTTATAAAACCATGTTTTTCCTCTTCTTTTTATCTTAATCTGTGGATTAACTGCCACTAGACTGTCATGCTAAAGTGCTTAAAACCACAAAGATAAAATAACCCAGATTTTCCAGTCTGACATTACATGTTATAATCCCAGTCTCCTAAGTTTTTGTGTATGTTTATATATATATATATATATATATATATATATATATATATATATATATATATATATCACAGCTGTTTCTGGCATAACAGAACACTTCAATTCAGTCAGTAAGTTTTATATAACGTAGCTTTCCCAGTTTGATATTACAAGTTCAAACCTAGTCTGAAATTTCTGTTTTATACAGCTATTTCCAGTTTGACATTACATGCTGGAACCAAATCTATAAGTTTTATTAAGACACAACATTTCCAGTTTTGACATTACATGCTGGAACCAAATCTATAAGTTTTATTAAGACACAACATTTCCACTTTGACAGTACATGTTTGTACCCAGCCAGACAGTTCTATATAACACAGCTTTTTCAGTTTGACATCACCTGTTGGAACCAAACCTGTAAGTTTTATATAACACAGATTTTCCCGTTTGAAATTAACCGTTTATACCCAGTCGGAAAGTTCTATACACCACAGCTTTCCAAGTCTGACATTACATGATGGAACCAAATCTGTTAGTTTTAAAATATAACACAGCTTTTCTAGTTTGACATTACAGGTTGGAAACCCAGTCAGTAAGTTCCATACACAACACCATTTTCTCGGTTTGACCCAAAAGGCGTCGATAACGTTCCAATACTCAGTGTGTCTCACCCTCCCCTCCTTTTCCTCATGCTTACGTCGTCATGCCTGTTTTCAGCTCTTGGTGCCAGCCCAACTCAAAACTCCAACCCCTTCACCCCCCCCCCTACCCCCCCACCCTCCATCCCCCCGCACCTCCCAAACAAACCCCCACTTCCCCCGCCCCTCCCCACCCCCCCCAAACCCCATCCAACTTAGTCGTAGTCATGGCTGCTTTCTCCTCGCTGCTTGATCTGGTTGGTGGCGCCCTCTGTCTTCTGGTTGACCCTCACCACATTCTCTGTGGATCCAGTCTTGGTCAACCTGCACAAAGGAAAAAGAAAAAAAAAAGGGGGTCAACTCCTGCTAGTGTTGCGCCTTCCTGAGGAGTTAGTGTTGCCCAGCTGAGTGTTTCTGTATAACCTCAACGAAGGCTTAGCTTTTCATGAGGCGGTGTTTTCCTGTGATGCCCTAGCAAAAAGGGGGAAAATGCACAAAAATAAGATATACATACATGCAAATAAAATCTGACTGGTTCAAAAGTGCCAACCAACAATAAAATCTGACTGGTTCGAAAGTGCTGACTAACAATAAAATCTGACTGGTTCAAGAGATGACCAACAATAAAACCTGACTGGTTCAAAAGAGATGACCAACAATTAATAATTCAAAAGTGCTGACCAATGATAAAATCTGACTGGTTCAAAAGCGCTGACCAGCGATAAAATCTGAATGGTTCAAAAGTGCTGCCCAATGATGAAATCTTGACTGGTTCTTAAGAGCATACCAACAATAATGTCTGAACAGTTCAAAAGAGCTGACCAACAATAAAATCTGAATAATTCAAAAGTGCTGCCCAATGATGAAATCTGACTGGTTCTTAAGAGCATACCAACAATAATGTCTGAACAGTTCAAAAGAGCTGACCAACAATAAAATCTGAATAATTCAAAAGTGCTGCCCAATGATGAAATCTGACTGGTTCTTAAGAGCATACCAACAATAATGTCTGAACAGTTCAAAAGCGCTGACCAACAATAAAATCTGAATAATTCAAAAGTGCTGCCCAATGATGAAATCTGACTGGTTCTTAAGAGCATACCAACAATAATGTCTGAACAGTTCAAAAGCGCTGACCAATGATAAAACCTGAACAGTTCAAAAATGCTGACCAACGATAAAACCTGAATGGTTCAAACTTAAAACTAAGGGGGGCAACTGTTCAGACAATCCACGAGTCAGCAAGAAGGCATGCTGGTAAAGACTTCAGCCAACATCAAGGAGAGAGAGAGAGAGAGAGAGAGAGAGAGAGAGAGAGAGAGAGAGAACAGTGAAATTAAACCATTAACACCTTCACCACCGCCCCCTCCAACAAACAGCACTAGGCACAACAAAGAATTCACACCCACTACTGAATGCCCACAGTTCACACCCACTACTGAATGCCCACAGTTCACACCCACTACTCAATGCCCACAGTTCACACCCACTACTGAATGCCCACAGTTCACACCCACTACTGAATGCCCACAGTTCACACCCACTACTCAATGCCCACAGTTCACACCCACTACTCAATGCCCACAGTTCACACCCACTACTCAATGCCCACAGTTCACACCCACTACTCACATCAGTTATTCACCCACAACTCACTCCCACACCCATCATTACTGATTCACACCCACTCTCAACACCCATTATTCACCAACAATCCACACCCCACTGCTCACAGCCAGGTCCAGTTTTCTCAAGGTGGCATCACAGCACTCAGACAAATCCATACATTTATATACATCCTACAGCCCATCTTGCCAGGCAGACGTCCAACCAGCAGCTTAACCCAACGCGCTTCAACAAGGTTTCGAGGGCATGCTTATACATATACATATATTTGTGTACCTACCACGCCCTTAAATCACCCACACACAAATCACTCCCACTACTTTTGCCCAGTTACTCACCCACACAAGTCACACACCCACCATGTCCACCACCGAAACACACACACACACCAGCCCCACCCACACACACTCACCACACCAATCCTCCATCCCTTCACCTACTCTCCATACCCTCACCCCCCCCCCCCCCCCCCCCCCCCCCCCCCCCCCCCCCGCCACACACTCACACTTCCTCCATCTCCAGCTCCTCCTCGTCGCTGTCCTGAGGCACCTGCAGGTAGGGGTTGTCGGTGGCCGGGCGGAACTTGCTGCCCGTCACCACGAAGAACACCATCATGGCCAGTTCCAGGAACAGGTCCGTCAGCCACACCAGTTTGAAGGGCAGTGTGATCTGACAGGGAAACCAGAAGGGAGGGGTCAACAGGGAGGTCACTTTTGGGAGGGGTGGAGGGGGTGAGGTGGGAGGGGACGGGAGGGTGTCACATGACAACATGGCAGCAGTCAGGGGGGCTGTGGGGGGGGTGGAGTGTGTGTGTGTGTGTGTGTAAGTGTGTGAGGGGAGGTGGGGGGGGACAGGGGGGTGTGGGGGGGGTGGAGTGTGTGTGTGTGTGTGTAAGTGTGTGAGGGGAGGTGGGAGGAGCAGGGGGGTCGTGGGGGAGTGGAGTGTGTGTGTGTGTGTGTAAGTGTGTGAGGGGAGGTGGGGGGGACAGGGGGGTGAGGGTGGGGTGGAGTGTGTGTGTGTGTAAGTGTGTGAGGGGAGGTGGGGAGAGCAGGGGGGTCGTGGGGGAGTGGAGTGTGTGTGTGTGTGTGTAAGTGTGTGAGGGGAGGTGGGGGGGACAGGGGGGTGTGGGGGGGGGGAGTGTGTGTGTGTGTGTGTGTGTGTAAGTGTGTGAGGGGAGGTGGGGAGAGCAGGGGGGTCGTGGGGGAGTGGAGTGTGTGTGTGTGTGTGTGTGTGTGTATAAGTGTGTGAGGGGAGGTGGGGGGGACAGGGGGGTGTGGGGGGGTGGAGTGTGTGCGTGTGTGTGTGTGTGTGTGTAAGTGTGTGAGGGGAGGTGGGGAGAGCAGGGGGGTCGTGGGGGAGTGGAGTGTGTGTGTGTGTGTGTGTGTAAGTGTGTGAGGGGAGGTGGGGGGGACAGGGGGGTGTGGGGGGGTGGAGTGTGTGTGTGTGTAAGTGTGTGAGGGGAGGTGGGGAGAGCAGGGGGGTCGTGGGGGAGTGGAGTGTGTGTGTGTGTGTGTGTGTGTGTAAGTGTGTGAGGGGAGGTGGGGGGGACAGGGGGGTGTGGGTGGGGTGGAGTGTGTGTGTGTAAGTGTGTGAGGGGAGGAGGGGGGAGCAGGAGGGTGGTGGAGTGTGTGTGTGTGTGTAAGTGTGTGAGGGGAGGTGGAGGGCCGGGGGGGTGGGTGGGGGTGGGGGCAGACTCATGCCCTGCAACTCGCACCGATGTGTGGTGTAGTGTAGTAGTGTAGTCTAGTGTAATGCAGTGCAGTGCAGTGCTGCGCTGAGTTGCTTTCCTTTGTGTTGTGTTGTACTGTGTTGTACTGTTTTAAAGTGTAGTAATGCCAACACGTTTCCCTGGGCACATGGCACAGGCATACATCTGTGGCAAGACGGCGCACAGACACAGACACACACACACACACACAAACATAAACGCATACACACACATGTTCATGTACAAACACACATGCATGCACATACACACACACTCAATCTCTCTGTCTCTCACTCTCTCTCAATCACTCGCACAACCATGAGCAAACGTATGTGCCCAAATATGTCTGTTCCAGAAGCATAAAAACCACTGGACAAATTGCACACGCACCCACACACACACATGATCATAAACACAATCAACACGGGCATGTGCAAACTTATTTCAACACTCCTGAATATGTGTACACACCCCCTCACAGACAAAGAAGCACACACACGTTCAGTGTTTTCTGAAGAGCTCCACTGGCTACACACACTGTACAAGAAGTATCAGTGCAAAATGTTTTATGTGTTTTGTTACTAACACGATATTTTGTGTTGAGACAAGGTCCTTTGCATTTACCAGTCATTTCCTTGTCTCCCTTTACCAGTCTGTGCAGACATGCTGGATAAAGAACTAACAAAGAAATAACATACAGCATACAGCAGCTTTCTTACCTTCATGAGGTAAACAATGATTCTTGTGAAATAGATGTAGCACACCACCTGTCGACACACACACAGAATGGCATTCATGTACACCAGAGACACTGATAAAAGCAACAACTGCCCTTCCATGTGCAAACAGACATGAATTCATTCACGGAAGTGTTCAAACGCCACCAGTGATTACGTCCATTAAACTGCTTAAAAAGGTTAAAGATCCTATAGCCTTTTACGGCGTTATACAGTTATTCAATGTGCCCAATGCTTGGCATCTGAAGGTGAGGCCCAATCCTCTCCTTCTGCAGTTTTAACCTTTCTCAACCAAAGTCAGGTGCCAATAGCCGAATGGTTTAATCTCAGGGTCCGGGGTTTGAATCTCGGTGACAGCGCCTGGTGGGTAAAGGGTGGAGATTTTCCCGATCCTTCAGGTCAACTTATGTACAGACCTGCTAGTGCCTGAACCCCCCATCGTGTGTATACACACCCAGAAGATCAAATACACACGTTAAAGATCCTGTAAACAATGTCAGCGTTCGGTGGGTTATGGAAACAAGAACATACTCAGCATGCACACCCCTGAAAACGGAGTATGGCTGCCTACATAGCAGGGTAAATAAAAAATAAAAAAAAGAAAAAGAAAAAACGGTCATACACATAAAATGTTACATGTCTGAGTGTGTATGTGTGCTTGCCTGCAATCTGATTAAATGACACAGGAAACGAATTATAAGCAACCAGTGGCAGCCGTCAGTTGGCTCTACCCAGGTAGGCAGCCTGTTGTGCAAACGACCCTGTGTTTGTAAAGCGCTTAGAACTTGGTCTCCGACCGAGGATTGGCGCTATATAAGTATCCATATCAATCAATCAATCAATCAATTCACACCTGGGTGGAGTAAGGAAAATCGGAGGAAAGTGTCTTTCCCAAGGACACAACACCTTGCCAAAACGGGGTCAAACCCTGATCACTGGTGAACACTGGTTCAAAAGTCCAGTGCCGATCTGTGTCAGTGCCCGCATTTCAGTGCTTAGAACACGAAGTACGTTTGGTCAAACTTTGGCTCAGATATGAAAAACTACTGAATTTAATGCAGACACTTTAACGTCACGTGAACAAAATATGCCATGCAAAATTAACCTTTTCCTCAAAAGATTTTACTACAGTGGAGAGCAAAATTTCATCATTATTTGTCATACTTTGATCACCTCGTGACAGAGCTAAATTACCTTTCTGTTTAACATGTGACGTCAGCTGGCAAATACTGAACACAGTTTCTGGCAACATTAATACATGACATGGAAGTCAAAGCAAGCAAGACATTCCACTACACCAGGAAATTCATCAACCACAAAAAGCACATCACATTCACTGCACAGGGTTAGAAATTTCCAGATCATCTTTTTCCTATGGACAAGCAGCTAAAAAAAAAAAAACAACGATCTACTTGTCCACCACAAATTTCTGCCTGCCCTCCCTAAGTGAAGAGACAGTCAAAGAGTCAAATATTCAAGGCAAAAATTGATAAAATCGTGCCAATGTTAGCAAGCTCCTCACACATGACACTCACATGACAGTGAAAAAAAATTTATCATTTCTGCACATGACAGTGAGAATAAATCTATTATTTCTGCACTAACATTTCATTCACAGAGCACGCCTCGTGTCAGTAAGACTGCACTCTGCTGGGGTTCTCTTCTGAGATGAACTTGGGGGTGGGGGTGGTGGGGGAAGGGGGGAGCATTACAAGTGAAAAGGGGAGGAGAGACGTGCGGTTGATTCGCATTAAAGCTGACACCCTTTCATGGACAACAGTCAAAAAACTGATCGCCAAGAAGACAAACCAAACAAAAAGATCGTTTCCACTTGTCTGCCGAAAGGCTTTAGTTGCACTGGACAACTGGATGGGTGTGTATTTCAAACCCTGCTGCATGATCCCTTCCCCCACGCCCCCATTTTACTCCAGGTGTTGCAAAGCGAGGATCAAACACACACTGACCAGAATGTA
>NC_134906.1:12061275-12076275 GCF_041734735.1 Babylonia areolata | reverse complement strand
CATGTCTCCATCCCTGTCTCAGTCATCCCACCATCACCCCAAACCCGTTCCCCAAACCCAACCCCACCCACCCCCTGCCTCCCCCAACACACACACACAGAAAGATGAAGATACTCACAAGTAGACAATGTACCACATAACCGCCCAGGCGTCTTCATGGATGCCCTTGATTTGAATGAAGTACATGTTCATCTGAAACCACAACCAGCACAACATTCATACAAAGCTCCACAACTCCACGTGATCTGAAACACTGTATATAACAGACTATGAGGCCATGCATTTTGTCCTTAACCTGGACCAATGTGCCTTCTAATATGGGGCACAAAATCATGGTCAATATCTGCTGAAAACCTGTCATGAATCGGGATCGTATTGAGGTTTATAACGGATCAAAACTACACATTTCAACCATTAGACTGATTCGTTCTACAATTCATTCAAAACGCACAAACCAATAATAAATATTTTTTAAATTCAGCTAATTTCTCCTTCACACATCAAGACAAAATGCTATAATCAATATTCAAATCAATAAAAAGATTTTTTTTTTTTTAAGTTGACAAAGTACAGCAAGATGAGTCAATACAGCAATCAGCTACACCTCACCTGTGTTTTCAATCATTCTACCCCTACCCCTCTGTCTGCGCTTAACTGTGAAGAAGGTTAAAAGACTCTGAAAGAGTCAGTATTTAAAGGATTAAGCGTTACTGATCCACACTCATTCATTAAAAAGAAAAAAGAAAAGGAAGACAACCCCACACTATAAGACAATGAGATGAAGCATTCCTTGCAGTGGAAAAAAAAAAAAAAAGAAAAGAAGAAACTGCTCCATGGACTGCAAGCAACGGAGGCCACAAAAAGAAACAGTGTGTCAGAGCAGCAGAAGGGAGGACCTACCCCATGGAAGAGACAGGACAGACTCTTGACAAACACCACCACTAGCATCAGGTAGTGGATCTTGTACACGTCCTGCCTGTCAACAAACAACAATATGTCACCTTTACACACACACCACACACACACACACGCACCCACACCCACCCCACCACCACCACCACCAACAAAAACAAAAGCATCAGGTGGCGGATCTTGTATAAAATGTCCTGCTCACCAACGCAAAAAGTGTCATCTTTACACACACCATGTGCACAATGTGTTTAGCACTTCTTTTTTTTTTTTTTTTTTTTTTTTTGCTGCCCCATCATCTGCACCGTTTCAGTGGCATTACTCCCATGCCACTCATTAAGATTTCCCCATACACAGCCACACCCAGGTTCATCCGTCACAGTTCCAGCATCAGGTGGCCACACACCAGAGGAGGCACTGCACTGCTGTTGAGTCACTTAGGTGGTGTTCAGTAGTCCCTTTTCTGATTTAACATACTTAGGACACCACCTACTAAGCCCCCTACTAACAACAATAATGGCTTAGTCACGAAGCCAGACTGAGCGAGTGTCCCTCCCAGAGTGGAGACCGCCACCATGTCCCCCAAACAACTGCCCCCAAATGAATCTGCCAACACTGAAGACACTGACAAGACTCACCCCAAGCGCGGAAGTGGAGAGGTATCAAAACTGAGGTCACCATGAGAGCAGGGCATGAAAGACCACAGAGTCTGAGACTGTTTTGTTTATACTGATGATGATGAAGAAGGAGGAGGAGGAGGATGACGACGACGATGTTGCTATGTTGGTCCATTTTTTTGGTTTGGGATTGCGTGACAAGGCTGTACTCTACACTTCCTGTCATAACGATATCCCGGCATTAACCAGGCCCGAGAGATACAGACACTTGCAGTGCTGGTCAGGTAATTAGAGCAACACACCAAAAGACACATCCGTGAAGTGGATGACACTCGACTGTGTGGTCCCATTAATCCCATTTATACCCATAGCACACTCAACTCTAGGTAGGAGCCGGCCACAGGCCGAAAAACCCACCTCCGCTGAGATTCGAACCCGCATCCTCCCAGCCATCAGTCCATGACACTAACCACTTCATCACGGCGGCTGGTATGTGTTTAGTACTTTATCCAAGCATGTCAATCTAGCCATTCTCTCCCTTGCACACACAGACCACAACACACAAAGACCACAATACACACACCACAACACACACCACAATGCACACAACCCACAATCCACACAGCCCACAATCCACACAGGCCACAATACACACACACACCACACTGCATACATACCACAATACACACACACCACAACACACACACACTACAATGCACACAGCCCACAATTCACAAAGACCACAGTACACACACACACACACCACACTGCACACAGGCCATGATACACACAAACCACAGTACACAAAGACCACACCACACCACACACACACCACAACACACACACACACTCACTGAGAGCGGCGCAGCACAGACAGCCAGGCCACGGCAGCGATGAAGAAGAGGACGGAGAAGGTGAAGTAGAGGGCAGGCACCGGCATCTCTCCAGCCGTCAGGAAATTCCCATTGTTGTCCTCCGTTATCTCCAGCTGTGCACACACACACACACACACACACACACACACACACACACACACAAACACACACACACGGTCATGACTTTTGTCACTAGTTTGTGCTCATTTTATTTTCATACACACCATGCTCATGACAGCTGGGAATTCAAAGTGTACGCTCATTCTACACACACACACACACACACATACACACACACACACCACACTCACTGTTTGGTATCACTCCCAGCATACACACGGTCACCACCAGCCAGTTGGCTGAAGACAGAAGCAGAAACAAAGTATGGTTCTAGAACCATCCAAAACCATTGCTACGGCCATGCACTGACCGTCATTGTAATCTGTGCAGCAGCATCCTTCTTGTAGCCCAGACAGTTGTGGAAAAAGAGGTTGTACAACCCTTCCTCATCTGGTCTCTGGATGTACACCAGAAACTGAAACATCCAACACAGTGTCACCGCTAATCAATGAACAGAAAACATTTCAAATGATAACTGACAGGGTGATTTTTTCTGAGGAAAACGTTCCCACAATCTGATTGGCAATGAGGACTCCTACATACCAACTGAAGACTAGGCATTCAAATTACCTCACTTACTTTAAGTTTGACATTTTAATTTGTTTGACTCTGATGAAAACTACAAAACCTGTGGAAAAGCCTTCACTGTGGCAACAAAGCAATTATAATAGTTTTAACACCAAAAAACAAGCAGAATTAAATTTATTATAAAAAAAAGAAACATTCTAGTGAACAGCAGATATCAACAAACTGTCATAACAAAACTCCCAGTGCCTGAGAAACTGGCAGTGCTACAACCTCAGTGTTCAACACCCCCCACCCCCAACCCCACAACCCACCCTCAACACCTTGAACATGCAACCAGCAGTCAGTATGAGAGGCAACCAGCACACACCAACTCTCTTTGCTAAAATGGCTGAAATAAAAACTGTGTACCAGTCCAATTTTCACATAACTATAAATGCAGTAACATTCCACTCAATTTTAAAACACGGTAGCAAAGAGTTATAAATCTCTCGTTTTCATTTTAGAAAATCCCTCCTATATCTTTTAGTATCAACTGACTGTTGATGGCATAACATCAACGACTGAATGTTTGCACTGTTTTGGTCAAATTAAGCTGATTTTCATTGTACTTCAAAATAATCAAGTTATCAAAACAAATGATGGAAAAAGTTATGTCAATGGATGAAAAAGTGATGTTTATCCCAACATCAATACAATCTCAACATGTTTGTCGCGTAAAGCAATGTTCAACACATTTCAGAACACGTGAATGAATGAGGGAGGGAGTGAACTCATGACTAAACAAAGGACACTTGACTCATGCAAGTCTGGTGCTACACACACACACACACACACATATACACACACACACACACAGTGTTCAGAACAAGTGAATGAAGGATGGAGGTAGTGAACTGATAACAAAACAAAGGAAACATGACTTAATCAAGTCTGGTAACTGCCGTCAGAACAAGTGAATGAGCGGGAGAGGGAGTGAACTCCTAACTAAATGAACAAACATGACTCACGTAGGTCTGGTAACTGCCATCCTCGGCCATTTTCAGGTCCACAGAGTGAAGCTCCGCCTCTTGGTTCATGTCCTGACTGGCCGTCTTTATCGAGTCACTCACGGACTGCTTGCTGTCAGTGATCAACGTCTCAGGCGCTTGCGCTGTTTTGTTCGGCGTAGCATTGTCTGCCAAGTTGATCCCCACATTTGGGGACTGACTGATGAGGGAGGAGGAAGGCGGTGCTGAACTGGACAACAGTGATGCTGCAACAGTTGGGCTGGGTTTGACTGGTTTAGAGGTGCTCGAACTCATAGCTGATTTGTCCTCTGTTTGTGGTTCTTCGGTTTTGTCACTGATAAGTTTTGGTTCCGCAACTGCTCGCAACTGAAATAAAAGCACAGGTGATTTTTAGAAATAAGACTCGCACACACACCAATCTTCAGCTTGAAAATCTATATAACCTCACAATTTTTTTTTTAGCTATGAAAGCAAAACAAAGCAATCAGCTAAAACAATCAGCAAAACAAAACAATCAGATATTTAAACATATAAACAAGACTGTTATTTGTTATCAAGGAAACATATCTGGTCATGTTTAAAGCCTGGACTGCAGTTATACCATAGATGTCTATTTCCTGTGTATCAAGCTCATTTCCTAAACACTGATACACCATGTTTATCACTATGCACTGCCTTTTTAACATCTACAGAACCCTTCCAGTTCCACCCATCCCCTCCTTTAGCACTGTATGTAACTACAAATGTCGTTTTCTTTTCTGTATTATAATCATCATCATCATCGTTATCATATCATTTACTCCAACAGATTTTAGTTTTTACTGCCAATCATTAGTAATTACATACAACACAACTGAACATAAAACTGTTCCTAACAATAACTGTAGTATTTACCTTAAAGACTTCAATGATGCCAATGCTAATGTGCATCAAACAGCAAAGAAATGTTAATACACAAAGAAACAAAGCAAGCAAGCCTGTACCACACCTAAACAATTCTTTTCACTGTTGATTGTTGTATTCAAACCTTTTGTATTTTAGTGGCTGTGTGGGATGGTGGCTGGGGTGGCAGGGGGTTAAAGAGAGATGGGGGTGGGGGGTGGAGGAAAACAACAGGCTGGGAGGTCCACAAACCAATCATGTGCACTACCTTGCGTCTGTTGCCCATGAGATACTGGTCGCTGAACTTGGAATCCATCTCTCCGCTGTCGCTGTCGCGGCGGTTCAGGTTGTGAGCGGTCAGGAAATGCTTTCTCGCCTGGTCTGACACCATCAGTTTCTGCATGTCGCCTCCCACCCGCTGGATCTTCACTCTGCGCAAACCAACCGGTTATGAATTTGTTGACAGTATAACAAATATACTTGCAGACACACACACACACACACACACAAAGGATGGCAATGCAATTTCCTCATAGAGAGCAGCCCAAATATCACACTAAAAAATGTCTTGTGACAGTAATACAATTCAAGAATTCAAAAATGTCCATTTCTATTTCAATACTAGAAAACTGATCACTGATGCCCTCCATTTGTTCATGCATGTGTGCATGCACTGTATTGTGCTTTAAAAAAAATGTTTACACTGTGCCGGGATTTTGTTTGTGAAGTGCCAATGTGTGTGCAACTCTGCACATGTTTTAGACACAATACCTCTGTACACAAACAGAAACAACTGTATTGTATTGTATTGTATTGTGCTGTATTGCATTGTATTGCAGTGTAGTTTACTGTATTGTAGTATACTGTATTGTAGTGTGGTGTATTATTGCATTGTTTTGTATTGGACTGGACTGTTTTGCACTGTATTGTATTGTATTGCATTGCATTGCATTGCATTTGCTGGACTGGACTGTATTGCATAGTACTGTAATGTATTGTGATGTACTGTACTGTACTTTACTGTACTGTACTGTATTGTATTACTCTATTGTCGCAACAGATTCCTCACTGTAAAATTCAGGCTGCTCTCCCCAGGAAGAGCATGTCACCGCAGAGAGAGAGCGCCACCCCGTTTTGCATATTTGCATATTTTTTTTCTACCTGCAACTGCAAGTGTATTTGTTTTCCTAACAGACGAGGATATTTCTAAAGAATTTTTGCCACGGAAAATTCTTTTTGTTGCCAAGGTTGGTGTTTTTTTTTATTACTTGCACAAAGTTCATGCTGCACATGGGACCTCAGTTTATCATCTCATCCAAATAACTAGTCTCCAGGTGCCAGTTACATTGCTTGGTTCTAACTTTTTGACAGTTACACGTGACTAAATGCCTATGTTGACCGAACTACGCCATTGGTCAGTTCCATGCTACGCACAGTTGGCAGCGGGTTATGACCGTACTAGGCTCTTCTGTCCGAGCAATGCAACTGGCTCCAGACCACCACTCAAGGTTTAGTAAAGGGGGAGAAAATACAGGGGGGTGAGGAACTTGAAGCAGTGTGATCAGATTCTCTTGTTAACTACACAGACGCACCACATCTGGGCCAACACTCCACAGTAGCCAGCTCTGTTTCTTTTTTTCTTTTGTTTTCATTCATTTTCTAAAATGATGGCCTCACATGATTCTCAACCGTCTGCTGACAAAACCACACATTCTTATGAAGCAAAACAGGAAATAGTTACACCATGTTAAATAACATTACCAAGATTTTGAAAGTTGACTTGTCTAAAAAAAAAATAATAATAATAAACTCACTACAAAACCTTTTTGTTCTTAAAAAAAAAAAAAATATATATATATACATATTTCTTCTGTGACTCCTCATATCATGTTCCAGTTCACAGACTGGAAGTTTCAGTTTCTCAAACAGGTGTCACTGCATTTTTATGTATGCTACACCACTTGGTCACGAACACGGTCAGTTAAAAACAAAAACCAAAAAAAGAAAAAAAAAAAAGAAAGAAAAATGCTTTCTTCCTCACTTCTTCTTTTGGAAATCAAAGCTGAAGAAGATGGATGACACATTGTCTTTTGATGAAGTCTGTTGTCTCTTCATGTTGGATTGGGTCAGGATGCATTCGTTCTGCATCGCCTCCTGCAGAACACACACACACACACACACATACATATATTCACACATAGTTCACACACATGATAGCAATAACTACGCCGCCTCTGCTCTTGCTGTGTTCAAGTCAAATATAAACCAACTCTCTGCTTGTGAAAAACTCATTTTTTCTTTTTAGTCTGGACAATTTCTTTGCTCCTCAAAGGCAAAAATCTATCAATCCACCCATCAGGAAATACAGTTACAGATAACTTGGGGCCTACTTTTCTGTTTTGAATGAAGGTAAAAACTCACAAAAACTGACACCGCAGGCTTGCGTTACATTCAACAGTCATTCTCCACCTCAATCACACCCTCTGAGTCTAACCAACCACACACACAAGCACCTCTCTCTCTCTCTCTCTTCTCTCTCTCTCTCTCACACACACACACACACACACACACACACACACACATATACACATACTGTTCACATACTGGCACATTCACATGTGTATGTATGCAAGTAAAAACATGCTCAATATGCTCATACGCTGAAACATGCAAAACCAAGCCCGCTCACAACCACCCCCATCCCCCTACCATGCACACACACATTTACTCACCACCAGTGAAAATAAAATACTGGACACAAACTCACCATGTACGATGAAAGTCCACTACTCTGGCTCTTGTCCAAAGTGAACCCAAACATCTGAAATCAAAATCATCAGTATGACCGTCCAATAAGTGACCAGATCACAGTAAATCATGATCATTAATCACAATCAACATTATTACCATTGATAAAATTGGTATGAACTATGATGAACTGTTAAAAGAAAGGTTTCAGAAGTAATACACAGAAATAATTTACATTATATCCGATTTTCTAAAAGCCCCAACAATCCCCCCACCCCCTTTCTTTTTTTCTTTTTCTTTTATTTTATCCAGCTGTCTCAAAAGAGCCTCATTACTTCATACCTCGATCTTTTGCAATAGTCAGTATGTTACAGCAATATGCACTGCAATGACCCTGTCCTGATTCTCAACAGGAATACATTTGATTATATAAGGCTATGCACCAGCAATAATTATTCTGGATTATCATACCTACTGTTATATAATTACTTATTTTAACACCATGTGAGCCACACAAACACATCCTTACAGGACAAATGAACTCAGCTGACTGAGGCTGTAACTTACACCATGCTGCTACATTTATCCAGCAGTTACAGTTTCAACTTTCATGCTAGGGAAATACAACTACTGTGGGGCCTCTGCCAGGGAATTTTCAGTGAAAATGGGGACAAATTAACAAAAAAATATACTGGCTACATTTTTAACAAAAGTACATATACCATATGTTTTTCTGACAGAAAATGGAATGAGCTTTCTAGCTGAAAGCGTTCTGAAATCATGGGATTCATAGATAATGATTTTGAGCTGGATGAACAATGAAATACATTTTAGCAATGTAATTTTCCGAGATTTTTTTATTCATAAAATACTTCTATATCTTGTGAAACAAAAACAAAAAAAATAACAAGCATACAAACAAAGAAAACCCACCAAGTGAAGTCCAAGTATCCAAGGTATTGTGACTGAACTAAAACAGCAATGAAATCTGTCAAGACGACATATATTCTGGGTGAAGTCCAAACTGTGTGCTATCATCAATGTCCCTAGTCCCCCCCCCCCAACCCCCCTAACACACACCCTCCCCGCTCTTCCTTCTTCTCACCCTTCCCCCTCCACCCTCCACTTCAAGTCTCTGGCATTCCTTTCAGCTTTGATATTCTCACGGCACGGCCTTCTTCCTGTCCTACCACCCACTTACTTGACCACACCCTCCCCACCTCCTCCCACCCCAGGATGCAGATGAACCGACGCAAAATCTTCAGGCTTGTCACACGCCACTGTATGTGTCAAACTCAGAACAACCAGACCAGTCAGTGTCTGGGATAAAAAGGAAATTTTCTTCCTAAAATTACGTTTAAGTAACACACTTACCGTGACCCACTAGTGCAGACTCTGGCAGGGGTCTGACATTCCAGTCCTGTGCAAACTACTATCCGCCTATGAGGAGAAAATGAAAGTAGCTACAGCCGATAACCTCCCAGAAGTAGGTCACCTCCCCTTTACCCCCCTGACTAGTGCCCTCTTTTTATGGCAATTCGCCACAACCAGCGCAGTGTGCAGGGAGAACAGAAAGCGGGGAGGAACGGGAGGGTCTTAAATGTGGGTCACGGTAAGTATGTTACTTAAACATAATTTTAGGAAGAAAAAGGAGGAGTTAATTACACATACTTAACTGTGACCCACTAGTGCAGAATGGCACGACAAGGTGGAGGACTCGTCTGTTCTATTGTCAGTGCGCTGCAATGGCCTGTTGTGTGACCACCGCAGAGGCAACCCCTCTTGAGCCATCATCCCTAAAGCACTACTTTCATTTTCTCCACATAGGTGAATAGTAGTTTGCACAGGACAGAAATGTCAGACCCCTGCCGGAGTCTGCAATAGCGGGTCACGATTAAGTATGTGTAATTAAACCATGTTCACACATTGCTTGCCTGAAGTCAACCGTTGAGGCTGGTGTCATCAGCCATGGGTGTGCTCACCCACTGACTGGGGTGGCAGCTGGTCCAAGTTTTCAGCAATGCATCACACCATGCACCATGTTCAGACTGTGTTCATGTTTATTCATGATTGAAATACAGTCTTCTAGGCCAGACAACAGTTATGTGCCATAACTTCTCTTCCGAAGTTTCTGACTGAAGGAAAATTCTGTAAAGTCTGATGACATGTTAACATGTAAGCAATCAGGCTGGAACTACAGTGTGGTGGATTACTGTGCTGTTATAAAAAAAAAAGAAAAAAAAAAAAAGCCCAACTAATTCCATGCGAGTTGTTAAAAAGAGGCAGCCACTTACTCTGTTGTCGTTCCAAGTGCCTGACTAGTTTCATGTGGGTCATTAAAAAAGAGGCAGGCACTTACTGTGTTGTTGTCCAAAGTGCCTGACTAATTTTATGTGGGTTGTTAAAAAGGAGGGGTCACTTACAATACTGTTTTCCAAAGTGCCAGACTAGTTTCAAGCAGGTTGTTAAACAGAGGAAGTCACTTACTCTGCCATTGTCCATAGTGCCAGACTAAGTTTCATGCTGGTTGTTAACCACAGGTAGTCACTGTACTGTACTGTACTGTACTGTACTGTACTGTACAAAGTACCAGACTAGCTTTATACAGGTTGATAAAAAGAAGTGGTCACTTACTATGCTGTTTTCTAAAGTTCCAGACTAGCTTCATGCAGGTTGTTAAACTGAGGCAGTCACTTACTGCATTGTTATCCAAAGTGTCTGACATTTTATATGGGTTGTAAAAGAGAAATGGTCACTAACTGTGCTGTTGTCCAAAGTGCCTAACTAGTTTATGCAGACTGTTAAAAAGAAATGGTCACTTACTGTGCTTTTGACCAAAGTCAGTGCCTGA
Source organism: Babylonia areolata (assembly GCF_041734735.1). Taxonomy (NCBI): domain Eukaryota; kingdom Metazoa; phylum Mollusca; class Gastropoda; order Neogastropoda; family Buccinidae; genus Babylonia; species Babylonia areolata. The sequence continues at coordinate 12,065,738 of NC_134906.1, read as the reverse complement.
CTAGTTCTATGTGAGTTGCTGAAAAGGAGGCAGTCACTTACTGTGCTGCTGTCCAAAGTGCCTGACTAGCTTTACGCGGGTATACAAAAAGAAGTAGTCACTTACTGTGCTGTTTTCTGAAGCACCAGACAGTTTCATGCTGAAGTGGGTGATGTTGACTGTCAATGTTCCGCCTGACAGAAAACCAAAGGTGCTGAGGGTGATCTGTTTGCGAGAATCATCCTGTAAAAGAACAGCAACCAATTAAAAGGTACTCTTTTTTGTTGTTGCTTTGTTGGTTTTGGAGAGTGGAGGTGAGGTGGTGAGTGTTGTTACTTTATTTCCAGAGCAGGACTTCCATTTCTAATGCATTTTTAATGGTTATGTCTTGATTAACATTGACTTCCTGGATTCCTCTCAATCATTCATCACTGCTAACTTATTAAATTAATAAAAAGCCCTGGTTTGCGTCACTTTCACATGGTGCAGTATATGACACCAAATAATAATTTATGTATAAAAAAAACTGAACTTCCCAGGTGACCCTTTGCCTTGCTTATTTTTCCTCTCCAGAACCTGGTCTCTTTTCATAAAATAAAAAAAGGAGAGACACACAGAGTATATCATTTATATATACTATATTATTCATAAATTCATGTCAGTATGTGACAGAGACAGACAAGAAACCAAGACACAAGACAGAGAAAGAAAGAGAGAGAGAAGCAGACAGACAGACAGAGACACACAGTCCTTAAGACAGTTTTCAAAAACACACACTGGCTGACATAAATCAACTTAGTCCCTGCAGAACAGATTTCCTTTGGTCTGGGACACATTTTGCCTCCTATGTGTTGCATCTCTTCTATCAATCTATGAAAGCAAATCAGTGAAAGATATTGTGACAGGGTTCCTGTTTCACAGTTGTATCAACTCTCACAGTCTAAATCTAATGTAAACTTGTTCCAATCCAGCCAAAGGTAAGGAGTGTTGAATCCTGTAACTTTTTGCTTGTGTTTGTGTGTGTGTATGTTTGTGTGTGTGTGTGTGTTTGAGGTGGATGGGGGTGGGGGTGGGAGAAACTGAAGATCCTGAGATTGCCAAACCCAAAACACTGGCGCCGTAGAGGGGATATGATCAAGGTATATAAATACCTCCGGGTTATTTTGAGTCCAACTGCCAAAATTTAAGTCTGCCTGTGGAAGAGACCTAACACTGCCAACAGGGACACAGTTTTTAAACTAAAAAAACAAAAAAAAACCCATAGGCTCAATGCTGCAGGAAACACCATCTTAAACAGAGTTGTTTACTTCAGAAACAGCTTGCCAGATAGTGTAGCAAAAGCACCCTCTATCAATTCCTTTAAAAATCAGCTCGACTGTCATTGGAAAAATCTGCCTACCTTGTCAGAATGTCAAGATAGGTAGATTGACTTTTTGTTTTTGCTTAGCTCCATACACCTGCCTTGCATGCTGCTATATGTAGTCTTACTCACAGAACAAGGAAGGGGCCTCAAACATCGCACAAGTCAAGTGTGTGAATGTGTGTGTATGTGTGTGTGTGTGTGCGTGCATAAGGATACATATTTTCTTAATGTACTGAAACTCTTTGTGTGTATGTGTGTATCACTGTGTGTATAAGTATTGTAATTGTGTATGCTTTAATTAGTGGTTCATTGAGAGTAACCCTCTGTGTGTGTGGGTGTGTGGGATGTGGGGGTGGGGGTGGGGGGTGTTTGTGTGTGTGGGTGTGTGTTTGTGTGTGTGTGTGCGTGCTTCCTTGATAAATGTCTAGTGGCGTTAGATCGTAAAAATGCGTCATCGAATGCATTCAATTTACTCAGATTACGTGTACATGGAGCGTAAATAAGCTTCCTGTGAGAGTTTGGTTCTTGTGACAACAAAGTGGCAACACAGTAACTGAGTGAGTGAAACATACCGTACTTTGACATCTTTATCGCACTGTCCATTTATAAAATGTACATTTGTGTGTTAAGAAATAAATACGCCTGCCACACATGCTGCTATATATATACTCATAGTCTTACTCACAGAACAACGTACAAGCCCCTTGGAGGGGGCCTCAAATGTCGCACATGTCAACAGTCAAGTGTGTGCATGTGTATGTATGTGTGTGTGCATAAGGATACATATTTTCTTGATGTTCTGAAACTCTGTGTGTGTGTGTGTGTGTGTGTGAATGTGCGTGTGTGTGTGTGTGCATGTGCGCGCGTGTGTGTGTGTGTATCACTGTGTTTAAGTATTGTAATTGTGTGTGCTTTAATTAGTGGTTCATCCAGTGAAACCCTGTGTGTGAGTGTGAGTGTGAGTATGTGTGTGTGCTTCCTTTATAAATGTCTAGTGGCGTTAGATCACAAAAATGCGTCATCGAATCCATCAGTTTACTCAGATTACGTGTACATGGAGCGTAAATAAGCTTCCTGTGACAATTCGGTTCCTGTGACAACAAAGCTAAGCTGAAACACATTAACTGAGTGAGTGAAACATAGTGTACTTTGACATCTTTATCGCACTGTCCATTTACAAAACGTACATTTGTGTGTTAAGAAAAATAAAAGAACAGCCGGAGAAAGCGATAACAATCAGTGGCCACGACCGTTTGTACCACAAGCGCACGATACATGATTGATTTGACAACACAGCAGACGATTTTATTCTGGTCTACCCAAACTGTGTAATGTAAGAAATATTCTTCCACGATAACGACTCTTCAGCATTCTATATACAAACCTCTAACTTAAGTTTATGGACGCGGCCAGACACAGACACTGCGAAGAGGATAAGCAAAACGGCTGTTTTCATCTTGATGTTATGCTCGTTCACCTCCATGTCAGCCGTCATGACGTATCGTCAAGCATCACAATGTAAGCGGCTCTGCGATTGGCTTGCTCGTTCAATATGATCAAATGAAAAACTTCGTCAGAAAAATTATAGCAGGGTTCACAACTCTGGAAGCGACTGTGACCTCCCCTTGCGAATTTTGACACTCTCTCTCTCCCCCCCCCCCCCCCCCCCCCCCCCCCCCCCCCCTCCCCTCTCTCTCGCCACTTTATCATACCATATCATATCGCTTGACTTGTCTCATCATGACTGAAACTGTCTCAAGTGTAGTGAAAAGTACCGTTATAAAGTGACAAGTCTCCAATAGTATCATAATTATCATATCATGCGTCACGGCTTTTAGGATTTATCAGCCTTTTGCCTGATCATTGGGACATTTTTTTTTATAACTTTCTTAAAAAGAGTGCGCAGTTACTAATGTTATAGCTAGCTTCCCATGGAGACATTTACTTGAAATTGTTGACCATTCTGCTGTCACTAATTGGAGGGTGGTGCGGACTGAGGATCAGCATTCAGGAAGAAGCAATAGCTATGATTATATCACTAAAAGAATATTTCTAAATTCATCAAATATTTTTCATTTTGCAGTATCAGTCTAGACTAGCGGATTCAGGATCTGAATTCAGGAAGAAGCAATGGCTAATTATATCCCTAAAAGAATATTTCAAAATACATCAAATACTTTTCAAACCTTATTTTGCAGTATCAGTCTAGACTAGACCCCACTCCGAAGCCGGCGGACTACTATCGTACGAAGTTTTCAGTTTCAGTAGCTCAAGGAGGCGTCACTGCGTTCGGACAAATCCATATACGCTACACCACATCTGCCAAGCAGATGCCTGACCAGCAGCGTAACCCAACGCACTTAGTCAGGCCTTGAGAGAAAAAAAGGGGGTGAATAAATAACTTGTAGATAAATACAGTAAAAAAAATAATAATAATAACTACTACCACTACTAATAATATGTATAAGGCGCAAAAACGTGATGAAGTCGGCTATAAGCGTACATAAATAAAGAAAGAAAGAAAGAAAGAATAATTATAATATAAAAAAAGGAGTAAGAAGAAGAAATAAATAAAAAGACAACAATGATGATAAATAAGCAAATAAATGTAAAACATGAAGACACACAGTCACACATACACCCACGTATGCATAACAGATATGCACCAAACATGCAGTTTCACAGCCGGATATGAAAGCACAGTCAAATACACATAAACGTACATGAGCCCCAAGACACACACACACACACACACACACACACACACATATTACCCTGCACCTCCTCTACCCCCCTCCTCCACACACTCATTTCTAGGCTATGTATTGCAGCTTTCACGGCATACACACACACACACACACACACACACACACACACACACACACACACACACAGAGAGAGAGAGAGAGAGAGACATGAACACTTACTTGTACAAGCACGGCACACACATACGCCCACTGATATCCACTACCCCACACCCCACACACATATATACATAGATATATTTATACACACCCGCACGTTCCAATATTCCGTTGCTCCCACAGTGTAGGCATGCATACACACACATACCTCATCCTCTAAAAAGGGGCAAAAGGATTACATTTCTTTTAACTCTCTC
>NC_134906.1:12046275-12056275 GCF_041734735.1 Babylonia areolata | reverse complement strand
AAAAAAGATAACAAGCGCCAATGTTGAGCAGCAAGTAAGGAAAGTGGTAAAACACTAATTACACAAAAGGAATTATGATCATGGCCTACTGGGGGGGGAAATAAGTTTTGTGAGGCCGGCCGGGGAGATTTACTGAAGATGTTAAACAATGTAAGGAATTTCCGCCGAGCATCTGAACATCTGCAGACAAGATGTTGCCAGGTGATTAAGGCATTCGTCAAAAAATGACACTTGAGATATAATGACTGACCACACTGAATATTTTATTTTCCCCATCAAAACGGGACGAGAAGTGTTCACAAGGCGTGGACTGACGTTCACTCCGCCACAAACAGAGGAAGAAATGTGGGTATCATTGCCTAATGGTTATTACACACACACACACACACACACACACACACACACACACACACACACACACACACAGAGCGAGTGACAAGGGAAGCAATCTAGCCCTGGCCAGTAAAGGGACACGACTCCCGATTGCATTTTCATCTTGAACTGTCGTCTGCTTGCTTGTCTGTCTCTCTCACGCACTCAGTTGATCAATGTGCAGCCATTCTGTGAGCCTCAGCCGTCGTGCAAGACTTTTTACTCCGGCGACTGCCCAGTCTTCATGAACACACCAAGAGACAGGACTGACACAAACTGAATTACGACTCTGTGAAAGAGAACAGCGGCAAGTACTCAAGTTCAGTGTGTGTGTGTGTGTGTGTGTGTGTGTGTGTGTGTGTCGCGTGCGTGTGAGGGTTGCGTCTGCTTTTTGTCTTGGAAATTGTTTTGTTCGGTAGCAGGACTTTCGACTTAAATGATACTTTAAACAATTCACATAAAAAATACTTTGGAACAAATACAGTTATTGGAAACATGACTTTTTTCCGTTCTGTTAATGCTTTATATTGGTCTTAAAAGTGGACATTAAATAACTGAATTTTATTTCATGTTGAGAAATTTTAAAGTGGACATTAAATAACTGGCTTTTATTTCACTTTTGAGACATTTTCTTTTCGTTTGCGGCATAGAAAAGTGTCTCTAAAATCAACCTTACTGTACCGTCATTCTTCAGGTCGATTAAGTGACAAGAATGGATGATACTACAGTATTAACTGACATTTATTTCACGTTGAGACATTTTCTTTTCGTTGATTTCGGCATGGAAGAGTGTCTCTAAAATCAGCCTTACAGTACCGTCAATTCTTCAGGTCGATTAAGTGACTAAAATGGATGATATTAACTGACATTTATTTCACGTTGAGAATTTTTCTTTTCGGTTGTCTAGGAACAGACAGAAGAAGATCCTCCAAATTAAAGTTTCCCCACAGTTTTCTTCCCGTCACTGGAAAGTTATCACCGGCGCAGAGGGTGAAACCGAAGTCGTAGGGGCTGTTGAAGTGTCGTAGTTAATGTTCGTGCAGTCGTTGAGCCTCACACGTGTGTACAACAGAAACACGACAAACGAGTGCGTTGCCTTATTAATCAATACCGAACGTGCCACAGTCCACCCCCCCCCCCACCCCCCCCCCCACCCCACGCCCCACCCTCACCCCCACCCCCAACCCCCTTCGTGTTTGACAATAAAAGCGCTGGGGGAGGGTACAGATATTGTCGGAAAAAGTTGTGCGCCAGTTGCATTGAGAGCTAGTGTGTGACAGTAGTGGAAGGCAGGGTGAGGTGCTAGGGGGTGGGGGTGGGGGGTTGGAATGGGTGAAGGGTGTTGGTGGAATGGTGAGGAGGATGTGTGTGTGTGGGTGGGGGGGGGAGGGGACGGATTGGGGTGGAGGTGGGGGGATGGAAGGGGGTTGTTTGCAGAAAAGGTCACCTCTTCCCTTACCCCCACCTCTTCCCTCCCCCTTCTATTCCCCTCCCTCCCCCTGCCATCCCTTCCAACTGATCGATAAGACGGTCGGCTTCTAACGCCGCTGAGGCAGTTTGAGTCATCGGAGATTTCATCATCATCACATTGCCTTACTCTGTGTGTGTCTCTGTGTGTGCAGTGTTTTTTCTCTCCCCCCCCCCCCCCTCCCTTCCGTTTCAGCTCTCTTTCTCACTCTCTTTCTCGGTCTGTCTCTCTGTCTCTCTCCTGCTGCAGAGAGTGTGTGTGATTGCCTCACTGAGGTGGAGTTCCTTCACTCTCTTCAGGGTGTTCTGTGAACAAAGGTTTCTGTGTGGTAGTGGTGGTGGTTTCTTTTAAGTAACTGGATCAGTATTGCTCTGAATGGCTGTTCGTGAGTGACATTTGGGTGGGTGTGGGTGTGGGTGGGTGGTTTTATGTTTGTTTTGATTTGTGTTTGTTTTTGTATGTGATTTTCATAAACAGTTTTTCTACGCTTCATTTTCCGTTTTTAAACTCGGTTAAACTTCTAACTACATGTATTTGATCAGCTGATAGTGTACTTGATCATTTCACTAGGTGTCTGTTCAGCGCTGTTAAAATATATATATATATATATTTTTATATATATATATATATATATATATATATAAATGAAGAGCACCTTGTTTCCAAAGCAGTGCTGGGTATTTTCTTCCTCTCTTAACAACAAAACTTTACTTTCAAAGTGTAAGTGCATGTCGTTAACTTAAAGACAAAAGAAACTAAATAAATGAATAGTTTAGAGAATGGCAATGTCATAGGTGACTTTTCTCCAAGAATAGCTCACACAAACACACGCACACTGTGCGCCCCTATCACTAGACTTTACGTGGTGATCTGGGTGCTAGTCCTTCGGGTGACTAAAAGCAATAAACCTGTGGCCCTATGTGCAGCATGCTTTTAGTACTCATAACAGAGCAAGAGAATTATGACTGGCAAACGTCTGTAGAAAAATCCACTTTGATTGGAAACAATATGTATATACGCAAACACGAAAACGATAAAAGAGCTGGCGCTGCTCTTAGTCTTTCTTGCGCCACGCTTTTTCAGCAGGAAGCAGCCGGAATTTTAGACAGACAAATCTGTTGTAACGAAACGTAGCACGATACAAAGCTAGGCAATATAAGACAATGCAGTATGATAGAGTCATAAAGATGTAGGTCAACAACACAGTACATTATAAGACAATACAGTGAGATGCAATGCAGCACAATACGACGACACAGTACCGTACAATGCAATGCAATACAATAAAGTACAGTGCAGTACAAAGGAGCACGACACAGCATAGTACCCCACAACACAACGCAACGCAACGCAACACAGTACAGTACAGTACTGTACAGTACTGTTCAATACAATACAATACAATACAATACAATACAATACACTGCAGTGCAAAGCGAAGCAACGCAACGCAACACACTCATTAACATTTTTGCACATCACCCCTCTTGCGAGACTCTGCCTCCATACATACAGCATGTCTCATACACCCTCTGAATACTTATATTTCAGACACCTTCAAACCGATAACAAGTGTGGTGGAGGAGCCAGCCGAGGAAGTTGCAACGCCCAGCAATAAATGGTTGACTGATCTGGCCAAGCTGTGACACAGGTGTGACATATGTGTCCAGGTGTTTGTGGTTCTCACCGGCCCTGTGGGAGTACAGTCGCCATGTTTCAACTGGAGGTTACTTAACGGTGTTGGATTTCCAAGACGTTCTGGACAGTCTTTTTGGACCAAGATATTTGTTTGGTGAGAACTGTTGGATTAACGCTATTCGGACATGCTGAGAAGAAAGACCTGATCTTCTGTTGTGTGTCAGACAAAGAGATATTGACTTGCTTCTCGCGAAGGATGGAAAGAGATCGTCTTTTGTGAGGAATAAAATGACTCAAGAGACTGGTTCGTGAGAGCTGTAGGCTACTGATCTGGACAGAGGTAGTCTAGAATGGATTTTTTTTTCCACAAAAGCGTGTTGGAATTACACGAGATGTGTGTAGTTAGACGAAAGAAACTTGGATGTAAACGTTTGTTGCGTGGTGACAGTTAAGCTGGGACTTTACTGATTAGAAAGGATTTTTTCGAGGAAAGTTTACTGACAGAGAAAAAAACAATAGTCAAGTACAGCAAGTATTTGGATTATTATCTTTTGGAAGTAGATAACTCAACATTCTTTGTTTAACCAAACAAAAAAACAAAATAAATAAATAAATAAATAGACGTTGACGATGACATTTTTTTTAAGGTTAGAGACTTGAACAAACTTGGAATTATAGAGACTGGATCAGAGTGTGTGTTAACCGGGAGATTTGGACAGCAATGTTAATTATCAATGAGCTTATACCCGGCCTACTTTCCACATAGACAGAATGACAGAAGAGCATCACCGACAGATTAGAACAGAGGATGTGTCGAGTGTGTAGAAGACTAGAACAGAGGCGGCTTACAACAGAGATTTGGACACGTGATGGAAGTTAGATTTAAACCAAATATGTTTACAATAGATATTTGGACATGTATTGGAAAGTGAAATTTAGGCCAACGCTGTCTACGATAGATATTTGGACACGTATTGGAGAGTGGAAATTAAACAAAAAGCTGTGTACAATACAGATTTGGACAATCTCCATGAACAAATACTCCAACAGATGTGATCTTGACAAAACGTAAATTCGACTCAGTGTTTATTGCGCACCTTCTTTCGGACTAAAACAACAGTACGGGACCAAAAAACAGAGCTTGCGTGAAAGCAGATTTCTACCCGAGCATTTATTTTCAACGTTGGTATTTGGGGCCAAGGTTTGAACAAAGGGGATGCTACAGGGGTGACTTCGTGGACCAGAGAGTGAAAACGATGAACAGAGGAATCACGACATGGCCTACAGCAGATGTGTCTACTTTCTTACCTGGGCTCTGCTTTGCACAGGTAGGTACTATGTTTATGACGCGTGCGCACCTGTTTGTGTGTGTGTGTGTGTGTGTGTGTGTCTGTCTGTCTGTATGTCTGTTAAAATGTATGTGCGTGTCTGTGTGTCTGTTTGCCTGCCTTACTCATACCATTTCTCTCTCTCTCTCTCTCTTTGTCTCTGTCTCTCTCTGAGTGTCTGTCTCTCTCTCTCTGTCTCTCTCTCTCTCTCTCTCTCTCTCTTTCTCTTTCTCTATTTATATCATGTGTGTGTGTGTATGTGTGTGCGTACGTGCGTGCGTGCATGTGTGTGTCTGTGTGTGTGTGTGTGAATCTATGTTTGTGAATCTGTTTGCCTGTTGTACTCATTCTCTCTCTCTCTCTCTCTCTCTCTCTCTCTCTCTCTCTCTCTCTCTCTCTCTCTCTCTCAATGCAGTATGTATTGTGTACACAACTGTATGTGTCCCAAACTGAGACAGCTGTTCACCAATGCCGCATCGATCTCATATGATGAACAGAGGTCAATCGTGTGGTGTGTTTTTTCTAGCTATCTAGAGGTGGTCTGTGTGTCAGAGAGTAAGGGTGTGTGTGTGTGTGTGTGTGTGTGTGTGTGTATGTCTGTGTGTATGTTTTCGTGCGTATGCATGTTTGTTTGCGTGTGTTTGGGGGAGGGGATGTGTGTGTGTGTGTGTGTGTGTGTGTGTGTGTGTGTGTGTGTGTGTGTGTGTGTATCTGTCTGTGTGTCTGTGTATGTTTGCGTGTGTGTGCATGTTTGTGTGCGTGTGTTTGGAGGGAGGGGATGATGATGATGATGTGTGTGTGTGTGTGTCTGTGTGGTACATGCATGTGTGTGTGTGTGTGTGTGTGTGTGTGTGTGTGTTCGTGCGTGTGTGTGCGGGGTATGGAGGGGATTGTGTACGTGTGTGTGTTTAGGTGTGGATTCGTGAGCGTAAGCACGCGCGCGTGCGTGTGTGTATTGTGTATATGCGTATGTGCGTGTGTTGTATTTTTGTGTGTGTATAATTTTATGTGTGTGTGCGTGCTTGCGTCTATGTGTGTGTAAGAGAAATATATATAGAGAGAGAAAGACACAGAGAGAGAGAGTGTATGTGTGTATGTATGTCTTCTTCTTCTTCTTCTTCTTCTTCTTCTTCTTCTTCTCCATTGTCTTCTTCTCTCTCGTCGCTGTTGCCTTCAGTTTTCTTCAGCGGTGATAGTGGCCGTCACAAAAGCAGCAGCAACAATGCGGTAGTAATATCAGCAACAGCAGAAGTAGAAAATACTGGTATGTGTATGTGTACCTAGTTACCTCCACCATATGTTTCAAACTGATCAATACCGAGTATTGTGTCGTGTGGGCAACAGAGGTGTGTTCAGTAACTGTATATATTTAAATGTCCATCAAAATCACAGTTTTCTTATCTTTTTTTATGTTTTATTCACCCCTACTGATGTTTAACTACGCGTAGGTTGTACACATGTCGATATGTCCGTGTTGTTACAGATTATGCAGCTCCTCCTTTTCCGCTTTGTCTTTTTTGTTCTTGTTCTTGTTTTTGTATTCCTCCTCCTCCTCCTCCTCCTTCTTCTTCTTCTTCTGCTCCTTCTCCTCCTCCTCCTTCTTCTCCTCCTCCTTCTCCTCCTCCTCCTCCTCCTTCTTCTTCTCCTTCTTCTTCTCCAACTCCTCCTCCCCCTCCTGCTTCTTCCTCTTCTTCTTCTTCTACTTCTCCTCCTGCTCCTCCTCCTCCTCCTCCAAGTGCTCATCCTCCTCATCCTTCTCCTCCTCCTCCTCCGTCTTCTTCTTCTTCCCCTTTCCTCTTCACCCTTCTCGAAAATGCTTCTCAGTTTTGTAGTAATGTTGACCATGATGATTCTACTTTCTTTCTTTCTGTCTTCTTTCTCTGTTCCTCCTACCCAATCTCCTCCTCTTCCTTCTGTTCCTTTTTCTCCCCCGCCTTCTCATTCTCCACTTTCTTCGCGTTCTCTTTTATCTTTCTTTCTGTTTCTTTTTCCTTCTCGTTTTCGTCCTCCTCTTTAGAATGTCTCTAATCAGGATTAAACACGGATGCCGTGCATGTCCACTGGTTGCGAAGAATCGCAGGTTTTACGACCCCCAGTTCAATTTGCCACTGCTGTGCACAACGGTATCTTTTTTGTGCCATATGCTGGCATTAATGCGGTCGTTTTGCAGAAGCTGGCAAGGAGTCTCGTCCCCCCCACCTCACCCTCCTAACCCACACCTCCTCCCCAGCCCTCCCTCCCACCTGCACTGGTACTCTGCCTGAGGTCGGAGGACAGATGGTGGAGAAAGAGTATTGATCTTTTTGTCTGGGGAGAGGCTGGGGGAGAGGGGTATCTGTCTGTCTGCCCCTCTCTCTCTCACTTTGTTCTTGTTCTTGTTTTCGTATTCCTCCTCCCCCTCCTCTTCCTCCTCCTCGTTCTTCTTGTTCTCCAACTCCTCCTCCTCCTCTGTGTGTGTGCGCACGTGTATGTGTGTGCGTATGTCTGTGTGTGTGATCTCTCTCCCGCCCTCTATCCCTGTCTGTCTGTCTGTACGTTTCTCTCTGTCTCTCCCTCTTTCTCTTTTTCTCTCCCTCTTTCTCTCTCTCTCCCTCCCTCCCTCACTCTCTCTCTCTCTCCCTCTTTCTTAGTCCAATCATTCCTAACTGGTTCTTCTGTTCGTCATAAAGCAAGTCCACAGTCTCACGTGCGTAAGAGGTAATCGGGCACGTGCAACGATGTATATTATTTCCTTCCACCTGTGTTATCATCACAAATACGGGCACTCGTGCACAGTCTCTCTCTCTCTCTCTCTCTCTCTCTCTCTCTCTCTCTCTCTCTCTCTCACTCTCTCATACACACTCGCACGCACACACGCGCTCGCATCAATACACACATCCACGACACACACACACACACACACACACACACACACACACACACACACACACACACACACACACACACACACACACACACACACACACACACACACACACACACACACACACACACAGTGAGAGAGAGTTTAAGCAAATCAAGTAACTGCTTTCATGAAAACGTGAGCGCGTATCGCGACATGCACACGAGAGAGAGAGAGAGAGAGAGAGAGAGAGAGAGAGAGTTGTACTGAGGATAGAAGGATTTGAGCTAAAAGCTTTTCACCATGCCCCTCCCCCCCCCTCCACACCCACCTCCCTCCATAAAAGCACACACACAAAAAAGCGAAGAAATCAACAGCAACACACACACACACACACACACACACACACACACACAAGTTTGAAAAAAATAAATAGAAGAAAGACAGAAACAATGACACGAGAGAAAAGAAACAGAGACAGGGAATGAAGGGAAAAACGGAGACACAGACAGAGAGAGAGGGAGAGAGAGAGAGAGAGAGAAACCATTTTAACCCGGCGAAATGCAATCCCCTTGTGCAACTTTCCACCAGCCCATAAAGATCTTCTTTTTTTTTAAGCCGGACGCTTAGAGACACGCCACGAGCAGCAGTGCCGATCGAATTCCCAAACATTAAACCACTCTCTCCACACACAGAAACAGAAACGGGAAGAAGAGAGAGAGAGACAGAGAGAGAGAGAGAGATTGTAAGGGAGAGAGAGAGTGGAGAGAGAGAGAGGAGAGAGAGAGAGGGGAGAGTGAGATTTTGGGAGGGAGACACTGAGAAGGGCTAGAGAGGGAGAGGGGGAATGTGACAGAGAAAGATGGAGAGGAACGGAGATCAGTGTAGAGAGAGGTAGAGAGAGAAGGAGAGATGGCAAAGAAAGAGAGGGAGAGAGAGGAAGAAAAGGGAGAGTTAGAGAGAGAGGAAGGTCAGAGAGAGGGGAGAAAGAGAAAGTAAGAGAGAGAGAAGCAGAGAGTTAAAGTGGAGAGAGAGAGAGAGAGAGAGAGAGAGAGAGAGAGAGAGAGATTTATGGAAAGAGAGAGAGATTTGGGAAGAGGGAGAGATTGGAAGGGAGAGAGAAAGAGAGAGAGAGAGATAAAAACCATCTGTTCCAAACTATTACTAGTATTAGATTCAGTTAGCAGATTAAGTCACACAGCCGTGCAGCAAGACGAAGACGGGGAACTGTGGAGGAGGGGGAAGAGAGGTGAGTGAGGGGGCTAGGGGGGAGGGGGAATGTGGCAGGGGGGGGGGGGGTGTGGAACGGGGGGATGAGGAGCTGAAGAGACTCGGGTGGGTCGATGGGGAGCTCAAGAGACTCGTGGGGGTGGGGGCGTGGGGGGTGTTGAGGAGCTCAACAGACTCGGGTGGGTGGGGGTGGGGGGGGGAGGAGCGAAAGAATCGGGCGGATGGGTGAGGGTGGGTGGGTGGGAAGCTGAAGAGACTCGGGTGGGGTGGGTGAGGAGCTGAAGAGACTCGGTGGGGTGGGTGGGGGGGAGGAGCTAAAGACTCGGGCGAGTGGGTGAGGGTGGGTGGGTGGGAAGCTGAAGAGACTCGGGTGGGGGGATGAGGACCTGAAGAGACTCGGGTGGGTGGATGAGGAAGGGGGGTAGGGAGCTGAAGAGACTCGGGTGGATGAGGGATGGAGTAGGACAGTCCCTGTTCGACTCTGCTGCCTCCCCCCGAAAAAAACAAAGAAAAAAAAAGGAAAAAAAGGAAAGACAGAAGGAAAGAAAGGAAAGACAAGAAAAAAGAAGGGAAATGAAAGAAAGAAGGGAATAATGAAAAGAAAGAAAGAAACAACACAGAGGGAGAAAGACAGAAGAGAAAGAGGCAAACAAATAGAAAACGAAAGAAAAAGGAAAGAAAGGAAGCAAGCAAAGAAGGAAAAAAGAAATGGAAGGGAAGAGAGAGAGAGAGAAGAAGAAGAAGAAGAAGAAGAAGGGGAGAGAGAGGGGGGAAGAAGAGAGAGAAGAGAAGAAGAAGAAGAAGGGGAGAGAGAGGGGGGGAAGAAGAAGAAGAAGAAGGGGAGAGAGAGGGGGGGAAGAAGAGAGAGAAGAGAAGAAGACAGAGAGGAGGATGAGGGGGAGGGGGAGATTGATTGATTGAATGTTTAATGGGTAAAAAATTAGGCGCAAGCAATGAAAAAAACAATTGTTGCATTATACCTTCGTATGTGCACACACGCACGCACACAAGAAAGGAAGAGAGAAAGAAAGAAAGAAATGAAGAAAGAAAGAAAGAAAGAAAGAAATTCAATGAAACAGAAAGAAAGAAAGTCGGAAAGAGAGAAAGAAAGAAACCTGAAAT
>NC_134906.1:12036275-12041275 GCF_041734735.1 Babylonia areolata | reverse complement strand
CACACACACACACACACACACACACACACACACGCCAAAAACCACCCTCACTTTTACACCCAGCATCCTGGTCCCACATCCCCCAACCCCCACAGCCCCTCACCACCACCACCACCACCACCACCACCTCCCACCCTCTCTCCCTGACTGAATGCACAAGTCGCTGTCACGGTTCGCTGCTTCCTGTCCCTCCCAGTCCCCCCCCCCCCACCCACCCTCTCTCCCCCACTCCCACCTCCCACCGCCCACCTCCACCCCCCGACCCACCCGGGGACAGGACGGAGGTGGGGGGGGGGGGTGTGTGTGTGGAGGGTGCGAATAATGGAGATTGCCGCATATCCTGACTGGCTTATTAAAAGGATTCCGTTGTTTTGGGTGGTGGTGGTGGTGGTTGGGGAGGGGGGAGGGAGGAGGAGGGAAGGGGAGGGGTTAGTTCTGGGTTCTGCATGGTTTTGTAGCGTGCAGTTGTAGCGTGTGGTGACTGTCACTGGTCTGTCTGTCTGTCTGTCTGTCTGTCTGTCTGTTTGTCACAGAATGGTGCATGAGACTGAGAGTATCGTGGTGTTGGTTGATTGCTTGGCTGTTGCTTGGTGAGGTAGTGCGTGCATGCGTGCGCGCGTGTGTGTGTGTGTGCGTGCCGGCGTGCGTGCGTGCGTGCGTGTGTGTGTGTGTGTGTGTGTGTGTGTGTGTGTTGGGAGAGGCTGGCCACGCTTCTGCCTAGCAGATGTGGTGTAGCGTATAATTATGGATTTGTCCGAACGCAGTGACGCGTTCTTGAGAAACTGAAACTGGGACTTATGAGAGGGGCGAGTCGTGGGTGTTGGTGTGTGTGTGTGTGTGTGTGTGTGTGTGTGTGTGTGTGTGTGTGTGTGTCTGTCTGTCTGTCTGTCTGTCTCTGTCTGTCTGTCTGTCTGTCTGTAAGTACGTTTGTCTCTGTTTTGTTTCTATATCCCGCTTTTTCTGTTTCTGTCTCTCTGTCTGTCTCCATTCATTATTTGTGTCTGTCTGTCTGTCTGTCTCTCTTTCTGTCTCTCTGTCTCTCCCTTTCAGCATTTTGCTGTATAGCCCCCTTCAAAGGGGCTGTGGCCTGTATGAATAAACCATCTCAATCTCAATCGCAATCGCAATCTCAGTCTCTCTCTCTCTCTCTCTCTCTCTCTCTCTCTCTCTCTCTCTCTCTCTCTCTCTCTCTCTCTCTCTCTCTCCATCTCTCTCTAATTGTGCGTGAGTCCTCAGCTGTGAGAGAAGAGAATAGAGAAGGTAGTCCATGAAAGTAATGTCTGATCAGTTCAGGTAATGTTTACTGTTATTGTTGCTGCTGTAGTTCCCTGTCACTCTCTGAGCGAACTACCGCTACCGTTGACAAACTGTGACGTTGGAAGAAAAACAGGAAAATGGTATGATTCTTCTCTCGTGTAGCTGAAAAAGAGCCGACGGGAGTAACACTGACAAGAGAAAAGTTTTGATAAAGTGACAATGTCTGTCTGTGTTTCTGTCTGTCTGTCTGTCTCTCTCTCGTTATCTCTTTCTCTCCATCTATCTTTTTATCAACCACTCTCTCTCTCTTTATCTCTCACTCTCTTCCCGCCTCTCTCTCTCCTCTCTCTCACACACACACACACACACACACACACACACACACACACCACAAAACACACACAACATAGCACAACACAACACCACCCCTCACACACACACACACACACACACACACACACACACAACATAGCACAACACAACACCACCCCTCACACACACACACACACACACACACACACACACACACATCCCCACCCTCATCCCTAACACCCCCTTCCCTCGCGTACCGTGCCTCCACCACCCCTTCCCATCAGTGCCAGAGCCCACAGAACGACCTCATCGTCACAATACAAGACTTTGGAAGGGTGCTGTGGAGAGTCGGTTGGCGAGGGCACTGGTGTAGGGACAGATGGCTGCAATGATGAGCGAGCCGACGGCCTGTCACCCCCTTGGGGGCAGGGGGCGGAAGTGCGGGGATGTGGGGGGGCGGGGTGAGGGGGGGGCAATACTATACCCCCCTACTCCCCCCTTGTATCTCCATACGCCCCTCTTCTCTCCCTTCTTCACGCTGGGAGGAGGGGATGGGAGAGGTGGGGGGGGGGGAGTGAGGGTTCCCCAGACTCCCAAATGCTTTGAAGTGAAGGGGGGGGGGGGAGAGGAAGGGGATGTGGTGGTGGTGGTGGTGGTTGAGGGGTGGGGGACCGGAGCGGCTGTGGGGTATTGTCGCCTGCTAGTGGCTGAGGACGGTCTCTGTGGCGCCAGCGAGAGCTTCCCCTTCTTTGTCACTGTCTTGGAGAGAGAGAGAGACAGAGACAGAGAGAGAGCTGCTGAGACCGAGTGGGTTTGTATGGGGATTTTGTTGTTGTTGTTGTTGTTGTCATTTTGTTCTTTAGGGAGTGGGTGGGTGATGGGTTTTAAATCCATGTCTGCCTGTAGTCTTTTGGGGGTGTCACTAGCAGCAGCAGCAGAAGTATTAGTAGTAGTCGAAACAGCAGCAGTAATAGCCGTAGTTGTAGTAGCAGAAGTAGTAGTGTTCGCAGCAACAATGATAGGTTGTAGTTGTTGTAGCATCAAAAACAACAGTAGTAGCAGCAGTCATAGAAGAAGTGGTGCCTGATGAAACTGTGTAATGGTTATGAAGTACTTTAGAATGCACTGTTTCTTTTTAAAAAAAAAATTGTGTGTGTGTGACCACGGAGCACTTGCTGAAAAAACAACATGTTCCACTCTATTCTTTTCTGTAATTTTATAAGCAGATCACAAGATAACGAGACAGAAAGACAAACAGGCAGACAGACAGAAAGAAAAGATTGAGGGAGAAAGACAATAACCGAGATAGAGAGAGAGCAAACGACAGAAGAAAAAAGGGAAGGGGACTAATTTGATAAGCGCTCACGCTAGATAACGAGACGAAGCAAATAACCTCCCTTTCGTATCAAGCTGCCTGTATGTACGCGCATTTAATTATATATATAATCTTTTTTAACATTGTTAAATAAAACAAGAGTGGTGAGTTTAAATCCTCTCTTGTTAACTTATGGAAAATGTCATGGTTTCACAGTTCAAAAGCCACACTCAATAATATTTACCTTGCCATTTACAATGGTTTTCTTTTTCTATGCATCAGAAAAACCAGCAATGCAAAAAATCTGGTGTCATACCTTCACAAATTACGCATGAAATTTTAGTTCCATGCCATTTTATCAAACTCACACCTTACTTTTGGAGGAAAGAAAAAATATTATTCCTATATTTAGTAACAAATACCAGTTCATCATTATTACAATCTAACAGAACACAACCGTGATAATTGTTATATATTCCAGTTCTCTGTTCTTCTTCTTCGAAGTATGTTCTTGCTTTTATACAGCAGACATGGATTATATTATCTAAAACATGTCTTCTGTATACATGAAGGGGGTTTAGGAAATTGCAAGTTTGCACATATAGTGTTGACGTGGTAGAAAAAAGTCTTAACCTCATAACCAGTAAGCTTCGCGACCGGGATTCGAACCATGACAGATTGAAAGCTCAACACTGTAACATTCGGCTGGGGTTTAATTTGATTAAATCACCTTTCACCGCCAGTCCATTTATCGTGCAAAATTCCCTAGTTAAACAAAGAAAATATGGTGTCTAAGAATAGCTGAGGATTCCCTCTGCGATGTGTGGAAAATATGGCCTATCCTACCACCGAAGATTAAGAGAAGTTGGTTCATGGATAACAGACCCATGATCTGGTCACCCTTCAGTGACCTGGGTCCTCTACCTAGCTGCTGCATAAATGCGAGTTTGGCAGTGAAGAGGTTTCGCCTGTGCATGGATAACAGACCACTGATCTAAAAAAACTGATGACATGCCTTTAAAACTGTGCCAGTCGGTGCGAAGAACAGACAGGCGCAATAGCCGAGTGGTTAAAGCGTTGGACTGTCAATCTAAGGGTCCCGGGTTCGAATCACGGTGACGGCGCCTGGTGGGTAAAGGGTGGAGATTTTTACGATCTCCCAGGTCAACATATGTGCAGACCTGCTAGTGCCTGAACCCCCTTCGTGTGTATATGCAAGCAGAAGATCAAATACGCACGTTAAAGATCCTGTAATCCATGTCAGCGTTCGGTGGGTTATGGAAACAAGAACATACCCAGCATGCACACGCCCGAAAACGGAGTATGGCTGCCTACATGGCGGGGTAAAAACGGTCATACACGTAAAAGCCCACTCGTGTGCATACGAGTGAACGCAGAAGAAGAAGAGGTGCGAAGAACCGTAACCCAAGAACCGTACGGTCCAATTACTATCAGTTAGTTCCCCTGATTTCGGATTGTTCAAGCTGTCATGGAAAGTCACTGTCAGTGGGATCCATTGAAGAGTCAGTCAGTGAAACAATGTGACTGAAGTCAAGTGGTGGTTTAGTGTTGATTAGCATTCCCTGAGTCTTGTTCCTCTTCGTGTTGTAGGTCCTATCAGTGTGTGTGTGTGTGTGTGCGCGCGCTCTGTTTCTCTCTGCCCCCCCCCTCTCCTCTCTCTCTCTCTCTGATGACTGGATATAAAAAATAAAAAATAAATTTAAAAAAACAACATGTCATTGCTTATTCCACTTCCCTCATGAAACAAAGTTGATCCATTCATTCGCCGTTCTCTCTCGATGGTCGAGCTTTTTAATTTTCCTTTTAATCTTAGCAATTTGTTTTATTTTATGATTTTGTTGATGTTATTGTTGTTGTTGTTGTTTTGGTCATTGGTTTTAGTTTTTGCTCTTAGCAATGTGTTAATTTCTCTGTAAACCGCCGTTATTCTTTTGTTCATACATTGTCCCCCTTGCCGAAGGATAGTGTTGTCTATGGCATGAAAACAATGTCCGTCAAGTGTCTGTCCGTCTCTCTCTGTCTCTCTCTCTCACCGTCTCTCTGTCTCTCTCTCTATGTCTCTCTCACTCTCTCTCACACTCTCTCTCTTTCTCTC
>NC_134906.1:12023775-12031275 GCF_041734735.1 Babylonia areolata | reverse complement strand
GACCGTGAGTGCATGTGTATGTATATTGTTTGAGTGTGTGTGTGTGTGTGTGTGTGTGTGTGTGTGTGTGTGTGTGCGTGTGTGTGCGTGTGTGTGTACAGTTTTGTATGAGTGCATGTCTTTGTGTATGTGTGAGTGTAAATGTGTGTATGTATGTGTGTGTGTGTGTGCGTGCGCGTATGTGTATGTATATGCCTCCGTGTGTGTGTGTGTGCGTGTGTGTGTGTGTGTGTGTGTGTGTGTGTGTGTGCGTGTGTGTGTGTGAGAGAGAGAGAGAATTTTGACTTCACCGAGAAAGCGACCGTTCTTGTAGTCACTGACACTGTTCCGTCTTCGGAGATACCTTTCAAAAGGCTTCATCTCAGAGCCAACATAGCCACACAGCGGCCGCTCTACTGCTCTGTGTGTGTGTGTGTGTGTGTGTGTGTGTGTGTGTGTGTGTGTGTGTGTGTCCATGTGCGTGTGTGTGTCTGTCTGTCTGTCTGTGTGTTTGCGTGTGTCCATGTGCGCTTGTGTGTGTGCGATTGTGTGGGTGTGGGTGTGTCCGTCCATGTGCGCTTGTGTGTGTGCGATTGTGTGGGTGTGGGTGTGTGTCTGTGTCTGTGTCTGGCTGCATGCCTGTGACTGTGACTGCATGAAATAATATGTTCCCCTTTTTCACGTGCAGGACTGTCATGTCAAGAGGAAGAAACGCCTTGTTCGTCGTCGCCTTGTGAGAACGGAGGCACGTGTCAAACCACAGGTCCCCCCTCCTCCTTCCGCTGTATCTGCGCTGCAGGGTGGGTTTGTGTTTTTGTGTCACTCTTTTTGTCACGACAGATTTCTCTGTGTGACATTCAGGCTGCTGTCTCATGGGAGAGCGCGTCGCTACATGACAGCGCCACCCCCTTTTTTTCTTCTTTTTTGTGTATTTTTTTCTGCCTGCAATGTTATTTGTTTTCCTATCGAAGTGGATTTTTCTACAGAATTTTGCCAAGGGGAGAACCCTTTTGTTGCCGTGGGCTCTTTTACGTGAGCTAAATGCATGCTGCACACGGGACCTCGGTTTATCGTCTCATCCGAATGACTAGCGTCCAGACCACCACTCAAGGTCTAGTGGAGAGGGAGAAAATGCTGGCGACTGCCGGTGTGATTCGAACCAGTGCGCTCAGATGCTCTCGCTTCCTAGGCGGACGCGTTACCTCTAGGCCATCACTTCTGTTTCGTCGTCGTCGTCGTCGTTGTTGTTGTGTCTGTCGTCAATGTTGTTGTTGTCGTTGTCAACGTGGGGGTGGTAGTTGTGGTTGTGACACTGGTTGTTGTGGTGGTGGATATGATCTTCTTCTTCTTCTTCTTCTTCTTTCGTGGGATGCAACCACCACGTTCACTCGTATATTACACGAGTGGGCTTCCGCGTGTATGACCGTTTTTACCCCGCCATGTAGGCAGCCACACTCCGTTTTCGGGGGTGTGCATGCTGGGTATATTCTTGTTTCCATAACCCACCGAACGCTGACATGGATTACAGGATTCTTTAACGTGCGTATTTGATCTGCTTGCTTTTCCACACGAAGGGGGTTCAGGTACTGAGCAGGTCTGCACATATGTTGACTTGGGAGATCGGAAAAATCTCCACCCTTTACCCACCAGGCGCCGTTACCGAGATTCGAACTCGGGGCCCTCAGATTGAAAGTCCAACGCTTTAACCACTCGGCTATTGCGACCGTCGGTGGTAATGGTGAAACGTGGAAGTTCTTGACGTTGGAGTCTTTTTTTTTTCTTTTGTGTTCTTAGTCTGATACTTCCACGCTCTCATATCTACCAGTAGGGTGTGTGTGTGTGTGTGTGTGTGTGTGTGTGTGTGTGTGTGTGTGTGTGTGTGTGTGTGTGTGTGTCCTTTTAAATATTCACTTCAACTTTGAATAACGAACGATGTTTTCTTGGAAAATTGATCACTGCTCCTTGAACATAGTCCTTGAACATTGGAATGTACTGTAACATATCCTATGCAAAAAATACCATCACGAAATTTCGACCTTGACCCTCCCCTCCCCACCCTCATCCCTCCAGATTCACAGGTCCTCACTGCCAGACGAACCTGGACCCGTGCGCCGCCGAGCAGCCCTGTCGCCAAGGAGGCACGTGCCGGAATGACGTCACGGGCGCGGCGGGCTTCACGTGCCAGTGCCCTGCCGGCTACACGGGCAGCACGTGCGAGACGGAGGTGAACGAGTGTGCCTCCGCGCCCTGCCTGCACAACGGTACCTGCGAGGAAGGGCTGGACAGTTTCGCTTGCCGGTGTGCCCCTGGGTTTACAGGTAAAAAAAAAAATAAAAAAAAATGAAATAAAGTGTAGCTCCTCTCCTAGGCCCTGCAGAGCCAGTTGCATTGCTTGCACGGAAGAGCCCAGTACGGTCGTAACCCGCTACTAACTGTGTGTAGTATGGAACTGACCAATGGCGTAGTTCGGTCAACGTGGGTATTTAGTCACGTGTAACTGTCAAAAAGTTAGAACCAAGCAATGCAACTGGCACCAGCTGCAGGAACCACACTGGCTGCTGCCTATCTATCACACAGGATAGATTACAAAAATAGGTGCCAAGCGTTTCTTCTTCTTCTTCTTCTGCGTTCGTGGGCTGCAACTCCCACGTTCACCCGTATGTACACGAGTGGGCTTTTACGTGTATGACCGTTTTTACCCCACCATGTAGGCAACCATACTCCGTTTTCGATGGCCGTGTGCATGCTGGGTATGTTCTTGTTTCCATAACCCACCGAACGCTGACATGGATTACAGGATCTTTAACGTGCGTATTTGATCTTCCCCTTGCCGTATACACACGAAGGGGGTTCAGGCACTAGCGTGTCTGCACATATGTTGACCTGGGAGATGGGAAAAATCTCCACGCTTTACCCATCTGGCGCCGTTACCGAGATTCGTACCCAGGACCCTCAGATTGAAAGTCCAACACTTTAATCATTCGGCTGTTGCGCCTGTCGTGCCAAGTGTTTGAATGCCACAACCCATTCTGCACTCACGTACCTACGCCTTGTGACTTTTACTCCTGGCGGCCTATCTATCACATAGATTACAAAATAGGTACAAAGTGTTTGAATGTTACAACCCATTCATTCTGCTCTCACAAACGCCGACAGTTCCTCGAAGAAACACACACACACACACACACACACACACACACACACACACACACACACACACACACACACACACACACACACACAGAGAGAGAGAGAGAGAGAGAGAGAGAGAGAGACACACACACACACACACACACACACTCTCTCTCTCTCTCTCTCTCTTTCTCTCTCTGTGGTACGTACCAATTTGAACACCATGAAAGCGAAGGAGAGGCGTTTTGTGACCATTCCAGTCTTATTGTTGTTGTTGATATTATTATTATTAATATTATTATTATCATTATTTTTATTATCATTGTTGTTGGTGTTCTTGTTATAATAGAAATAACAATCATGATAATGACAATAATACAGTTGTTGTTGTTATTGTTATCATTATGATTATCATCATTATGATTGTTTTGATTATTATTGTTGTTGTTGCTATTATTGTTATATTGATGTTATCATTATTATTATCATTATCATTTATCAATATTATTATCATTACCCTTCCCTCTCAACACCCACCCCCACCCACCCCACACCCACACACACACATACACCCACACCCCCACACTCACACATACTCACACCCACACCCACCCACACACACACGCACACGCACACACACACACACACACACACACACACACACACGAGTTCAGTTTAAAAAGTCTCTCAAAACACATTTCTTCCGTTCCGTTCTGCTTACCATTTTACTGACTTATGAGCTCCTTGAATTTATGCTGGCTGTGTGTGTGTGTGTGTGTGTGTGTGTGTATGCGTGCGCGCGTGCTTGCACTTATTCTGAAAAGTAGGTTGAACTTGAATGCATGAATATTTATGAAAGTATAGACTTTATTGTAAGCGCCACGAGCTCCCTGTCTGAAAGGTATGGACATCAGTCTGCAGCCTATTATCATCATCGTTGTTATTATTATCATTATTACTATCTTTATTGTTTAGTAGCAGTCGCAAAAGTGGTGGTGGTAGTAGTGGTGGTGGAAGTCGTGCTGGTGGTGCTCGTGATGGTAGTAGCAGCGGCAGCAGAAATTGGAAAACTAGACAAAACTAACTTCTTGTAAGTTGAAGTTTGACCCGAGTTCCTCACTGCACGGAAAGACGCCCCAGCAGAACTTCTGTTGAATGTACAAGCCAGCTGTGCTTCGGGGTTTATATGTTTGCCGTGACTGTGAACACCCAACAATTATTTACTTGCAGATTATTGTCGTCATCTACAATTCATGAGCGGGTCGTTTAAACATTTATATTTTCTTTTTTTTCTCCCCAGGAAGGAGAGTGGCGGAGTGGTTAAAACGTTTATTTGCCTATACAGTGTCCGAGAACATCTGGGTTCGATTCCCGCTTTCGCCCTTTCTCCCATGTTTGACTGGAAAATCAAACTGGGCATCTTGTCACTCGAATGGGACGATAAACCGAGGTCCCGTGTGCAGCACGCACTTGGCGCACTGAAAAAGAACTCTGGTAAAATTATGAACATGAAATACACTGTGATAAGTATACACATATATATATACGCATGCACTCAAGGGCTGACTAAGCGCATTGGGTTATGCTGGTGAGTCCGAACCCAGTGACGCACTCCTTGAGAATCTGAAACTGAAACTGTGTAAGTCTTAATTTCGGACATGGACAGCAGTGTGGTTGTGTGTGTGTGTGTGTGTGTGTGTGTGTGTGTGTGTGTGTGTGTGTGTGTGTGTGTGTGTGTGTGTGTGTGTGTGTTTTGTTGTTGTGGTGGTTGCTGGGTGTGTTTTGTTGTCGACTGTTGGCCGCCGTTCTTTCTCTGTCTCTGGACCTTGCAGTTGGAATGAATCAGTTCCTCTTTCGCTTCGTCAGGTCTCCACACTCAGCTCTTTCAAGTCTGGCCTTAAAACCCACCTCTTCCCAAAATCATAGCCTCCCTTCCCTGCCTCTTCCTTGTCTTCAGTTTCTCCAGTTTTAGAGTTATGCATGCGTCGTGTGAATGACTGGTGCGAAAACGCTTTGATTTGTCTGTGCACAAGATTCGGCGCTATATAAATACCATTATTATCATTATTATTGTTGGTGGTGGTGGTGGTTCTTTTGGGGTTTTTTTGTGGGGAGGGGGTGGGGGGTGGGGGCTGGAGGGGGGGGGGGGTTCTGTCCCGTTACCTTTGTAAAAGAATTGTACGTACATGTACAGTAAACTGGGGCAGTCTGTTCCGTGTTCGGCCAGACTTTAACCTGAAAACCTCCACACCTGAGTGTTATATAAAAGATCGAACGCTGTGTCACGCTGTTCGAATCCACAGGTAAGCAGTGTGAGACTGACGTGGACGAGTGCCGGGACCCCGGGTCACCTCACCTGTGTCAGAACGGTGCCACCTGTCTGGATGGAGCCAACAGCTACACCTGTCTGTGCGCACCTGGCTGGACGGGGCCCCTCTGTCGGCAGGTAGATGTGATAGTTGTAGTAGTAGTGTCAGGGGGAGGGGTGGGGTTGTTGTTTGTTTGTTTGTTGTTGATGATGTTGTTGTTGTTGTTGTTTCCAGGTCGATGTGTGTAAGGGGTGCTGGTTGGTGCAGAGGTGGTGAGGATTGGTTGGGGTTGGGTGGAGTTGGGGGGGCGGACCGTTTACTTTTAGGTGGTGGCGGCACTGCTGTTTTGATTGATTGATTGATGTGGATACTTCTATAGCGCCTATCCTCGGTCAGAGACCAAGCTCTAAGCGCTTTACATACACGGGGACATTTGCACAACAGGCTGCTTACCTTTGTAGAGCCGACTGACGGCTGCCACTGGGCGCTCATCATTCGTTTTGTTATTGTTGTTTGTTTGTTTATTTATATATTTATTTATTTATGTACTCTTATAGTTGACTTCATCAAGTTTTTGCGCCTTATACATATTATTATTATTAATAGTAGTTCTTTTCTTTTTGTTTTCTTTTTTTTTGATGTATTTATCTATTATTTATTCACCCTTTTTCTTCTCTCAAGGCCTGACTAAGCGCGTTGGGTTACGCTGCTGGTCAGGCATCTGCTTGGCAGATGTGGTGTAGCGTATATGGATTTGTCCGAACGCAGTGACGCCTCCTTGAGCTACTGAAACTGTTTGTTTGTGTGTGTGTGTGTGTGTGTGTGTGTGTGTGTGTGTGTGTGTGTGTGTGTGTGTGATTTCTTTTTTTTGTGTGTGTGTATGTGTGTGTTCGTGTGTTGGGGTGGAGGGGTTCAACATCTTTTTATTCACATAAAGGTTTACATTCACAAATACAATGTGGTATTCTGTGAAGTTACAACAATGTATTGCATGCTCTGGATTTTTAACCAATCCACATGAAACTTAGTGCAGGAAAGGCAGTAAATACTCCTTCGAACATCCACCCATGCGATACCACTCTACTCAGTTCAGAACAAAACAAACAATGCAGACAGAGCATTAACCCTTTCACCGCCAGTCAATTTGGAGTGCAAAATTCCCTTGTGCTCTAAACCTAGAAAATATAGTGTCAAAGAACAGCTTGGGACTCCCACTGCGATGTGTAGAAAATATTATATCATATCCTACCACCGAACATTAAAAGCAGTAGGTTAATCGATAACAGACCCGTGATCTGGTCACCCTTCAGTGACATGGGTGCTCTAACTGGCTGCTGCATAAATGCGAGTTTGGCAGTGAAAGGGTTAAGTATTCCTATACGCATTGACCCCGTGTGATTTCGTAACGCCAAACCCACAACAAAGCGTTATAGGCAGAAGAACAAGCGCCCATTCGCTCAGTAATTTTGTGCAATATCATAGCGCCCAGTTTACCACAAGATAATAACATAGACAGAACATTAGCATTACAACGGGTATTCAATCCCACACTGATTTTCATGGCGAACATGCAATGCCCGGTCCACGTCTAAACAACGCAGGCAAAACAATACACATTCATTCACACATTAGTTCCGTGTAATTTTTGTTAATCATAATGCTTAGTTTGCTTTAACATGACACAGGCAGATCAATAAACATTCGTTCACGCCATGATATTATACAGTTTAGTCTTGTATCGATCATGCGCTGGTACCCAGTTATGGCACAGTTTATTGTATTCCATAGTTGTTGTTTTGTTAACACGTGTCTCCTTTTCTTTAGATTTCTTAGGAACATTCGTAGCGTTGATTATTGATTCTACATTTGTATATAAAGAATATGGCTATGAATGAAATATGGTAGAAGCAACCATCAGTTTTTGTTTTATTGTCGTATCAAGTCTGTCACAATCTGAACACTTTTGCTTTAAGTATCTTTCAAAATCTGTACAAAATACAAAGTACACTCCCATAGGTTATGTAACATTGTGTCTTTTTCGTCTTGTTTAGTGTACTACTCCTTGTCGGCAGCTGCAATT
>NC_134906.1:11991275-12021275 GCF_041734735.1 Babylonia areolata | reverse complement strand
GAGATGGCGATGTTGGAGTCGGCCTAAAGTACCGAACAGATGGCAAGCTGTTTAACCTCAGAAGGCTTCAAGCAAAAACGAAGGTCATGACAGACATCATCAGAGACTTTTTGTTTGCTGATGATTGTGCCCTCAACGCTGGATCTGAAGCTGACATGCAACTCAGCGTCGACAAGTTTGCCACTGCCAGCAGGAACTTCGGCCTTACCATCAGCACGAGGAAAACTGAAGTTCTCCATCAGCCAGCCCCAGGGAAACCCTACGTTGAGCCCAACATCACAGTCAACGGTCAGAGACTCAGTGCGGTGGAGCGGTTCACATACCTTGGCAGCACACTGTCACAAAATGTGACCATCGACGATGAAGTGAACGTCAGGATTGCAAGAGCAAGCGCAACTTTTGGTAGACTCAATGCAAATGTCTGGAACAGAAGAGGCATTAGTCTTGAGACCAAGCTAATGGTCTACAGAGCAGTAGTTCTCCCCACACTATTGTACGCCTGCGAAACTTGGACAGTGTACCAACGACATGCCAGGAAGCTGAACCACTTCCACACAACATGCCTCAGGAAGCTACTGAACATCAAGTGGCAAGACAGGACCCCAGACACAGAGGTGCTCGCAAAAGCCACCCTTCCCAGCATCTTCACCATCCTGATGCAGTCCCAGCTTCGCTGGGCTGGACATGTGGCGCGCATGCCAGACCATCGGCTGCCCAAAAGGCTCTTCTATGGCGAGCTGCAACAAGGGAAGAGATCACATGGAGGTCAGAAGAAGCGCTTCAGAGATACTCTGAAAGTTTCTCTGAAAGCATTTGATATCAACCCTGACTCCTGGGAGGAATCTGCAGTGGACCGTGACAAATGGCGCGCTGCTGTGCACAAAGGCGCCAAGTTGTGCGAGGCCAACAGGACTGCTGCAGCTGTTCAGAAGAGGCAGGCCAGAAAGTCACGGGCAAACAAGCTCCCTGACAATGATATGCCTGTCTTTGTCTGCCCCAAGTGTCAGCGAACATTTCGTGCGCAGATTGGACTATTCAGCCATCTGCGCACTCACACATAGATTCATGAGCATCCTCCCCCCACCCCACCACCACCCTCCCCCCATCCCCCATCCCCCATCTGGATGACAACGATGGTCATCATCGATCTCGATGGACACACACCACCATCTCTTTGTTAAATATTCTCTGTCTCTGTCTCTGTCGCTGTCTCTGTCTCTCTCTCTCGATTTACCGTGTTATGTCATTTTCTCATTATCATCTATCATGGAATTCCCCTTCGGTGACTGGCTCTGGCCTTATCTGAATAAAACATTCGTTTGTTCGTTCGTTCTTTCGTTCTCTCTCTCTCTCTCTCTCTCTCTCTCTCTCTCTCTCTCTCTCTCTCTCTCTCTCTCTCTCTCTCTCTCTCTCTCTCTCTCTCCACGCAAGCGTCGTGTTAATAAACTACATCGGAAAACAAAACATAGAGAACTCTCTCTCTCTGGCTCTGGCCTTATTTGAATAAAATGTTCGCTCTCTCTCTCTCTCTCATATATATATATATATATATATATATATATATATATATATATATATATATATATATATATTATCATCATCATCATATATATCCACACAAGCATGGCATTAATAAATTACATAGGAAAACAAAACATAAAGAACTCTCTCTATATATCTGTCTATCTGTTCCCCCCGCTCCCCCTCTCTCTCTTTGTTATTGTAGTTTGTTTGTTTGATGGTCCTACAGGCGGGTTCCAGTGTTTCTGTGAGCCAGGATTTCACGGGGAGCGATGTGAGCATGAAATCAACGAGTGTCTCTCCACCCCATGCCAGCATGGCGGCACTTGCCAAGATGGCGTCAACAGCTACACCTGTCAGTGTGGGCCAGGTAGGTGAAGGAATGCTCGTTGTTCTTCTTGTTCCTCTTGTTGTTGCTTATAGTCCAGCCGACCGCGCAGGGCCGTATCAGGACTGTCAAACCATACAAATGTTTCAACCGCGAGGCGAATACTCACTCCTTCACAATGGTTTTTCGAGTCTGGAGCTGGTGGTGGTGTTTGTTTTTTGGGGTTTCTTTTTTTTCTTTTTTTTTTTTTTTTTTTTTTTGGGGGGGGGGGGGGGGGTTGTTTTTGTTGCTTGGGGGAGGGAGGCAGGGAGGGAGTGCGGCGGAGGTGGAGGTGTGGCTGGTATGTTTCAATTGTGTATGTTTCTGCGTGTGTAAGTGTGCGGGGGGTGGGGGTGGGGGTGCCCGGGGGGGGAGTGAGTAGGCGTGTACATGCGTGTACGTAGTGTGTGAGTTGTGTGCATGAATATGCAAGTGTGAACGCCCGCGCGCGCGCGCGTGTGTGTGTCTGTGTGTTTGATGCATGGCCATATGCGTATACGTATTTCTGTGTGTGTCTGTGTGCGTAGGTATGCGTGTGCGCGCGTGCGTCTTTGTGAAATCGTTTCTCTTTATATGTGCATGCTCTTACTTGCTTGCGCGAGTATGTATGTGTGTATGCGTGTGACTGTATGTCTTGTCCGTTTGTGTCTGAGTAATTGTGTGTATGCTGTGTGTGGTTGGGCTGGAATATGCTCGCGGACGCGCGCGTGTGAGTACTATGCATGAGCCTGGACGTGTGTGAGAGAGAGCGGGGCGCGTGATGGTGTGAGCAGGTGAACGTGCGCGCGTGCGTTCATGTGTCGCCGGGGCAACTAATGATGGCTCGTGCAATGAGAGTGCTAGGCTAACGAGGACATAATGTTTGCACGCGATCGTAACAGAACTACAAGCGACGCGTACACAAGTGAAAATGGAAGGAAGCATGGGAGGGTGAGACTGTCACGACGAGAACGTTGTCGTCATAAAATGGGAAACATTATCAGAACTACGTTCAGTGATGAACAATGATAATAATTATGTCAGCAACAAATAACAAGCGTTGTTGTGATGACAGTAACAATAATAGTCGACATCCAGGACGCTGTTGAGACAGTACATGGATGGGTAACACGATCTGCGTCTGTGTAATTCATACATTCACACACACACACACACACACACACACACACACACACACACACACATATTTATATTGTGTGTATGAGAGTTGTGCGCATGAATATGCAAGTGTGAACGCGCGCGCGTGCGTGCGTGCGTGTGTGTGTGTGTGTGTGTGTGTGTGTTTGATGCGTATACGTATTTCCATGTCTGTGTCTCTGTCTGTCTGTCTGTGTGCGTAAGTATGCGTGTGCGCGCGTGCGCCTTTGTGAAATAGTTTCTCTTTAAATGTGCATGCTCTTACTTGCTTGCGCGAGTGTGTGTGTGTGTATACATATATATATATGTGCGCGCGCGCGCGTGTGTGTGTGTGTGTGTGTGTGTAATGATATTAACAAATGATGTTCATATGGCCCCAGTATGTAGCTGTCTTTTTGTTCAAACGCGCATGCAGTCTCTGTCTGTCATTGGGGCGTCAGGATATTTCTGCGTCGCTGTTGTCGTAGTTTGTTCTCGCATGACTGATTGAGTCTCCCGTCTGACCGACGGATGAGTAGGCAGGCAGGCTTATCTGTCGGTGTGTGTCCTCATATGGGAGAAGAGGCCGATTCTGGATGCGCAGCACTTGAAGGGCTAGCTCGTCGTTCCGAAATTAGCCTAGTTGCCTGACCAGCACAGGTGACTTTTTTTCTTTTTTCTTTTTTTTTCTTTTTTTTTTTTTTTTTAGTGAAGAGGAGTTGTGCAGTCCCATTCCCACTCTCTCGCCTTCCGACGCTCACAGTCCCACAGGTGCAGATACTGCCACGTGTGGGACGGCCTCGGCAGGTGCAGGTTTTTTCTTCGGAGTTCCGTCTCCTAGGAGGACTTCCAGCCAAGGTTAAGAGCTCCCCATGCCCTTTTTGTCATCCTCTTCCGCCTTCACAGCCGTTAGGAAAGGTTTCCTCCTCCGCCTGGTCTCGCATGGCTGCATTTCTCGGCGTGTCCGATTCCTTCTCACTCTAATTCCGTCTTTTGCGAGTATGGTTCATGTGAGTGTTTAAACACACACACACACACACACACACACACACACACACACACACACACACAAATGCACACACACACACACACACACACACACACACACACACACACACACACACACACAAATGCACACACACACACTGACGACGACAACGAACAGTCTAATGACAACTTCCCTTCGATTCTTTCTTTCGCTTCGTCAGGTCTGCTCGCTCAGCTCTTTCAGGTCTGGCCATAAAACCCACCTCTTTCCAATACAGCCTCGATCCTCCCCTGCCTCTTCTCTGTCTTCAGTTTCTCAAGTTTAGAGATATGCATGCGTGTGAATGACTGGTGTGAAAGCGCATTGATTTGTCTCTGCACAAGATGCAGCGCTATACAAATACTATTACTATTAGTAGTAGTAGTAGTAGTAGTAGTAGTAGTAGTAGTAGTAGTATTCCCTTCATCACACAGGCTACACGGGAACGGATTGCGAGAAGGACGTCGCGGAGTGCGACCTTGACCCTTGCCAAAATGGCGCCAGCTGTTCCGAACCCCGGCCCAACACGTTCCGCTGCCACTGTCTCCCTGGCTACACCGGCACCCTCTGCGAGGCGGAAGTCGACGACTGCGTCGGGGTTGTCTGCCCTGCCAATCGCACCTGCGTGGACCTTCTGGGCGGTTACAGGTGAGAGTGGGGGTGCACGCACGCACGCACGCACGCGTACACACACACACACACACACACACACACACACACACACACACACACACACACACACACTACCTGTTTACGCAGTTTCACTCAATGTGAAAAGACGTTAAGTTAATGAAGGTAAAAGGTGAGAGAGTGATGAACCGTTTAGTAGGTACAGTCGGAATCGGACACTGAATCTGGCACCATCCCATCATTAAGAGACAGCGCTTTATTCAAGGAGTGGGGTGAAAAGATTGTTGCTCCTTTCATCCCCGCGCAAGCTGCGGACAAAGATAATGGGGGGGGGGGGGCGGAGAGAGAGAAGGAGAGAGAGAGAGAGAAGAAAAAAGAGAAGGAAGGAAGCGAGGAAAGAAAGCACTGAAGCAGAGAGGGGAGCTAGAGGAGAACAGTAAGAAAGAAAGGAGGGGGAAAAATATTCCAAGAAAGAAAGTTCCATGAAATAAGAATTTATGGAAAGAAAGAAAGCATAGATCCTCCCTTTTCGTATCGTACTTTTTTTCTTTTTTTTTTTCTTTTTGGTTGTTGTTGTTGGTTTTTTTGTTTGTTTGTGTTTGTTTATTCGTTATCTATTTATTTATTTGATTACTTTTCGGTTTTCAGCTGCCAGTGCCCGAAAGGCACGACGGGAGACAACTGCAGCCTTCCTACTGACGACTGCGCGGGCAGCGCCCCCTGTGAGCACGGCGGCACGTGCGTGGAGAGGGGTGGAGGGGGAGGTGGTATCAGTGCCCACGTGTGCCAGTGCCTCCTCCCTACTCCGGCCCTCGCTGTGAGGTGAACTCTGACCCCTGTTACCACGCCCCCTGTCTCCATGGCGGCACGTGCTACACGGAAGGCACGGCGGACGGGGCTTACAGTTGCTCGTGCGCTGCCGGTTTCATCGGCAAGAACTGCCAGGTAAAGTGATGATGATGACGATGATGATGATGGTGTAAGGTTCCACCCTCGCCTCCCTCCTCCCCTCACCTCCCCCTCACCCCCACCCCCCCAACACCCCCCCCCCCCACACACACACACACACACAGCGGGAATAAGGAGTCCCTCCCTTATAAAAAATAAAATTAATGAAACACCTTTGCCAACAAACACAGAGGAACTTCCTTTCAACGAAAACAAAACAAAAATCAATTTGACAGTTTCAAAACCTTTTCTTTGCTACTCAGTTTTTTTCTTACTGGTTTATGAAACAGTAATTTGTTTCAGTGAAAACGTGTCACAATACATGTACAAGACAACCAGAAAGTTTTATAAAGTGTTGTTATACTGTTTTCAACAAGGAAAAGAAATAAAGTTGTAGTAGAAGTAGTGGTAGTAGAGTGACAATGATGATGATTATATTCATGATGATAATCTTCTTTTTCTTCTTCTTCGTTCGTGGGCTGCAACTCCAACATTCACTCTATGTACATGAGTGGGCTTTTACGTGTATGACCGTTTTTACCCCGCAATGTAGGCAGCCATACGCCGTTTTCGGGGATGATGATAATGATGATGATAATGTTAATTGAAATAGCGTTCATTCTCGATCTCTAGATAGGGCTCGGGGTGTTCTTTTTATCCAGTCGTAATTCACTACATAAGGGGGTTTGTGGGGGGCGGAGGGGGGGGGGGTGAGGGGGGGGGGGGCAGTCCTGAAGTCCCCGAGTCCCCACCAGTTCTGTGGCAGTTTCAGAATTTGTTTGTTGTATTTTTGATTGTGTACTATTTGAGATTGTGT
The DNA here is from genome assembly GCF_041734735.1 of Babylonia areolata. Lineage (NCBI taxonomy): Eukaryota > Metazoa > Mollusca > Gastropoda > Neogastropoda > Buccinidae > Babylonia > Babylonia areolata. The sequence continues at coordinate 12,014,849 of NC_134906.1, read as the reverse complement.
GCTATGACTTGTGTGTGTGCGTGCGCGTGCGCTTGTGTGTATTGTTGGGGTGTGGGGGGGGGGGGGGGGGCCGGGGGGGATAGGGATGAATGATTTTTGATAATGTTTGGTATCTTGTGTTCATTTTTCCTTTTTTGATATTTATATATGTGTTCTATTTGTAAACGCTTAGGGCTTGTTTTGAAGATTAGGCGTAAATGCTCATAATGATAATAATAATAATAATGATGATGATAATAATCACTATAACAACCGTTCCACTCCTTCACTCTCCACAGGGAGACCTGTATGACTGTGCGTCCAATCCCTGCCAGAACGGGGCCACGTGCGAGGAACGCACTGACGGGCGAGACGGGTTTCACGTGCCGCTGTGGCCCCGCCTTCACGGGACGGCTGTGCGAGGTCACCCTGACCCCCTGCTCCTCCAGCCCCTGTCGCAATGGCGCTACGTGTTCCCCCGTCGGGGGCCAGGGTACGGGACTGTTCGGGACTGTGTGTTTGTTGTTCGTCATTTATCAGATGGATTCCCCCGTCTCCTCGACGAAGGCGGCAGTACGTCGCAGGTCCTCCAGTCCTCCGTAGAGCTTCCGGGCCGCTGGGATTGGGTCGGGCATAGGACTGTGTGTTTTATTTTGGGGGCTTTGGTGCAGCCTTTGGGTTGGGGGGTCAGGGTGGGGGGGGTAGTTGGCCTCTGGCTTTCCTAAAGCTGTCTTAGGATAGAGACGGTTGGGGTATAATCTGAGCAAGACACTCTCCACTAACAATCAAAGTTAAGCCCAGATAGTCGGGACAGCAGTTGCTTCTGCTGTTGTGTTGGTCGTGGTCGGACACGACTTGGCTGTCCATACAGTTTGGGTCGTGGGGAATGTTTGCATTCTTGTTTTATTTGTATTTGTATTTGTATTTCTTTTTATCACAACAGATTTCTCTGTGTAAAATTCGGGCTGTTCTCCCCAGGGAGAAAGCGTCGCTACACTACAGCGCCACCCTTTTTTTTTCTTTTTTTTTCCCGCGTGCAGTTTTATTTGTTTCTCCTATCGAAGTGGATTTTCTACAGAATTATGCCAGGAACAACCCTTTTGTTGCCGTGGGTTCTTTTACGTGCGCTAAGTGCATGCTGCACACGGGACCTCGGTTTATCGTCTCATCCGAATGACTAGCGTCCAGGTAGATGAAGGGAAAGACCAGTCGACGAATAGAAATTGATTTCACACGTCCTGTCTTGGGGGGGTTAAAGTGATTATGGAGTGAGGCTTTGTAGTTAGGTATTTTGTGTGTGTGTGTGTGTGTGTGTGTGTGTGTGTGTGTGTTTTCTTTGTGTTTGTGTTTGTCGATTGGACAAAATGAAAGTAAACGGAAAAATGAGAAAACCGGTTATTTCATGAAGTGAAGATAGAGGGAATAAAAGACAAACATACAGATATTCCTTGTCACAATGGCGGCGCACACACACACACACACACACACACACACACACACACACACACACACACACACACACACACAGATATATATATTTCACCATTCAATACACACTGAAACAAATGTACTGACGTCTTCCCCAGATTTCCATTGCCAGTGTCCAGAAGGTTGGACAGGGGAACGATGTGACAGCGATATCAACGAATGCCTGGAATCTTCCTCCTCCTCCTCCTCCTCCTCTTCCTCCTCCACCTCCCAGCCCCTTTGTCAAAACGATGGCCACTGTGTGAACACGGCAGGGTCATTCAAGTGTGTCTGCTCCATCTTCTGGAAAGGGCAGCGCTGCGAAACGGACGTCTTGGAGTGTGGAGGGGAGGGCGTGGCCGCTTCTGCGTCTGGAACCAATGAGGATGAAGAGTCTGGCTGGGGGCGGTACTGTCTGAATTCTGGAACCTGCCTGGAGCGAGAAGGGGTGGTGCCTTTGTGCGAGTGTTCGCCTGGTGAGTTGATGATTTTTTTTGATTTTTTTAATTTTTTTTTTAGTATGATTACGTGAGTGCGTAACTTTTGAAATGTGTGTAGAGTGCATGTAAAAGTGTGTGTGAAGGATAGGCGGGACTGGAGGGATAAAATGTATTGCGTGTGAGAGAGAGATAGTGTGTGTGTGTGCGTGTGTTTGTGCGTGCTTGCTTGCTTGTATGTGTGTGTGGGTGGGTGGGTGGTGTGTGCATATGTGCGTGCGCGCGAGTAATCTTTGATTTTACGTCTTTTTTACGTGACGTTATTCTACAGTACTTCAGTTTTCTGTCTTTCTACTTCAAGTGATATTAGATGTAAGTGCGTGAGTGTGTGTGCGTGTGTGTGTGAATACATGTGTGTATGTGTGTGAATAATGTGTGTGTGTTTGTGTGAGTGTGTGTGTGTGTGTGTGTGTGTGAAAGAGGAGGGGGCTGGGCGAGGAAGGACTGGAGGGAAGATGGTGTGTGTGTGTATGTGTGTGTGTGAATGTGTGTGTGTGTGTGTGTGTGTGTGTGTGTGTGTGTGTGTGTGTGTGTGTGTGTGTGTGTGAATATAATGCGTGTGAATGTATGTGTGTGCACGCGCGTCTGTGTGAGTGAAAGACAGACAGAGAAACAGACGAATAAATGCAACTCTCTCTCTCTCTCTCTCTCTCTCTCTCTCTCTCTCTCTCTCTCTCTCTCTCTCTCTCTCTCTCTCTCTCTGTCTCCACGATAATGTCAGAGTGGACCGGGACACGATGCGAGGTGTCCCTAGCGGGCTGCCTGTCCTCACCGTGTCGAAACGGGGCTACTTGTGAGCAGTCCCCATCCGCGCCCGATAACTTCACCTGCCTGTGTCCGCCTGGTTTTACAGGTAAGCTGTAATGCTGCTTTACTGGAGAAGGCTACACAGGGGTGGTGGATGTTATTGCTGAACAAGGGTTGATCGGGTAGGTGGGTAGTTTGGCCAGAACAGCAGACAATCCACACGGCTACAAAGCGGCACACTTGATAACAAAAGGCTCTTTTAAGGACTAAAAATATTTTGATGAGAAGCTTGGCCCAGGAAGACACGATCCAGTGTACCATAACCGACTAAGTGTCAGACTGTAAAATTCAAGGGTAGTAAAGTCCTTGTCATCAACAGACCCCTAGGAGTTAGGCTGCAACAAAGTTCAGAATATGTTTATTAACCAGTATATAGCCCATGTCAACCACGTTCTGTCACCATCGTTCTTGGACATCCCCCCATCCCCGCCCCACCCCTTTGGGGATATCAAGATGTACACAAAGAATTTCCCCTGTCCTTGTTACAAGATCGCATGTCACTCCTGGTCTTCTTGTCAGGACAATTTTGCGAGGGCAACATTGACGAGTGTCAGACCACCCGACCGTGCAACAACAACGCCACGTGCCGTGACACGATTGGTGGGTTCGAATGCAACTGCAGCGCTGGTTGGTCAGGAGACACCTGTGACGTCAACGACGACGACTGTGTGACGGTGACGTGTCAGCACGGCGGCACCTGTCAGGACGGCGTGGCCACCTTTACCTGTTTATGTCAACCTGGATTTACAGGTGAGTCAGTTACAAACATTTCGATGCGATGAATCTTGGGTAATGTCTAATTTTAGCATCCTAAATTATTGCATGTATTGGTTAATTTTCCGTGGTTTGTGGGATGAACAACGGAAAAAGCAAGATGGTGGCACGTTAGTTTAGTGACAGAGTCCGCTTCAAAATCGAGTAAAATAAAGTACAAAATATGAGTCGAAATCCATTTCAAATGGGCTACAACATCTGTTAATGGTAATATCGTTTCATACATGCACAAAGTAAAATAGGTGCGGTAATCTAGAATGCTAAAATTGGACTATACCTGAAACCTGCAATCGCGTGTGTGTCATAACAATGGTTCGAGTGGTTTTATGCAAGAAAGGGAGATTTTATTAGAAAATATATGTGAGCTGACGGGAGGAGGCGGGGATAGGATGACAGACAGAAGGTAGGAAAGGGGAGAAAGGAAGGAGGAAACGAAGGAATGAAGGTGGAAAAGAAAAAAAAAGGGGGGGTGGTGTTTGTGTTTCTTTTTATCACAACAGATATCTCTGTGTAGGATAGGAAGGAAGAGAGGTGGAAAGGAAGGATGAACGATGAATGGGTGGACAGGGTAGGAAAGTGGGGGAGTGGGGGGGGGAGTGTTAGAAAAGTTGGGGGTGGGGGTGAGGGGCGCGGGGGGGTGGATGGATTGTTTCATTTGAGCAGTGCTGATGGACTATGTAATCAAGTAACCTCCCCCCCCTTCCTAAAATCCATCCACCCCACTGTCCCTCATCCCCCTCTCCCACTTTCCTACCACCACCAACCCACCCACCCCCACTTTCCTGCCCCTCCCCCCCTCACCCGTATCTCGCCCCACTCTACCTCCTCCCCCCTTTCCTACTCCTCCCCCCAATCCCCCTGCCCCCCCCGCCCCCCACTTTCCTATCCCCTGCCCCCCCCTCCACTTTCCTATCCCCTGCCCTCCCTCCCACACTTTCCTATCCCCTGCCCTCCCCCCCACACTTTCTTATCCCCTGTCCCTCACCTCCCCACTTTCCTATCCCCTGCCCCCCCCCCCCCACTTTCCTATCCCCTGCCCCCCCCCCTTTCCTATCCCCTGCCCCCCCCTCCACACTTTCCTATCCCCTGCCGCCCCCCCCCCCCCACTTTCCTATCCCCTGTCCCTCACCCCCCCCCTTTCCTATCCCCTGCCCCCCCCCCCCCACTTTCCTATCCCCTGCCGCCCCCCCCCCCCCCCTTTCCTATCCCCTGTCCCTCACCCCCCACTTTCCTATCCCCTGTCCCTCACCTTCCCACTTTCCTATCCCCTGTCCCTCACCCCCCACTTTCCTATCCCCTGCCCCCCTCACTTTCCTATCCCCTGCCCCTCACCCCCCCCCCCCCCACTTTCCTATCCCCTCCCCCTCCCCCCCACTTTCCTATCCCCTGCCCCTCCCCCCCACTTTCCTATCCCCTGCCCCTCCCCCCCACTTTCCTATCCCCTGCCCCCCCCCCACTTTCCTATCCCCTGCCCCTCACCCCCCCACTTTCCTATCCCCTGCCCCCCCCCCAACTTTCCTATCCCCTGCCCCTCCCCCCCACTTTCCTACCTCCCCTCCCCCAATCCCCCGCCCCACACACTTTCTTCATCACAGTATTGTGGAGTGTATTTCCTGTGCTACAGGTCGATACTGTGAAGAGGATAGCAACAAGTAACCATTCCTTCCTTCCTTCCTTCCTTCCTTCCTTCCTTTCCTCACCACAGTATTTTGGAGTGTATTACCTGTGCTATAGGTGGGTACTGTGAAGAGGAGATCAACGAGTGTTCCTTCCTTTCTTCCTTCTTTTCTTCCTCACCACAATATTTTGGAATGTATTACCTGTACTACAGGTGGGTACTGTGGAGAGGAGATCAACGAGTGTTCCTTCCTGCCTTCCTTCCTTCCTACCTTCCTCACAATAGTATTTTGGAGTGTATTACCTATGCTACAGGTGGGTACTGTGAAGAGGAGATCGAGTAACCCTTCCTTCCTTCCTTCCTTCCTTCCTTCCTTCCTCACAACAGTACTTTGGAGTGTATTACCTGTACTACAGGTGGGTATTGTGGAGAGGAGATCAACGAGTAATCCTTCCTTCCTTCCTCCTTCCTTCCTTCCTCCTTCCTTCCTTTCTTACTCACCGCAGTATTTTGGAGTGTATTACCTGTGCTACAGGTGGGTACTGTGAAGAGATCAACGAGTAATCCTTCCTTCCTTTCTTACTCACCGCAGTATTTTGGGGTGTATTACCTGTAGTACAGGTGGGCACTGTGAAGAGGATATTAACGAGTAATCCTTCATTTCTACCTCCTTCCTTCCTTCCTACCTTCCTCACCACAGTATTTTGGAGTGTATTACCTGTGCTACAGGTGGGTACTGTGAAGAGATCAACAAGTAATCCTTCCTTCCTTCCTCCCTTCCTTCTTCACCACAGTATTTTGGAGTGAATTACCTGTGCTACAGGTGAAGAGATCAACAAGTAATCCTTCCTTCCTTCCTTCCTTCCTTCCTTCCTTCCTTCCTTCTTCACCACAGTATTTTGGAGTGTATTACCTGTGCTACAGGTGGGTACTGTGAAGAGGAGATCAACGAGTGTTCCCACGGCCCCTGTCAACACAACGCCACATGTGTGGACCGCGTCGACTCCTTCACCTGCATCTGTGCACCTGGCTACACAGGTGGGGGTCAACGTTTTTCAGCTGAACTGACCTGCTGAAAAAACGTTCCTTTAGGAAAAATTCAGAACGTTTTTATTATCAGAAAAAAAATTAGGTTGTAAAACCAGACTCACTTTTGATAACTGGAAATACGATTTCCAATTAACAGTCCCAGAAGACACACTGTAGTCTGAAATGTTGCACGCTTCTTATCAACAATGAGGCTGGTCTTTACAAACCACAGTTTTTATTAACTTTCTCCGAACTCTCTGTCTCTCTCTCTGTCTGTCTCTCTGTGTCTCTGTCTCTGTCTCTGTCTGTCTGTCTGTCTGTCTGTCTGTCTGTCTGTCTGTCTGTCTCTCTCTCTCTCTCTCTCTCTCTCTCTCTCTCTCTCTCTCTCTCTCTTTCACGTGAAGATGTATATGTTGAGGGTAGGGGGTGGGAAACCAAAGAAAGAGACAGGACTGGATAGGAGTTGAGTGCAGGGTTAATATCGATCTTCTTCATCCATATCTTAACAATTATGTTTTGTTGTAGAACTTTATCAGAAATGCGTTTTGTTTGCATCTGTTATGATAGGGGCCGTTGGCCTGTGTCATTAAAATCATTCAATGTTCTCTCTCTCTCTCCCTCTCTCTTTCTCTCTCCCTCTCTCTGTCTCTCTCTCTCTCTCTTTCTCTTCCTTTCTCTCTCTTCTCTTTCTTTCTCTCTCTTTCTCTCTACCACTTTCTCGTTCTCTCTCTCTCACTGCTTCTCTCTCTCTCCTTCTCTCTCTGTCTCTCCCTCTCTCTCTTTCTCTCTCTTCCTCTCTCTTTCTCTCTTTCTCTCTTCCTCTCTCTTTCTCTCTCTCCATCTCTCTCCATCTCTCTCTCTTTGATTTTTTTTTCTATTTTCTACTTGGCAGTCTTTTTCTTTGCTTAATCTTGTCGTTCCGAATGTAGGTGTCATTGTGAAATCAACTGAACTGAGCGATGTTGCACAAACTGTTCCGTTCTGTAATGTGCTGTCCTGTGTTGTGTTGTATTGTGCTGTGTTGCGCTGTGACGCGCTGTGCTATATTGTGTCGAGATATACTTGCTTCTTTGTACTATGGTGTTGTGTTGTAATGCGTAGTGGTGTGATGTTCTGTGTTGTGGTGTGTTGTGTTGTACTCTGTAGTGTAATGTGTTGTGTTGTACTGTGCTGTGCTGTGATCTGCTGTCCTATTCTGTATAGTACTGCGGTGTGCTGTATTGTGCTGTGCTGTGTTCTGTGTTGTACTGTGCTGTGCTGTGTTGTTCTGCATTTTACTGTGCTATGCTTTGCTGCACTGTCGTATACTGTGCTGTGTTTTACTTATTATACTGTGCTTTGCTGTCAGATTGTTTTGTGCTGTGCTTTGCTGTACTGTACTGTACTGTACTGCACCAGTTGCGCTTTACTTTTATTGTGCTGTGTTGTGCTGTGCTAAGCTATATTATACTTTGCTGTGTTGTACTGTAATATACTGTACTTTGCTGTGCTGTACTGTGTTGTGTTGTACTGTACTTTGCTGCGTAGTGCTGTGCTGTACTGCATTGTGCTTTGTTGTTTTGTGCTGTGCTGTGCTGTAAATCTGTTGTGTTTTGCCTTGCTGTAGTGTATTGTACTTTGTTGTGCTGTGCTGTACTGTGCTAGGCTGTACTGTGTTGTTCTGTCCTGTGTTATGCTATATTGTACTGTGTTGTGCTAGGCTTTTAAAAAAAATGTTTTACATTGCTCAGCTGCGCTGTACTCTGCTGTGCTAAACTGTACTGTGTTGTGCTTCGTTATACTATACTGTCCAGTGCTGTGTTTTGCTTTACTGTACTGTGCTGTACTGTGCCGTGCAGTGTTGTGTTGCACCATCTGTTCACACGCTGTTGCTGTGTGTGTGTGGGTGTGTGTGGGTGGGTGTGTGGATGCGGGTGTGGGTGCTGGTGTGGTGGACAGGCAAGCTGTGCGAAGAGGACCTTGACGACTGTCAGTCCCACCCTTGTCGTAATGGCAGTACGTGTGTGGACCATCCCAATGCCTTCTCCTGTATCTGTCCTGATGGATTCTCAGGTAAGCGTGCTTCTGTGTGTGTGTGTGGAGGGGGGGGTATATGTTGGTGAGTTCAGGGTGGTGGGGGGGAGGGTATTACGTGAGTATGTCTGTGTCTCTTTAGGTGGGTGTGGGTGTGCTGGTGGGAGGGTGTGCGCATGAGGGGAGGGAGAGTTGTGTGTCTGTGACTGTGGGTTTGTTGGTGGGAGTGAGTGTGTGTGTGTGTGTGTGTGGTGGGATGGGTGTGAAGATGCGTGCGTGCGTGAAAGAGAGAGAGAGAGAGAGAGAGAGCGTGTGTGTGTGTGTGTGTGTGTGAAATGGAGGGTGTATGTTGGGGGCTCGGGAGAGTCTGGGTGTTTTGGGGGGTCGGGGGGGGGATGGAGGAGGGGCGTTTTTCAGTGTGTGCAGGGTAGGGGTGTGTGAGTGGTTGGGGTTCGGGGGTCTTAATGTGTATGTGTGTGGGGCGGTGGGTGGGGTGTATCTGCACGTGTGTGTACGTGTTTTGCTATACTACTACTACTACCACCACCACAATCACCACCACCACAACCACAACCACTACTACTACTGTATGTGTGTACATGCGTTCGTGTGTGCTGTACTACTACTGCTGCTGCTGCCTCTGCTGCTACCACTACTACTACTACTACTGCTAATACTATTGCTGCTGCTGCTGATACTACTATTACTACTGCTACTACTACAACTACTGCTGCTGCTACTGTCGTCATCATCATTATAATCTTATCATTCTGATGATGATGATCATCATCATCAGTGTTGCTAGTCAATTATCAACCACTTTGATCCAGGCGACCTGTGCGACACCAAGATCAACGCGTGCGATTCCTCCCCTTGTCAGCACGGCGGACTGTGCACAGAAAACGATGACGTCGGCTTTTCCTGCAGCTGCACAGGCGGCATCACGGGTGACACGTGCCAGGAGGTCCGCACAGCCGACTTCAGCGGGTTTCACGTGCTCTCTTTGCCGCCTCTGGCACAGCTGGCTGAGGAGGGGGGAAAGGATGTGGAGGAAGCAGGGAGGAGGAAGAGGAGGAGGAAGAAGAGAGAGGTGGATGGAGAGGCGGAGTCTTCTCTGAATATTCGGTTTACCTTGACTACTACTGTTCCAGAGGGCGTGTTGCTGTTCGCTACAGGGGTGAGTGTGATGTATCGCTTGTTGCTGATGCTTTGAATGCATGTAGGGGGTGTCTGTCAGCGATAAAAGATCACCCTGATCTTCGGGAAATACTGTGTGAGAAATGTGTCCTCTCCTTTTTGTATCAAATCTTACCTCTGTCTTCGGGGTATTCTGTTGTTGGAAACATCCTCTTTTCTGTCACGCCCGTTGTTTTGTCGTAGCAGTAGTAGTAGTATCATTATTATCATCATTATCATTATTAGTTGTATTTGTATTAGCGTTATTAAGTTTCCTCTTTTTTCTATTACTCTCGTTGTTGTTCCGCCATTTTTTTTCCAGTCCTGTCTTCATTTCGTTTGTGTCTTTCGTGGTCTGATAATCTTTTTGATTTCCAGTAAACCTTCCTGTTTTGTTGAACTTTTGCGGGTTTTTTTGTTGTTGTTTGTTTTTTGTTTGTTTTTGGTCAAATTTTCATAATATCGCCAATCATTGCAGTAACAAACGGTTAATTTTCTGTTTTGCTGTCCTTTCTTTGATTACTCTGTCTCTTTTGTCTGTCTGTTTGTCTGTCTGTCTGTCTGTCTGTCTCTCTCTCTCTCTGTCCGTCTGTCTGTCTGTGTCTTTGACTGGCTTTCTGACTCTCCCTGTCTCTCTCTCTGTAAGTGTCTTTCTGTCTGTCTGTCTGTCTGTCTCTCTCTCTCTCTCTCTTTCTCTCTCTGTATCTATCTATCTATCTATCTACCTATCTCTTTCCCAAAACATGTTTTTTATTGTTGCTGTCATTATCACCACCATTGCCAACACCGTCATTAACGCCATTGTCACCAACATCATGAACGCCATCAACACCATCATCATAAACACTAACATAGTCATCATCATTACCAGTACCACCATCAAGATTATTAACACGATCGTCAGCGACATCATTGTCATCATCATCATCACGAACACCGTCAACACCACAACCAACATCAACATTATGATAAACATCATCAGCATCACCAGCAACATCATCGACATCAATATCATCACTAACAGCATCATCATCAACATCACAACACTCTCACCATCATCACCGCCAACATCATCACCAGCACAAAACATCAGCATCACATCCACATCATTGCCAACACTATCTTTGTTAACATCATCGACATCATCACCAGCACCATTTTCAACAATATCACCATCATCAACATTATTACTAACATCATCATCACCAACATCATCTTCATAAACATCCTCACTCACTCAGACCATCATCATCACCACCACCAACACCAGCAACAACATCATAAAACTGTCACCATCATCACCGTCATCATCATCACCAATACCAACATCATCATCACCTACATCAGCATCTCATCATCATCATTACCAACACCACCAACATCATCATCAACACCATTATCAACAATATCATTATCATCATCACCAACATCATCACAACCATCATCAACATCATTACCAACATCATAACAACAATACAACATCCTCATCATCATCACCAACATTACCAACACCATTATCAACAATACCACATCATCATCACCAGCATCATTACAATCATCAACATAAGCATCTCATCAACATCGTCACCAACATCATCACAGTCATCATCAACATCATTACCAACACTATTATCAACAATACCACATCATCATCATCATCACCAGCATCATCACAATATTCAACATAAGCATCTCATCAACATCATAACCAACATCATCATCAGCATCATTGCAAACACCATTATCAACAATGCCACATCATCATTATCATCATCACCAACATCATCACAACCACCAACATCAGCATTTCATCAACATCATCACCAACATCATTGCCAACACCATTATCAACAATACCACATCATCATCATCACCATCATCACCAACATCATTACAATCACCAACATAAGCATCTCATCATCATCACCACCAACACCATTATCAACAATATCACCATCATCAACATCGTCATCATCAACATTATTACCAACACCATCATCAGCAACTTCATCATCATCACCAGCAATATCACCATCATCATCATCATGACAACCAACATCATCACCACCATTGTCACGATTATCACGTGCAGACCTCCACCACGGGCCACCCCCAGCACCTCTCCCTAGAGCTCCTCCCCTCCCCCTCCAGGACCCTCCACCTCTCCCAGAGCGACGGGACCTACGTGCTGACCTCCGACCTCCCGCTCCCTGACCCCAACCTTGACCTCTACAGCCTCACGGTGGAGGTGACCCCGCCGACCTCCGTGACCTTGGAGCCGCACCGGTGCGCGGCGAACGCGACCTGGTGTCGGCGGACGCTGTCTCCGCCGGCGAACGCGACGGCGCTGCGGTTGGACGGGGTACTGTGGGTGGGCGGGGTGGGACGGGTGACGGCTTACATGAGGAGCGTGCTGACCACCGTGACTGGATTCATTGGGTGCTTTGGGGTGAGTGGGGGGGTATGGGGTGGTGCCGTCACGTTTTGTTTGTTTGTTCCTTTGTTTTGTTGTTTTTTTGTTGTTGTTTTTCTCTGTAGTTCTTCTTCTTCTGCGTTCGTGGGCTGCAACTCCCACGTTCACTCGTATATACGCGAGTGGGCTTTTACCTGTATGACCGTTTTTAACACGCCATGTAGGCAGCCATACTCCGCTTTCGGGGGTGTGCATGCTGTGTATGTTCTTGTTTCCATAACCCACCGAACGCTGACGTGGATTACAGGATCTTTAACGTGCGTACTTGATCTTCTGCTTGCGTATACACACGAAGGGGGTTCAGGCACTGGCAGGTCTGCACACATGTTGACCTGGGAGATCGCAAAAATCTCCACCCTTTACCCACCAGGCGCCGTCACCGTGATTCGAACCCGGGACCTTCAGATTGAAAGTCCAACGCTTTAACCATTCGGCTATTGCGCCCGTCTTCTCTGTAGTAATCTTAAGTGAAGAGAAAGGACTGGTAGTAGAAGTAGCAGAGTGAGCAGGTAATTGGTGGTGGTGGTTGCAGCCGAATTCGTAGTGTCTGGGTTTGTTCCAATGTACCTTTTATTTACCTGTGTGCTCGCTGAATCGATAGCGTAAGCAGCACTGACTAAGTTGTGTACCTTGTGAATGGAGAGAGTTACCACTCTTAACTATTTGTTAATCATTTCATCTCCTGGCCTCATTGTTTGTTAAATTCCGAAATAGTAGTGAAAGTAAAGGTATTTTTAATAGATCGTTACAGTAGTAGTAGTAGTAGTAGTAGAAGTACTGGTACCAATGGTAGCGGAATGAGTGACATATTTTGATTTGATTCTCAGTAGTGGTGGCAGCAGTAGCAGTGGTGGTGGTGTTACATTTATCAGTGGTATTAGTATTGTTATGGATGTTTGGGTGTCTTAATGACGTTCATCATCAGCAGCTGTAGCAGTACGTATGGACATTGTAGTAGCGCTGTTGTTGTTGTTGTTGCTGTTATGTCCGTTTTGGTGCCAGTCATTATCATCTCGATCCGCCAGTAAAAGTAGTTGTAGGAGTAGTGGTAGTGGTGATAGTTGTAGTAGTAGAGATTTGTGCATGATAGGTATTGAAGAGTTCATATGAAAATACACTGACGCATCATGGAACATTCTACATATCCAAGAACGATCAACAATTTAAAAAGTCTTAAAACCAAAGAACAGTCAGGTTCATCTGTTTCAGACTTATTGAAAATCATCCCTCTCTTATTTTATTATTTTTAGTTAAGTCCACCAGGTGGAGGAAGGTGGCAGAATGGTTAAGACGCTTTTCTGCCAATACAATATCCTTGAGGGTCTGACTAAGCGCATTGGGTTACGCTACTGGTCAGGCATCGGCCCAGCAGCGTATACGGATTTGTCTGATCGGCTCCTTGAGAAAGTGAAAGTGAAACCACCCGACTTTCAGAATCTGGCAGTCAATGGCCGCGCTGTCAACCTGATGCCTTCATCCTCCAGTCCACCCACCACCACCCCCAACAACACCAACACCACCAACACGACATCACCCCCGTCCCCCCAGTCCCTCCAACCCAGGCCGGGCTGCGCGAGCCACGCCCCGTGTCTGGCCGGAAGGTGTGAGCACGGGGGCGTCTGCGTCGACGATTGGACCAGCAAGTCATGTGACTGCGCCACGGGCTACACTGGGGTCACGTGCGCCTTCCAGAACGTGGCGCACTTCGAGCGCGGCTCCATGCTGCACTTCGGCAGCTACGCGGAAATCTCCGAGATCTCCTTCTCGCTGTCGGCCACGGAGGACTCTGGCTTGATTCTGTACACGGTGAGGGGTGGTTTTATTATGTTCACATGAGAGGGGTGGTTTGATTCTGTACACAGGTGAGGGGTGGTTTGATTCTGTACACAGGTGAGGGGTGGTTTGATTCTGTACACAGGTGAGGGGTGGTTTGATTCTGTTCACGGTGAGGGGTGGTTTGATTCTGTTCACATGTGAGGGGTGGTTTGATTCTGAACACGGTGGGGTGGTTTTATTATGTTCACATGTGAGGGGTGGTTTGATTATGTTCACGGTGAGGGGTGGTTTGATTCTGTACACATGTGAGGGGTGGTTTGATTCTGTTCACATGTGAGGGGTGGTTTGATTCTGTTCACATGTGAGGGGTGGTTTGATTATGTTCACGGTGAGGGGTGGTTTGATTATGTTCACGGTGAGGGGTGGTTTGATTATGTTCACATGTGAGGGGTGGTTTGATTCTGTACACAGGTGAGGGGTGGTTTGATTCTGTACACATTTGAGGGGTGGTTTGATTATGTTCACGGTGAGGGGTGGTTTGATTATGTTCACGGTGAGGGGTGGTTTGATTATGTTCACATGTGAGGGGTGGTTTGATTCTGTACACAGGTGAGGGGTGGTTTGATTATGTTCACATGTGAGGGGTGGTTTGATTCTGTACACAGGTGAGGGGTGGTTTGATTCTGTACACATTTGAGGGGTGGCCTACACGATGAGGGGTTTAGGTACCAGTTGCATTGCTTGGTTCCAACTTTTTGACCGTTACACGTGACTAAATACCTACGTTCACCGAACTACGCCATTGGTCAGTTCCATACTACACACAGTTAGTAGCGGGTTACGATCATACTGGGCTCTTCCTGTCCGAGCAATGCAACTGGCTCAAGGGGTGTGGGTGGGGGAAAGGAGATGAGGAGCAGGGAGTGGGGGGGAGGGGGGTGTGCATGTATGGGTGGGTAGGTGAGAGAAGGGGGTGGGTGGATGGATGGTGGTTGTATTCTAGGTTTACTTGCCACTTATGTACAAGTCGGGGTGGAAGGGGGGGGCGGGGAGGTGGGGGGCATGTATGGATGGGTGTGTGGGTGAGAGTGTGGTTGGGTAGATGGAGGGGTGGTGAATTTTGGGCTTTCTTTCTGCAAACATTCCAGTGGAGGTGTTTGGGGGAGCTGTGTGTATGTGAGTGTGTGTGCGCGTGTGTGTGTGTGTGTGTGTGCGTGCGTGTGTGTGTGTGTGTGTTTGCGTGCGTGCGTGCATGTGTGTGTGTGTGTGCGTGCGTGCGTGCATGTGTGTGTGTGTGTGTGTGTGTGCCTGCCTGCCTGCCTGCCTGCCGCTAAAAGTCGTTCCAAATTCTCTCAGCTCACAACCGACATGCTGGCCCTGATGCTGGAAGGGGGACAACTGCGCCTGCAGATCGTGTCACGTGACTCTGACAAAGTGAGCCGCGTGGGCAGCAACTTGACCAATGGGGAGTGGTTCCAGGTGACCGTCACTATGGGCAACGGACGCTACTCCATGCAAGGTCGGTGGGGCGCTTTGGGCTCACGTGTGTAAACTGTGAGTCTGTGTAATAACCCTGATTCTGTTGCCTGTATCTCTGTGTGTGTATCTGTGTCATGGTACAAATGCTATTCTGGTAAAATGGTAAACTTAGAGGAATGTGTGCGCGCGCGCGTGTGTGTGTGTGTGTGTGTTTGTGTCCTAAGTAAACTTTAACATATACATTTTCTCTGGCAATACTTAGTGTGTCAATACCATATTTGAACTGAACACAAAATGTCTACTCGTGCCGATTACATCATATTTAAGTCAACCGGATTTAACCGTATTTCCGGATCGTAAACCTTTTATTTCGTTTAACCTGCGTATCCGCAAGATACTCTTGAGTTGTTTCCGGTAAAAATTGCCTGAAAACGTTTGTGCTGCCGGGGTTAGCTTTTGGTTACGGTTTTAAGACAGCATGAAATTGTGCTTCATGTCCGCAGCTGAAAGAAGAGAAAACGGTCGTCGTTATTGTCATTACCCCCTCTTTGTCTTTTTTTCCCCCAGTATACCGAGAGAGTGACGGGATGTACGGACGCACCACGGGTACCGTGGCCAACTTCATCCTGGTTACCCGGCCTCTCTTCCTGGGTACCCTGCACCCCCACCCCGCCCTCAACAAGTGGAGGGAGAGGCCCGTGCCTCTGGCCTCCACCCACAGGTGGGTTACGTGGAAGGTTGGGTAGAAGAGGTGAGGGGGGCGGGGGGGCGGGGGTTGTTTGGGACAGAAATGAGGGTTAGGAAAGAGAGAGAGAGAGGTGGGGGCGGGGGGAGGGGCGTGAGAGAGTTAGAGTGTTGTAGCAGTAGTGTGGCATTCAGTTTTACGGTCTTTCCATTTGATGTGAGTTCATTGGGGTGTGGGGCGGGGAGGAGAAAGGCTGTATGCGTGCGCGTCTTGGTGTATTGGCAGACATGTGATTCCTGGTGTGTGTGTGTGTGTACACATACATGTGTGTATATGCTTGTGTGTGTGTGTGTGTGTGTGTGTGTGTGTGTGTGTGTGTGTGTGTGTGAGCAAGTATGTGAACCCAGGTGGGTATGTGTAGTGATTAAAGAAAGGCAGATCATCCCTCAAAAGGGGGTAATCAGGGGGTAAATCTATCTCAGCCACAAATCAGGAATTACCCAGAATGACAAGGTCTCGAGTCATTGGGAAAGGCCCCAAGGTCATAGGTCACCAGAATTATCCCCCGGGTCGCAGGTGTCTGGATCCAAACACACTGAAAAGCAATCGATTTGTGTCTACCCAGCCTTTCCGGTAAAAATGTCTGAGGAAAATCATTCTGTCACAACTTTTGGTCAAATTGAAAGTCAACATTCTGATTGAGCACCACCAATCTGCTTGCAGGGCTGGGCACAGCACAGAGACTGTCCTCCTCAGAGTTGTTAACGATCTTCTCCTCGCCCGTGATGATGAAAATAATAGTTCATGTATCTCTTTTGGATCTTTCTGTAGCTTTCGATATCATTGATCACAACAACCTTATGTCAAGACTTTAGAACTCTTTCGATATTTCTGGCACATTTTAAAACTGACCAGAATCATATCGTTGCACCCGGTCCAAGACAATTTCTGTAAACAGCCTTCTCTCATCTGCATCACAACTGAACTAAGAGGTCCCACAGGGTCCTGTTCTCGGACCGGCTCTCTTTGTACGTAAGACCTGTATCTGGCGTTATTGATCAACACACTCTGCCACACAAAAGCTTTGCTGACGACACACACACAGCTAAAAAGAAATCAGGTTCAATTTCAGAACCCAATAACATGATCACTAGCACCAAAGACTGCATTACAGACATTAAACAATGGACGACACGGGGGGAAAATGCTGTTCAGTGAAGACAAAACGGAAATCGTGCTCTTTGTTTCCCTTTTAATTTCAGAATAACACTTCTCTTTCTTTGTCTGTCTGCATAGACACTAACGATATTGCCTTTTCTTCTTCAGTCTGCAATCTCGATGTCACATTTTGGCCCACTTTCCATACAGTAAGCATTGTCCAACATCTGTTAGACAGCTTATATGGAAATCCGAAAAATCAGTTCCTGTCGACCTTCGCTTTCCAATGAAGCTACAAGGACACTGGTTTGCTCACTGGTCTTATCTTAGCTTGACTTTTGTAACGGTCTCCTGGTTAGTTCACCAAAGTACCTTCTTGAAAAGCTACGAAAGGTCAAGAACATAGCTGCCAGGTTGGGTCTGCTAGTTAATTAGACGGGAACACGTCACACTTTTCTTACAGCCTCTACTTCTCTGGCTACCTGCCCAACACAGGATCACGTACAAACTCGCATGTGTTTGCTTTTCATCAGTTTCCGGCACTGCTCCGACACATCTCACAGATAGCATCCACTTACATCCCAACAGCTTGGTTCTTCCCACTCTCATCTGCTTCGCATCTCCCTTCTGTCAAAACGAAGTCCTTTGGCCAGCGTTCTTTCTCTTTTCTGGCCCAACCATCTAAAACCAACTCACTCTGCAGATAAGGCACTCTTTGTATATAACATATATAGGCAACTGGCCTTTGGGGATCCTTCCAACGCTGACTGCCCCAAAGCCCATCTTGGCCCAGAGAGTGGGGTTGTAACTTGTTCAAGACGCTCCCCACAATAAGCAGATTCTAGCCAAGATAGTCGGGACAGTAGTTGCCTCCACTGAAGTCCTGTCATAGTCATACGCGACTGACTGTCATGCATGCATAAGTATGTATGCATGCACAAAACTGTCCAATTAAAAAAAAATAATGATAAAATAGAATATAAAAAATACAAAAAAATAAATACAAAAAATAAAAAATAGAATAAAAGAAAAGAAAACTACCCAACCCACCAGAACGTTTGTCTCCCCTGACCACGCAGTTTCCGAGGGTGCCTGCGGGACCTGACCGTCAGCCAGCAGCCCATGGACCTGCAGACGGCCGTCACCTCCGTGCTGGGGAACGACCCTCCCCTTCCCTCCCCCGGCTGCCCCCGAGAGCTCACGTGCGCCCACAACCCCTGCGCCAACGGCGGCCTCTGCCGGACAGGGTGGGGAGGCCACTCTTGCGACTGCGCGGAGGGATTCCAGGGAGAGAACTGCACTGAAGGTTTGGTTATACACAACTCTTCTTCTTTTTCTTCTTTTTCTTCTACCTCTCCCTTTTCTCTTCTACTACTACAACGACAACTACTACTACTACTTCTTTTTCTTAGTGGTTGTATTATCTTTGTTTTGATTTTTTTTTTTATTATCATCATCATCCATCACCGTCATTATTAATATTATTATTTTTGTTAATGTTGTCGTTATTGTTATCATTGGTATTATTATTTTCATAATTTCTTGCTCGGTAATACTGTGCTGCGCTTCACGACTCCGCACTACCGTGCACTATCCTACACAACACAATACACACACCACAGTACAGCACAGCACCCCGACGAAGAACCGTTCTCTGTGCATTCACACTTTTTTAAATACGTTCTTTTCTCTTCTCCCCCCCCCCACCCCCCCTCTCCTCCCTCCCGACCACCCACCTCATCGACTCCTCTTCTTCCCACTCTCCAGCCGTGTCCATGACCTTCAACGGACGCAGCAGTCAGGTCAGGGTGACACTGGACCGCACCCAGTTTGGCTTTGGGGAACATGGCGGCTTCAGCTTCCGCTCAAGGGACGCTACCTCCACGCTGCTCCTCGTGCAGTTCCTGGCCCTGGCAGGGGGCTCTGACCAGTTTCTGGAGTTCCGCCTGCACCAAGGCCGGGTGCAGGTGTACTCCAGTTTCAGCCAGGGTGAGTACTGAGATAAACGAATTTTTTTGTTGTTGTTTTTTTCTGAACTAGGAAAGAGCATGAATTACAAGCCATAAGCAGCGCGGTTTAGTCGCTTGTCTGAAATGACGACCTGCATCAAATCATTATAATGGTGAGGAGTTTACTGGATTCTGGTAAAAAAAAAAAATTTTAATGTGGAGTGATGGCCTAGAGGTAACGCGTCCGCATAGGAAGCGAGAGAATCTGAACGCGCTGTTTCAAATCACGGCTCAGCTGCCGATATTTTCTCCCCCTCCACTAGACCTTGAGTGGTGGTCTGGACGCTAGTCATTCGGATGAGACGATAAACCGAGGTCCCGTGTGCAGCATGCACTTAGCGCACGTAAAAGAACCCACGGCAACAAAAGGGTTGTTCCTGGCAAAATTCTGTAGAAAAATCCACTTCGATAGGAAAAACAAATAAAACTGCACGCATGAAAAAATACAAAAAAAATGGGTGGCGCTGTAGTGTAGCGACACGCTCTCCCAGGGGAGAGCAGCCCGAATTTCACACAGAGAAATCTGTTGTGATAAAAAGAAATACAAATACAAAATACAAAAAGGGGTGCGTGTGGGGAAGTAGGAGACGAAGGAAAACATAATGATTATTCTTTTCTTCTTCTTCTTCGTTCGCTGACTGCGACTCCCACGTTTACTCGTAATCACTTGGCTTTTACGTGTATGACCGATTTTACCCCCGCCTTGTGGGTAGCCATACTCCGTTTTCAGGGGGAGAAAAAGGAATAAATACAAAGAACAGGGAAAAACCTATTTTATCCTACAAAGAAAAGAAAAAATGTTACGTGCTGCATTCAGCTGCACATGATTGCATAAATCACATTAAAACGCAGCGGAAGAAAGCAACACATAATAGGTCTTTTGTGCTATTGCTGATCCCGTGTGGTCAGCTTTCCTATGAAGTTTGACAATCCAGAAACCAGTTCAGTCGCCGCAAAAGTTGTTGAAGCTTTTTCCCGATGAGAATGCATACAGAAACAGTCCATTGAACTGAAATCCTTTGGTAAGAGACTTGGGGGTTACTGCTGTTTTCGTTTTGTTTTGTTTTTTGTTTTGTTTTTTATCGCGAACAACGTAAACGGTGTTCATCAGGAACACTGAAGCATTTGATGCATGTGAACCTATGCCTGTGTGTGGTGTGATGTATGTATGTGTGTGCGTGCGTGTGTGTGCAAGTGTGTATGGTACGGTGTGTGCGTGTGCATGTGATTGTGTGTGTGTGTGTGTGTGCGTGCGTGCGTGCGAGTGTATGCAAGTGTGTTTGTATGGTACGGTGTGTGCGTGTGTATGTGATTGTGTGTGTGTGTGTGTGTGTGAGTGTGTGAGTGTGTGTGCGTGCATGCATGCATGTGTGTGCGTGCGTGTGTGTGCAAGTGTGTTTGTATGGTACGGTGTGTGTGCGTGTGTGTGTATGCGTGTGTGTGTGGGTGTGTGGAGGCGTTCGATCGCTAGGCCACAGTTCCCCCATTCGTAATAGAAACAACTTTCCTCAATGTTGCTGAAAGCTAAGTTCGGCCAAAAATGAACGTTCTACAGTTTAATGGTAAGTCTATGGCGCTATGTGTATTTGAGAAACCATAGATCTTAAAAATTAGAGAAAAGAAAAGAAAAAAATTTAAAACCGGGAATTTCCGATTACCAGGAAGATTCTCAGTAACATATGCGATTGCTAGAGGGTTCAAAATGCCTGAACCGTATTGTCTTCAATCATTTTTTTTCCCACCAAGGCCTGACTAAGCGCATTGGGTTACGCTGCCGGTCAGGCATCTGCTCAGCAGATGTGGAGTAGCGATGTTTGGATTCTTCTGAAACGCAGTGACTGATTTGTCCAAACGCATTTTTGCATTCATTATCAGTTGTTTCGCTTGTCAGTTTAACGACTTCTCTTTTACGAAGACCTTTAAGTAATTTCCTGTAACAGTATTTAGAGTTGTTTTGTTGTTGTTGTTGGTTTTTTGGTTTTTGGTTTTTTCTTCCAAATTTCACCCACATTTTTACCCTCATTTGCCCAGTTTCTCCCAACCCTTCATTCATCCACATCTCCCACCCCTTCTAACCGATAATACTCAGATGTATTCATAAATACTTTAACAAAATGTCTTCAATCACCGATATGTGTGACGGGACATTAAACAAAATTCCTCCTCCTTCCTCCTTGTCCAAACGCAGTGACGCCTCACTGAGCAACTGAAGTGAACTGAAGTGAACTGAATTGTCTTTGTCTTCAGCCCAGATCACCTCGCAGTCCCAGTTTAACGACGGCCACTGGCACAGCCTGACGTGGCAGCGCATCCACTCCTACCTGTTGCTCTTCTTTGATGCCGCCGCCATGTACCTGAGGGCCAGCATGCACCCCTACGACCCCCGCTACAGCCACACCTTGCTGCTGTACCTGGGGGCCAGGCCCTTCAGGCCAGGTAGGTAAAGATGTCAGGGTGGTGGGGTGTGTGTGTTCCAGGGTAGAAGGTAACGATCTATCTGTAGGCTTACACCCTTAAAAGTGTGTTTTTTCCAGGGTAGATGGTAGAAACCTGTTTATTGGCTTACGTCATTTTAAACTGGGTTTTTTTTCCCAGGGAAGAGGGTAACGACTTATCTGTTGGCTTACGCCATCCAAAGTATTTTTCCGTGGAAGAGGGTAATGACCTATTTATTGGCTTACGCCGTTTAAAGTGTTTGGGTTTTTTGTCAGGGTAGAGGGTAAAGATCTATCTGTTGGCTTACGCCCTTAAAAGTCGAACTGTTTAATGCTGGGGTCTTGGTGTTATGGTTAAGGTTTCCTGTGCCAAGCCGTAGATACAGTGAAACTCAATGACCGTAAAAGTCTGTGGGGGACCTTTAACGTTTAACTATTGTTGATAAACTGCAATTCTGTTAAGTCAGCTCGCCCACCACACTAGTCGTTTCCTGGCGAGGATTCACTAGAACTTGTGTCAAATTTCCATTTACAAGGTAAGTCTAGTTTAACCTTTCAGTTTTATCTAGTCTAATATACTCTGGAGGTTTGATCGCGTCGTTCAGAGAGAATAAAGGACTGTACATGAATTCACCACCTGACTGATGTTCAGTGCACGATACACTGAAAGACTGACCACTTCACATTCCTACTTGTCCTTCCAGGGGATGACACCTACCTCGTCGGCCATTTCAAAGGTTGTCTGCGCAACCTGACCTTCAACCGAGTCACCGTACCTCTCCCCCAAGGTCTCGCCCCGCCCCCTGCGGGAATCCGCGTCCAATCAGAAGACGTGCAGGCGGGTTGCCATAACGACTCGGTGTGTGACGTCAACCCCTGCCCGCCCAACGCATATTGCCATGACGACTGGAACAGCTTTTCCTGCCCCTGCCTGGAGGGGTGGGAGGGGGAGGGGTGCGCGCGGAGCGTGGACGACTGCGCTCAGAATCTCTGCGTCAACAACGGCACGTGCCTGGACCAGCACCTGTCCTTCACGTGCGCGTGCCCACGAGGGTGGACGGGGAGGTTGTGCGAAACAGAGTTCCAGCCTTGCGAAGAAGAGGAGAACCCCTGCAGCGCAGAGAACACCGTCAGCTGCACTCCTCTACAGGGCGGGGACTACTCATGCGAGTGCGCCTCCGGGTGGGAGGGAAGGCACTGCGAGCTGAGCGTCGACGATTGCGCGAGCGGTCCCTGTTACAACGGTGGTAACTGTACGGACCTGGTGAATTCTTTCAGGTGCGTGTGTCCCAGCTCTTATTTTGGGGCGCGCTGTGAGAATACCTACATCTGTGCTTCCGAGCCATGTTTCAACAGTGGCACGTGCCTGCCCAACGAAGCCAACGATCGTTTTGAATGTCGGTGTTCGGAAGATTACGTGGGAGAGGTGTGTCAGACCTTCAACTATTGCAAAGCACACAAGTGCGTGAACAACGCCACGTGCGTGATCGAAGCAGAATCGTATTCGTGCACCTGTCAGCCCCGTTTCTACGGCGCCTTTTGTCAGTTCACGGATTTCTGTTTCAGTTCGCCGTGTCTGAATGGCGGTGAGTGCCGGAACGACCAGGACTCGTTCCAGTGCCTGTGCTCCGTGTATTACTCGGGTGAGCAGTGCCAGACCCCGATCAACCAGTGCCGGTACAACCCGTGTTACCATGGAGCCACGTGCGTGTTCAATTCCTCCTCCTCCGCCCCGTCTGCTAACTCCTCCTCCTCCTCCTCCGCTAACTCCTCCTCCAACTTCATCTGCGTGTGCAGGGAAGGTTTCACAGGTGACCGGTGCGAGATGGACATTGACGAGTGTGCCTCGGATCCTTGCCAAAATGGCGGAACCTGCATCGAAAGCAGCACCAACGCCACCGCTTACCTCTCCCCCGGGTTCGTCTGCAAGTGCGCGGAAGGATACACCGGAACCACTTGCGAAACGGACATCGACGAATGCGCGTGCAACCCGTGCCAGAACAATGGCACGTGCAGCGACAGTGCCAACGGGTACGAGTGCGCGTGTCCGGAACTGTTCGAGGGAGATAACTGTGAGGTAGACAAACGGGGTTGTCTCTCTGGGCCATGTCAGCACGGATCGGAGTGCAGAACCGCGGGGGAGTCCTATGTCTGCATGTGCAGGGGAGGGTTCTCGGGAGCGCACTGCGAAAAGAACGT
>NC_134906.1:11836275-11988775 GCF_041734735.1 Babylonia areolata | reverse complement strand
ACACCTTACACCATAAACTCAGACTCACCCATCCATCAATTTCTCTCTCTCTCTCTCTCTCTCTCTCTCTCTCTCTCTCTCTCTCTCTGTTCAAGTTGAATTTGTTAATGTCGTCAAGCAATACCAATGACGTACATAATTTTTCGGTATTCTTATATAAGGCATTCAAATTAAGAGAAATTGTTACTTCGTAAAACAGTTATAATGTATTTTTTGTTGTCTATATATTTACACGGATACAATGCACGGTTTGTTGTCTATATTAATGCTTATTTGCTTATGTGTTTTCGTTGAGTTGTATTATGTTTACGTGTACCCCCTTCACTAGGGGCTGTGGCCTGATTGTGAATAAACCATTCCAAATTCCAAATCTCTCTCTCTCTGTCGCCACCTCTCCTTTTACCCACGGCACACAACGCAGGCAGCTGCTTCAACACGCAAGGCGGCTACCTCTGTCACTGCACGTCGGGTTGGACGGGCAGCCAGTGCGGCGAAAACGTCGACGAGTGCGCGTCGGGGCCGTGCTACAACGGCGGCGCGTGTCGGGACACCGTCAACGGCTTCGGCTGCGACTGCACGAGCACAGGGTTCCAGGGCGCCCGCTGTGAGGAGAACGTCGACGACTGCGTCAACAACCGCTGCCAGCACGGGACGCCTTGCGTGGACGGCGTGAGGCGGTACTTCTGTAACTGTACCGGTGAGGGGGGGTCTGAGGGGGGGCTGTGGGCGTGTGTGGGTGTGTGTGGGGGGGGAGACGGTGTGGGTGTGGGGGGCCTGTGTGGATGTGTGTGGGTGTGAGGGGGGAGTGGATGTGTGTGGGTGTGCGTGAATGTTTTTGGATGTATGTCGGGGTGTGGGAGGCTGTGTGGGTGTGTGTGGGGGGCTGTACGCTGCAGGTCTTTCACACAGCTGTGGACCTTCCGGGTCACTGGATTTGGGTCGGGCCGATGATTATTGAATGAATGCTTGGTGGGTTGATCTGGCCCGAAGTGGCTGGCTGTAACTGAAAGATTAACACCAGACTTACCTGATAGTTGAAGATTGGTTGGAGTTCCACCATACGGAAAGGCGCCTCGATAGAATCACTGTTTAAGTATGCGAACCAGCAGTCTGGGTCATCAAGTCTTGAATCATATAAAAAAAATCCTTGCCTTCTACATGTAAAGTATCTACTTTCAGGCAATCTAAGTCTCGTTTAAACTCTCTGCTATGTTCTTTTAGAGGGCGCCACCCTAGTTTTATGGTTTGGGATTCGAATCTCTGTTAAGCGGGATAACATCACCTGATTTTTCATATTTTGTGGTATCATCCGTATCATTGGATATTTGTAAATTTCGTGTTTGGTGTCATATGCTATACCATGTCCAACTGATGCAAACTGGGCCTATTAGTTTGCTCTGTTCAACAGGTCTATTTGACATCCGTTTGACATGGTCAGTATGCTTAACTAAAGAGGGTATAGATTACAAACTCTCCATTTTGGTGTTGTATACTTAACATGTACAACTGCTCCAAACTGGGCCAACTGGGCAGAATAAACCAGTAGACAGTTTGTATCAGCTGGACATGGTAAGTTCATTTAACAAAAAAGACAGGAGTATATTACAAACTCTCCATTTTTGATATGTTCCGAACCATTGTGTAGATGGCCTTGGTGGTCGGCGAGGCTCCAAGCACCATAATTTGAGTTTGAGTTTCCAATCCATGGCGCAAGAATACGCTCAAGTGATAAGAAGTTAAGAGTTTTTGACATTTGGCCGTGGCAGTATTAAACGTTTGTATCTAACATTTTTTGTGATGAGTAGGTAGGACTGCCACAAAGAGCAGATATCATTGTCAAGAGATATCATGACTGTCTACGGCAAAAAAAAAAAAAAAAAAAAAAAAGGGTGGGGGGGGGGGGGTGGAGGGAGTTGCCATGGCAGAATTGGTAATACGTTGGACTTCTGGCCCAGAATAGAATAGAATAGGATACTTTTTATTGTCATAAAACCTTAAAGTTTATAAGACACAATGAAACATAAACATGAGCATATTAAGAAGAGAAACATTCATGAACAAATTTCGCCAGCCTTGGCTGTATTTCTGTTAGAAGGATCATTTCACTATGCTTTGCATTTGGACGACATATATCGATTAGGAATCTGTGTCTGTAAGTATTGTACTTTACACAATTGTCTAAAAGGTGAATCTCATCTTCTAAACTGTTACAAGTATCACACAGTCTTTGTTCTTTCGGTGTATTTTTATATCTTCCCAGTTCGATTTGTAAGTCATGGGCGCTGATTCGTAACATGGTCAGTGCTTTCCTGTGTTGTGTATTTGCTGTATTCTTTAAATACGGTTCAATTTTATCATTTGTCACAGCGTTCTTGTAAAATGCTAATTTAGATGAACTGTCATGTTTCTGTTTCCAAAATTTTATATATTCATTTTCAAGCTTCTTGGATACAGCATGCTTTAATCTTTTACTCTAAAAGCCCAGTGTTCACCAGTGATCAGGGTTCAGGGCCCCTTTCCGGCATGGTGTCGTGTCCTTGGGTCAGGCACTTTACTCGGATTCTCCTCCCCCCAGTGGTCATACATGACTTCGATCGGGGACGGTTAACACGAAGGAACGGATTGAGCTCATGCCAAGCCCTGGACACAGTGTATATGAATTCACTGCCCCGATGGCAGAAGGAAAGGCTGTGGGACCTTAACCCTTCTTCGGGGCAAAATGGATCGACAGATCACTCTCTCAACACGCACGCGCGCGCACACGTGGACACACACACACACACACACACACACACACACACACACACACACACACATACACACACACACACACACACACACACACACGACTGACGGGTGCAACCCCGAGTGGTTAAAGCGTTGGACTGACTTTTTAATCTGAGGGTCTCGAGTTCGAATCCCGGTCACGGCTGGCGCCTGGTGAGTAAAAAGGGTGGAGATTTTTCCGGCGTTCTCCCAGATCAACAGATGTGCAGACCTTCCTAGTACCTGAACACCCCCTTCATGTGTATGCGCATGCAGAAGATCAAAATATGCCACGCTTAAGATCATGTAATTCATGTCGCTGTTCTGGTGGGTTGTGGAATCAAGAACATACCCGATCCCCAGAACACGGAGTATGCCTGCCTACATGACTGGAATAAAAACGGTCATACAGTACGCGTTAATGCTGAGTGAACGTGGGATTCGCACCCCACGAACGAAGGGGGGGGGGGGGGAAAGAAAGAAAAAGAAAAAAAAAACAGAAAAAACTCTCAACACTTCCTGTTTCCCAGGCACTGGCTACGAAGGCGAGTTCTGCCAGACGGACACAGACGAATGCGCCTCGCAGCCCTGCCAGCATGGCGGCACCTGTTTCCAAGGCGACGAGCTCAACAGCTTCCACTGCGCGTGCACTGGCACGGGCTTCCGGGGCGCCACCTGCGGGCAGGACGTGGACGAGTGCCAGGAAGGGGCACACAACTGCACGGAGGAGGGCGCCCCTTGCGTCAACCTGCCCGGCGACTTCCGCTGCGGCTGTAAAGAGGGGGACTCTGGTAAGGGCTGTGTTGTGTGTGTGTGTGTGTTGTGTTCTGTGTGTGTGTGTGTGTCTGTGTCTGTGTGTGTGTGTGTGTGACTGGCTGGCTGTCTGTCTGTGTGTGTGTGTGTCTGTCTGTGTGTGTGTGTCTGTGTATGTGTGTCTGTCTGTCTGTCTGTGTGTGTGTGTGTGTGTGTGTCTGTGTGTCCGTCCGTCCGTCCGTGTGCAGAGATGCCAATTGTTACGATTTCGCTGTATTTTGTTACGCTCGATCACAAAATTTGTTCTGACCTGTTACCCCAACGTAAAAAAAAATTGTTCCGACGAGTTCATTATCGACTACATAGCACGGTCATATATATGTGATTTCCTGTCCGGCGTAGCATTTACCCAGACGCTCTAGACTCACCGATTACCAGGCCAGGGCAGTCACAACTAACCTTGGTCTCACGTGATGATGCTCAGATATATATATATATATATATATATATATATATATATATATATATATATATAATACACAGAGTTTTAGTGATAAATGCTAGTATAATCAATGAATACACATCAGGAAAAAAATTTTAGCCGGCACTTAATGAGTTTGTTTCATTCACACAAGTGTCGTCCCTCCGAAACACGTGCATGCGCACGCACACACACACACACACACACACACACACACACACACACACACACGCACGCACGCACGCACGCACGCACGCACGCACGCACACACACACACACACACACACACACACACACACACACACACACACCATACAGGTTAAAAAACAAAAGCATAAAAAAGATAAGCTCCTCCAGTATATGTCACCACCTTCAATCTGACCACAACACCCCATGTGATTTTTGATCATCAGTCACGTCACCTGATAGGTAATTATGGCAGACCTTTCATCGCAGTGGTCATTGCAGTTCTGACCTCAACACCGCAAGAGATTTGTAATCATCGGTCAAGTCGCCTGTTAGCGTCATTTATGGCAAACCTTTCGCCACAGCAGTCACATTACAATTCTGATCACAACACCCCGGGCGAGTTTAATCACTGGCCAAGTCGCCTGTTAGCGTGATGTCAAACCTTTCGTAACGGTGGTCATTGCAGTTCTAACCGCATCGCCCTAGGTGCTTTTTAATCATCGGTCAAGTCACCCAGAAGCGCGGTTATGGCAAACCCGTTTCGTCACAATGGTCATTGCAGTTCTAACCGCATCACCCATTCGGTCAAGTCATCCAGCAGCCGGTTATGACAACCGCAATCTTCGTCACAGTGGTCATTACAAGTCTGACCACAACACCCCAGGAGCTTTGTAATCATCGGTCAAGTCAGCTGGTAGCGTTATGGCAAAACTTTCGTCACAGTGGTCATTGCGCGATTCGTCAGGGCAGCGGTCAGGGTGCAGTTGGGTTTTTTTAAATATTTTTTTTATTTGTTTGTTTGTTTGTTTTTTGTTTGTTTGTTTTTTGCTCATTCAATATTCGGGTGGAAATTGGCTGCAGTGCTGTTAATGCTGGTGACCGTTTAACGGAAACTGGCTGCAGTATTGTTAATGCTGGTGACCATTTAACAGAGACATGCGGGAACATTTTCAGGAGACAAGAGAGACAAACACTGACATACTGATTAGGCGTTTGACCCATTATCAACAGAGGATAACATACCCATAGGTAGTGTATATAAGTGACAAACAGTGATTGATGATTCACATATCTTTGATCATAGGTATAGGGTATGTAAGAGACAAACAGTGATTGATGATTCACATGTCTTTGATCATAGGTATAGGGTATGTAAGTGACAAACAGTGATTGATGATTCACATATCTTTGATCATAGGTATAGGGTATGTAAGAGACAAACAGTGATTGATGATTGAAATATCTCTGATTCTCCGTCTCCATTTTAGTTTGTTTATGGTTTTTGGTTGGGGTTTTTTCTGTTGTTGGTGGTGGTGTGTTGTTGTTTTTTTCCATAAGACCCCACGGACTTAAGTCCATGCGCAAACCCCTCTCCCCTGTACCATTCCACTGCCGACTGCATTTGTATTGTTGTCAGTGTTCACAAACACCGGAAACACTGTGGGTTGTCGTTCTTGTATTTCTTCTTCTTCTTCTTCTTCTTCTTCTTCTTCTTCTTCTCTCTGTGATGTCTTTTTCACGAGAGGTCATGCATGACCTGATGAATAAACCGATCGCATTCGCGTTCTTTCTTGTCTTTCCTTTTTGTCTTTTCCGCCTTTTTTTCTTTCTCTCTCTCTCTGTCTCTCTCTGTCCCTGTCTCTGTCTCTCTCTCTGTCTCTCTCTCTGTCTCTCTCTCTCTGTCCCTGTCTGTTTGTCTGTCTGTCTGTCTCTCTTCTCTCTCTCTCTCTCTCTCTCTCTCTCTCCACGTCAATAGGAAAAACAAATAAAACTGCACGCAGGAAAAATACAAAAAAATGGGTGGCGCTGTAGTATAGCGACGCGCTCTCCCTGGGGAGAGCAGCCCGAATTTCACACAGAGAAATCTGTTGTGATAAAAAGAAATACAAAATACAAAAAAATACAGACATTATTTTGTGGGCTGACTCTCTGCTGTTATGCTGTTTAAATCCATATCCTCACTTTATAACTTTTTTTTTAATACAAATTAATGAGTAATTATCGAAACATGCAGCAGTGCTCAACAATTGAATGAGTGAAAATCGAAACTTGTGGCAGTTAAAAAAAAGACTCAGGTTAATGGTTGTGGTTGGGAATTTTTTTTTTAAACTTCTGCCTGTTGCTTGTGTGTGTGTGTGTGTTCACGCTATTTGTACTTTCTCTCCGTCTCTCCCCTCTCCCTACCACCTCCTTCTCTGCCTCCCAACTCCAACCCCCTTCTCTCAAGACTCACCGCCTGTCGGCAGTGCATCACAAACAGGAAGAGGACACAGTCCCTTTGTCTTCTGTATAACGTAACCAGTTCTGCTTGGTTAAGCCTCGGCTGTGTGCAAGTCCATGGGTCGTATTGTTTCTGTCTTTTCTTTTCTCTCTCTCTCTCTCTTGTTTGCTTGTTTGATTTTTTGTCTGTTTATTTGTTAAAATAGCTTTTAATGTGCCACGAAATGGCACTTTTTTCTCTTTTTTTTTTCTTTTTAAAAAAAAGTAAATATCGACTGGCACGTGACAAATGCTGACCTACTTCTCTTCCTACTGATTGGTATTCCGACATTGGCTTTCCGTACAGCACCTCCGTGCTCTTCTCATCTTCATTATCATCAGCATCGTCGTTGTTGTTGTTGTTGCTGTTAGTAGGAGTAGTAATAGTTGTATTGTTGTTATTGTTGTTATCGTCATCTTCTTCATCACCGTTCTTATTATTTTATTATTATTGTTGTTATTATCATTACTGTTATTGTTATTATTGTTGTTGTTGTTCTTGTTATCACTATTTCGTCCATACTTATTCTTCTTCTTCGTATTATTATTATTATTATTATTATCATCATCATCATAATCATCATCATCATCATTATTATTATTATCATCATCATTATCATCATCATTATTGTTATTATCATCAATTATTATCATTTTTGTTGTTATCACTATTTCGTCCACACCTTATAACTAAAACAGGAGCACAGTACGGTGCAATACAACACAATACAGTATTGTGAAGTAGGGTACAGTACAGTGCACTGCACTACACTACACTACACTACACTACACTACACTACACTACACTACACTACAGTGCATCGCAGTGCAATGCAGCACATTATATTTCAGCACAATGCACCACAGCACTGCTTAGTCTGATAATGAATCATGTGTACACAACAGTTAGCTACAGAACAACAACAAAACTCTTGTAAAGTATACAAAGAAACATAAGAACACGTTAATGGTATGTTACCAATGATAAATCTGTATAGTTATCAAGTAAACAAAAAAAAACAAAAAAAAAGATCAATAAATATACATCTTAGGTGTCTTTAAATACACACACACACACACACACACACACACACACACATTCAATTTTAGCATACATATAAGAGAAGGAGAAAAGAAAGCACATACACATAGCAAAAAAAACAAGTGCGTGCATGGTATTATTAGATCTACTTGTATTTTATATTTGGATTTTCTTCTCTTTTTTTTTTTTATTACAACAGATTTCTCTGTGTGAAATTCGGGCTGCTCTCCCCAGGAAGAGCGCGTCGCTACACTGAGAGCGCCAGCTTTCTTTTTTTTCTTCTTCTTCTTCTTTTTTTCCTATCCAAGTGGATTTTCTTTTCTTTTTTAACTGAGTTTTGCCAGGGACAACCCTTTTGTTGCAGTGCATGCTGCACACGGGACCTCGGTTTATCGTCTCATCTGAAACACTATATTTGTGGAAAGTTAATTGTCACGTTTACAGGGTGAGCCCTGGATGGGACAGCTCCCAGTGTGATGTTGCTACGTAACTGCAGAGAGGTGAAGCTGTGTCTTTCATTGACAGCCCTGGTGGTATGCTTTGAAAAAAAAATTAACGTTCATGAAGTTCTGTTTGTCCTTACATTCTGTGTAGCTTATTCAGGATTAAAAGGCCATGCCAGTCTTGAATAAAAGCTAATTTGTGTTTGCACATTTCTTCTGTCATTGGTGCTGTGTACATATGTCATATGATCGGTGTTAGGGACAGGCCCGGTGCTAGCTTTTTAAGGAAGTGTCTGGGTTTGTTCCAGTGTACCTTTTATCAACCTGTGTGCTTGCCGAATCGGTAGCATAAGCAGCATTGACTTGAAGTTGTGTACCTTGTGAATGGAGAGAGTTACCACTCTGTACTATTCGCCAGTGTCAATCGTTCATGAAGTAGTCATACCTCATTTTCACCACATTCCAAATGTTCATGAAATCGTCAAGTGATAACTGAAACTGGTCCAACATGTTCATAAAATTAATACGGTTTCGGTTTTCAATAAGCATCACAACTCGCGGACTGGTTCATATAGGCTATAACAATCAGTTTGCGAGGAAAGAGAGAAAAAAAAAAGAGGGAGGGGGAGAGAACGGATGAACCTGTACTGTTTATCGATACACTGATCCTTAAACAAGGGTGAGCAAAACCCGTGGCGTAAAGGACATTAAATGAGAGAGAGGGAGAGAGAAAGTAAAACCCAAAGCGCTCAGTGGTCAGGCTTTGAGCAAACATCACAGACACCCATGACGTGCTACCTGCTCTCAACACTTTGACGTTATAATGTACACAAAACACCGTGACGTTCTGCCTACACACAACACCATGACGTTAGATGTACACACAATGCCGTGACGTTCTGTCTACACACAACACCATGACGCTAGATGTACACACAACACCATGACGTCAAATGTACACAAAACACCGTTACGTTCTACCTATAAACAACACCATGACGTTAGATTACACACAACACCGTTACGTTCTACTTACAAACAACACCATGACGTTAGATGTACACAAAACACCGTGACGTTCTGCCTACACACAACACCATGACGTCATATGTACACAGAACACCGTTACGTTCTACCTACAAACACCATGACGTTAGATGTACACACAACACCATGACGTTCTACATACAAACAACACCATGACGTTAGATGTACACACAATACTATGACATTTTACCTACACACAACACCATGACGTTAGATGTACACACAATGCCGTGACGTTCTGTCTACACACAACACCATGACGCTAGATGTACACACAACACCATGACGTCAAATGTACACAAAACACCGTTACGTTCTACCTATAAACAACACCATGACGTTAGATTACACACAACACCGTTACGTTCTACTTACAAACAACACCATGACGTTAGATGTACACAAAACACCGTGACGTTCTGCCTACACACAACACCATGACGTCATATGTACACAGAACACCGTTACGTTCTACCTACAAACACCATGACGTTAGATGTACACACAACACCATGACGTTCTACTTACAAACAACACCATGACGTTAGATGTACACACAATACTATGACATTTTACCTACACACAACACCATGACGTCATATGTACACAAAACACCGTTACGTTCTACCTACAAACAACACCATGACGTTAGATGTACACACAAAACCGTGATGTTCTACCTACAAACAACTCCATGACGTTAGATGTACACACAATACCGTGACGTTCTGTCTACACACAACACCATGACGTCAAATGTACACAAAACACCGTTACGTTCTGCCTACACACAACACCATGACGTCAAATGTACACAAAACACCGTTACGTTCTACCTATAAACAACACCATGACGTTTTACCTACACACAACACTTTGACGTTTTCATTCGTCTTCCATACCGTTTTTGTGCATCTTTTTTTTTTCTTTTTTTTTCTTTTTCTTCTTTTTATATATATCTAAATGGGAGCATGGGGATCTTGATATTTGAAAGTTGTCCCACTCCTCACCAGCCCAACAAAGTCAATGCTCGCCAGCCATGCTTGGAACTCAGCCCTCTCGTTTCCCTTTAACTTCCCTCTCACTGGCACCGCTGAGAGCTTGGCACTGAGACAACCCCTTAACCCGGAACAGACTTTTCAGGGTCTCTCTGTACCTGGAGCCTAGGAAACAGTAGACGAAGAAGTTGACGGAGGCGTTGAGATAGGAGAAGAGCTCGAAGACGCTGAGGAGGAGGTTGACGGCGTTGTAGTACCTGCCCGTCAGGCTGAACTCCTCCACCAGAAGCATGCACCACCCCAGCACCAGCGTTGGCACCATGCACAGCACGTACAGCACGGACACGCCGATCAGCATGCGCGTCAGAGCCAGCTCTCGTGACGACACCGATGACGCCGAGGCTGATGATGATGATGACGTCTGCTCGCGCCAGTCCGCGAACCGCCGGAGTTTGTACAAAGTGACCACGGTTGTGGCCACCACGACAGTGACGTAGAGGCCTGGCAGAACCAGTCCGTACACCACCCCATCGAGAGCGTTGAGGATTTCCTCGTTCTCCGTGTAGAACTGGCTGTTGTAGATGGTGTCGGAGGTGGTGTTGGTGTGCGGATCGTACACACAGGCCACGCCCCACCTCGTGCACACCATGAAGAACCCGGCCAGGATCACCAGCGACGAAACACCGACGACGCCGGCCGTGGTCTTGGTCTGGAGGACCGTCTTGGAGCGCAAAGGGCTGACCACGCAGAAGCACCTCTCGCAGGCGATGAGCATGGACAGGAAGCCAGACACCCAGATGAAGCCTCGGAACCCCACCAGCCGGTGCTTGACGAGGAAGAAGAAGACCGGCCCCAGCTGGGAGGACACCCCGGCGGGGAGGTGCAGCAGCCGGTCCACGTTGAAGAGGAAGGAGTGCAGCATGTAGAGGAGGTCGGCCCCGGAGAGGCAGAACAGGCAGAGGTTGATCCTCTCCCCGACTCCTTGCCGCCAGAAGACCGCCAGGCTCAAGGCGTTGGTGGAGACGCTCAGGAGGAAGAGCATGGGAAGGAAGACCACCCCCACCGCCTCGTCCACCTCCTGCTCCACCTCACGGCTGACCAGGTTGTCTGGGTTGTCCCAGGGGACGAAACTCCCGGCCATCGACAGGATCACGCACCCGTCGGGGACTTCCATTTCTGGCTGATGACGTAAAGGAGACGATGACGTGTCGTTTGTTGTCATTTCCGCTCCAGTTGCAGTGTGGATTTTCAGCATTTTGATTTCCGAGGGGGAAGGAAATTCTTGTTCACAACCTTGCTTATATGAACGAGAACAAACAAAGTAACTTTTTCCACACACACACACAAAAAAATTGAAAATAAAAATAAATGTGGAGATTTTAACACTGTATAGAAAGAGACCAGAGACATGAACCGGTATTTAAAGCGTAGTTGTTCATCAGTGGCAAGTGACTTCTTTCGTGAGGCGTTCAATAAACAAAGTAAAGTGACAAACACGTTTGGTGCATGTACTTAACAGAGAGAAAAATGTTTTCGATTTTAAGCCGTTGGAGTTTAAAAACAGTTCGCAGATCAATATGTTTATTGCTTTTCAAAATAATGAGTAGGTTATTAGTGATCCGTTTAATTCCCAGAACACAACGATGGTACCAGTTCGTTAAGAACAACGGTATGGCTTCGTTGCTTTTTAAACAAATTATTCGATATTTCAAACCCTCCCCCACCCCCACCCCCACCCACCCTCTCTCTCTCTCTCTCTCTCTCTCTCTCTCTCTCTCTCTCTCTCCCGCACACAGAGGCATGTACATGCATTCATAATACATGCGCACGAGCGCGCTTGTACATAGAGCTACAACTGAACCAATAATCTTTCCTGTTTTTTGAAATATAATACTTTCTTTGTGAGTGTGCGTGTAGGAGTTTGTACTCGCGTAAATGCGTATGTGTGCGCCAACGCTTGTGTCTCTTAATGTGTTCTCATTTGCACATGTGCATATACTCATGCCTTTTTTCGCATACATTTCTTGATTGTTTTCCGCGCGCGCGCGCGCGCGTGTGTGTGAATGTATACCTATTTTTGTACGCTTGTATGTGTGTATGTGGCGCTGCTAATTATTTAAAGTAAGTTATTGATTTGAAGCTTGTTACTTATTGAATTAAAACTCTCTTTCTCTTCCTCTCCTCCTCATCCCCCGCCCCCACCCCCACCCCTCTCTCTCTCTCTCTCTCTCTCAGTCTCTCAATAATGATGATGATGAGATCAGTGCTTGTGAATATGTGCGCGCACGTGTTAATGTGTCTATGTATGCGTGCAGGCGTGTGTGTGTGTGTGTGTGTGTTAGTCTCTGTGTGTGAGTGTGAGTGCACGCGTGCATGCTTCGGTGCTTGTGTGTTGTTTGTGTGTGGATGTATGCAATGCATGTGTGTGTTGTCTATGAGTGTGTGTGTGTGTGTGTGTGTGTGTGCGCGCGCGCGCACGCGCGTAGGCAAACCATAAAGTACCTGTCCTGGTCCTTTATGGTGGATGGTTAATTCAGCTGACAAAATTATACAATCTCTCTCTCTCTCTCTCTCTCTCTCTCTCTCTCTCTCTCTCTCGTTCACTCAACATTCATACTCAAGAACGTAAGCCGGCTTGTGACATACATTATTTTCAACGTTTACTGATGTGCTTTGTGCATGTTTCGCACTGTAAACCATCAGAAGTCTGAAGTCTCTCTTCCACTTCACTTTCAGCTGAGGTGTGCCAGAGCCTCCTTAGGGGAGACGACACCGCCGCCGCCACCACCAGCACCACCAACATCATCATCGCCCTCGTCGTCATCATCGTCGTCGTAGTCGCCGCCGCCGCCTACATCACGTGGTACGTGCGGCGCATGCGCAGGATGAAGGGTCAGTACAAGCCCTCGGAGGCAGAGCAGAACCACGGCACTGGTATACCGCTGGACAAAATGACAGACGCTTTCGGCGAGAGGCTCATCTGATGTGGGACTCCGGTGGCAGTTTTGAACCAGGAAAGAGTGGTCAGCTTTGGGTTGTAACCAACGAACCCAAAAAGTCTAGCTTGCTGGTGTTACTCTTCGTGTGATAACCAACGAACACACTGAAAGAAGTCTGGGTTACTAGCGTTACTCTTGGTGCATGTAACCAACGAACTTGACAAATAAGTCCAGGTTACTGGTGTTACTCTTGGTGTATGTAACCAACGAACAAAGAAATATAGGTTACTGGTGTTACTTTTGGTGTATGTAGCCAATGAACGCTGAAAGAAGTCTAGGTTACCAGACGGTTACGCTTGGTGCATATAACCAACGAACAAAGAAGTCTAGGTTTCTGGTTACTGTTACACTTTGTGTATGTAACCAGCGAACACTGAAAGAAGTCTGAGACACTAGCGTTACTCTTGGTGCATGTAACCAACGAACAAAGAAGCCTGGGTTACTGGTGTTACTCTTGGTGTGTGTAACCAACGAACACTGAAAGAAGTCTTCGTTACAAGCGTTACTCTTGGGTGTATGTAACCAATGAACAGAGAAGTCTGAGTTCCAGGTGTTATACCTGGTGTAAAGACGAAGGCCACACAACTTGAAGCTCTTGGTGCCTGGTTGAGCAACAGAACACGCTGATCGAATGTTGCGAGTTCAGATCTCAGGACACTCTCCATCGTGAAAGTGGGCATTTTTCACTTCGCCATCATTACGTGTTGTTGTTCTCAGTGGCGGTATCAGTTTTGTGTTTGGAAGTCTCCCCCCCTCCCACACCCCCCACCCCCACCCCCACCCCCCCCCCCCACCCCCCACCCACCCAACCACACCCCTGCTCCCAATATCCTGATATGGTTTATGATTTATCCATGTCGGTAATATTATCGGGTGTCAAAGTTAAACCTGGATGTAATTATGTAACCTCAAGCCCATTACTGATTAGCCCTAATTGCCATCAGCCTGCAAAAAAGTGAAATCCACCCACCCTCACCCACCCCCAATTCCTGATCCATTCATACATGTGTTGTGTACCTTTCCTTTTACGACTTGTGTATTCAAACGATTATTAACGGCTTTGAAGAAATCAATGTGCGAACACAACTGGTTTGGTTTCGGCAACATCGACTGATAGTGATGCAATTTAAGTGAAGAGAGAGAGAGAGAGAGAGAGAGATGTGATTTAAGTGAATGAGAAAGAGTGCTGTGACAGAGAGAGTGGGACGAGTTTAGTCGTGAGTGAAAGGAGTTTGGAAGGCCTAGGTTTGGTAAAGGGTTTCGGCGAATTGTTTGAGTTCGGCGAGACTTGAGAGAGTGACATTGGCAGCCAGCTGTGTGGCAAAAGATGTGTATGACTGCAGTGGGGGAATTATGGATGATGTCAGCATCTGAGTGTCTTGATTTTGGTGAAAGAGTGACTGGTGGTATTTCGGTGAGGGGTATTAGTTCATTGAAAGAGTGATACATTGTTGTTGCTTTGTTTTTTTTGTGTGTGTTTTTTTTGTGTGTGTTTAGTTTGTTTTGTTTTTGTAGTTTTGTTTTTGTTTGTTTTTTTTGGGGGGAGTAATATTTTGGTGAGTGATATTATTTTGTGGAAAGAGAGAGAGAGAGAGTGTGTGTGTGTGTGTGTGTGTTGAGGAAGAGAGAGGTAATGTTTTGGCAGAGAGTGATGTGATTTTGGTGAAATAGTGATACAAATTTGGCAAGAGTAATAAGAGGAAGGCAAGAGAGGGATAAACAATACGGGCGATAGGGTGAGATGGTTTTGATACTTCAGGTGAAAGAATGATTTCATTCTGATCAGAGAGTTGGGCTTATATAGGATTTTTCATTAGTATACATGAATGGTTTATTTATCCATGACTTCTGTACAAGTTATATATTTTCTTTAACATCTTGGTGTGAGTGTATCTGATTTTGCACACAAATCTGTGTAAACTGGTGTGTCTTTTGTAAGTCTTTGCGAGGTTGCGCGTTTGTGTGTGTGCATATTTGCACTCTGTAGTTTGTTTTTATGCAATATGGGAATTTTTGTAGCTGAAGTGTGACCAGAAATGCAAGTCTTCTTATATATAGCGCAATAAGCAACTGAGGCAAATCTTTTCGATAAGATAGCAATGTTTTTTGTTGTAGTTTTTTCCCCATGTTGTTGAGAAATGATTACATTTTTGAAGAGAAGCACTTGGAACACATTGCAGTGGATTGTCTTGTTTATTATTTGCTAGAATTAAGGCGCCATTTTTTAAAATGTTTGATTGTGCTAATACTAGACGTCACTCAAATATAGTTGATTATTCTTGTGGCACCAAGATGTTTGGAATATTTTTCATGACTAAATATGAGACGTTGAGATTTGTAAAACTTCCATGAGCGACGTCTTTTCTTTGCACGTTTTACTTTTAATATTTTAATATCTGGCATCATCACCGGTTTTAGAACCTGGCATAATAATCTCAACATACACAGATTCAAACAGATAATACATTCCATACCATGGGCTGTAAAAAAAAACACCAACTAAACCATTATTATGGGGAGAGATGTATATGAAATGCCCCAGAACAAAAAGCAATACTGGTCCTTTATGGTGAATAGTTAATTCAGATGACACATAATCTCTCTCTCTCTCTCTCTCTCTCTCTCTCTCTCTCTCTCTCTCTCTCTCTCTCAACCAAACACACAATGCAATGTCATGTACCCCCCCTCACCCCCTGATCACCCCCCCCCCCACCACCACCTGCCCCCCCCCCCTCCCTCCTCCCCCACACACAAGCCCAATACAAAAATTAAATGCAAACAATACATTCATACACAGAGGTATGTACAAAAGCAAATGTTGCAAATGAAAATTTTTTTTCCTGGCCAACAGTCAGATTTGCCTAATATTGCTTTGAACAAACCTGATCGTAACATTTATGTGAATCTTTAATTTTCCCGGATACCATTCAGCCGGCTTAAAATCAACGATGAATTTGTTTGAGTGTATGAGTGTCTTGTCTATATGCATGAATGTGCCTGCACATGTAATGTAACTAGTGTGCTTACTTAATGTCCATCTATTTCCATATAATATTTTTCGAGAAATCACTCATAACTGGTTGTGGACTGAATGTGATGAGACTTATTTCTATACTTTCTGTGGTCAGCTGAGATCAGTATTCATGTTTAAAGATAACATTTTTACATGAGTGCTGTGATAACCCTCACATGGCGCCAACATGTTTATAATTATATGAGAAAATCTTATCACATATCAGATATGGTATAGCAATTTGATTTATGGCTGGACGGATTGAATTACAATTATGAATATATGGAGTTATATATTTAATGAAAATTAAAAGACGTCCAACATCTGTAAATGAGATGATACAATATGATGATGGAACACAATTTGTGTGAAAAAAAAGCATACGAGCCAATATTGGATTTTATATGGATGATTCACTTTTTGATTGATTAATTGCTTTATTTGTGCGTCATTTTATGATTCAATATTTTTTCCTGCATTACTCATAAAAAGTGTGCACGTGACATGTATCACAAAATTTTGTAACCTTCAGGGATATATAAGAGAGCATTATTTATATAATTTTCACTCTATATTGCTATAATACTTTTAATCGTATTATTGCTATTTCTATATTAATATATGGCTCATTGAATGCATAAGTTGTCACAGTTCAAGTATTGATTTCAGATGCATTAACTTGTTCAGTATAACTGCACGTTGTTTAAATGTGACTGACTGCATGATCACGAAGGAAAAATTGTCACGTCTTGCATATATATTAATATCATTCATTACTAATATGTGAAAGTGCCTGAAGTTTAACTGCATGTTGCTGCAAAATACTATATGTTGTAACTTATCACAAAATTATTACCACATATCTGATACACTGTTGTCATAAATTGATACATTTTGAAATTTAAAAGTACATTAATAGATTTGCCATAAAATGATTCGTCATGACATTTGACAGTTTGAAATTGATTTATGAATATGAACTAAAAGTGCCTTAATTGGCATTTACTGCATACAATAATTATGTACCACATCACTAAATAGAGTGTGAATTATTAATGTATATTTGTTAATTATCAACATGTGTAAACTAGCAAGTGCATTAACTGGAATATCAGTGCAACACAGTTTGTAGCATACCATGAGATAGATTATAAACTAATTTGTTGAAGCATACTTTTTTCCTGGTTTACAATATCATGAATTGTATCGAGTTTCGTTGATATGGCGTCTCTGATCATTATAAGAAATACTCATGTTACCTGTTTTATTTCTACAAGTATTACTGGCGAAACTGTTGGGGCAAGTCTGTGGTTTGTGTTTGTTGGAGTAAAAGTCACATTGTTTTCTTTGGCATGTGTATTTCAGTCATCAATTCATTGTTGTGAAGGTATGTTTAGGTGACATGTACTTGTCTTACCAGCCACTGTGGTGAAGTGGATAGTGTCACGGACTGACAGCTGGGAGGATGCAGGTTCGATTCCCAGCGGAGGTGTTTTTTCTTCTTCTATGGTTTTTTTTTGGGGGGGGGGGGGGGGGTTGTTGTTTTTTTGTGCACACACCAGAGTTGAATTGGAAGACTGGGACCACACTTCACAGATGCGTCTTTGGGTGTGTTGCTCAAATTTCCTGGCCAACACAGCAACAGAGTCTATATCTCAAATCCCAAAATCCGTGGCTTTTCATGCCCTGCTCTCATGGTTACCTCAGTTTCATTACTCCTCTGCTTCCATGCTTGGGAAGAGCCGTGTCAAAGTTTTCAGTGTCTGCAGATTCATGGGGGACTGTCACTGGAGGGATGAAGTGGAGGTCTCCACTCAGGAGGGGACAGACGCTCACTCAGGCTCTGTGACTATGCAATTATTATCGTCAGCTGTGGGCTTTGTGGGTGGTGTCCTGTGTATGTTAAGTCAGAACACGTACTACAGAACACCATCGAAGTGGCTCAGCAGCAGTGCATTGTCTCCTCTGGTGTGTGGCCTTCTGACGACCTATCATCAGAAGTTTCCTGTGAAGTGCTGACGCTGGAACTGCAGCAGATGAACCTGGGTGTTGCTGTGTATTTGTAGACTCAGAATGAGCAGTGCGTAAGTAATACCACTGAGCAGAGTGACCCATTTCAGGAAAAAGAAAACATTTCCATTTTCTTGAAGCATATTTTTTTCTTGGCATTTATAAGTATCATGAACTGCATCGAATCTCGTTGATTCCGCATCTCTGGTCCTCAAAAGAAATACTTATGTTATCAGTTTTAATGTTACAAGTATCAGTGGCAGAACTATTGTGGCAAGGCTGTGGTTTATGTTTGCTGGAGTGGAAGTCAAATTAGATATTTCTTTGGCATGTATATTTTGGACACTATCAGCTCATTGTTGTCAAGGCCGGTGACTTGTACTCGTCTTACAAAGCATGCAGTCAGAAACTGCGTGTCGCCCCAGTTTCGACCCCCACTCCCTTCATTTCCGTGCTTGGGGGTGAGTTAATGTCAAGGTCTTTGGTGTCTGCAGATTCATGAGGAGGGAGGTAGTTACTCTCTCCATTCTGGAGGGGACATTCGCTTAAACTGGTGCCACGACTAAATGACTGTTGTCATCAGTTGGGGGAGGGGTGGGGTGGGTGAATCAGCGGCAGTGCAGGGTCTCTGCAGGTGTGTGGCCTCTCGGCATCCTGACATACATAGACCCCAATGGACTGCAGGAGATGAGGCTGTGGCAGAAGAGTTCAGTTAGTCAAGGAGGTGTCACTGCATTCGGACAAATCCATACACGGCGCTACACCACAGAGCAGATGCCTGTCCAGCAGGCTGACCCAAGGCTCTTAGTCAGGCATTGAGCATTCATATATTTTGCGTACCCATCAGAGTAGATTTCTTCTACAGAATTTTGCCAGAGGACAATGTGTTATGTTGCCATGGGTTCTTTTTCAGTTCACCAAGTACGCAGTGCACACGGGACCATGGTTTATGGTCTCATTTGAATGATTAGATGCTCGATTTGATGTTCCATTCAAACTTGGGAGAAATGGGGCGACTGGGATTCAAACACAGACCATCACAGACACTGTATTGGCAGATGAGCATCTTTAACATCCTGCCACCTTCCCCCCACACTTGGCAGATGAACCTGGGTGTGGACTGATTGTGTACGGGAAGTTCGGAGAGAGTGGCGTGATAAGTTATGCCACTGAAACATAC
Organism: Babylonia areolata; assembly: GCF_041734735.1. Classification (NCBI taxonomy): domain Eukaryota; kingdom Metazoa; phylum Mollusca; class Gastropoda; order Neogastropoda; family Buccinidae; genus Babylonia; species Babylonia areolata. Next base: position 11,969,595 of record NC_134906.1, on the reverse strand, counting down.
GTCTGTCATTATTTGCTTTTTTGTTTTTGCCTATTCATCTTTGAGGATGTTGACATAGAATGTGAACAACTTTTTCTGTTGACATGAAATGTAAACATACATTTTCTACGTCACCTTTGTGGATGTTGACATGAAATCTGAACATACATTTTTTTTTTTATGTCAGCTACAGAATATGTTCTGGGCTCTCAGTAGTGACCTTTTCTTTCTGGTGTGCAGTGCATATTATATTCCAGTGTGTTGGGAATCTAGCTGTCAGTAGTGTGTCTGTGGCACATTGAAAGACTAATATGACAGGCGCAATAGCCAAGTGGTTAAAGCATTGGACTTTCAGTCTGAGCGTCCCGGATTCGAATGTTGGTGACAGCACCTGGTGGGTAAAGGGTGGAGATTTTTCTGATCTCACAGGTCAACATATGTGCGGACCTGCTAGTGCCTTAACCCCCTTCATGTGTATACGCAAGCAGAAAATCAAATTCGCATGTTAAAGATCCTGTAATCCATGACAGCGTTCCGTGGGTTATGGAAACAAGAACATACCCAGCATGCACACCCCCGAAAGCGGAGTATGGCTGGCTACATGGTGGAGTAAAAACGGTCATACACGTAAAAGCCCACTCGTGTACATACGAGTGAACGTGGGAGTTGCAGTCCATGAACACAGAAGAAGAAGAAGAAGAAGAAAGACTGATATGGTTTGACTTATTACTTAATTTGTATGTCTGTTTTGAAGACAGATGAGATGGGAGTTTTGATCTTGTTGACTATTGTGGTTATTAGTCGCAAACATTGTGTTTTGTTGTTGGCTTTAAAAAATGTATTTATTTCAAAGTGTGTGTTTGTGTGTGTGTGTGAGCATGCACACATGGGTGCAAGTGTGTGTGCGTGCGTGCATGCACGAGATTGCGTGTGCACAATGTGCATGTTTGTTGGGGCATGAGTGTTTGTGTGCATGTGTGTACAATGGAAATTTGCCAAAAAATGTGATTGCACATTTATATTGTGTTTATAGAGGCGCTTGATGTACAACTGATTTGATATACATGTAGATATATGTTGGTAATGCTTAGTTGAATTGTGCTAAAGAACCAGACAAAACATTAATGTGAGAGGGGCTTTACATTCTTTTTTTTTATATAACCTTTGTGTGAATTTCTATAGAATTGATAAATGTTGTTGTTTTTTATGTGGGCTTTTTAATCAATTTATTATATCTATAGGTATTTATTATTGAAGTTTGCTTGAAGTGACTGTTTAAAATGTAAGATTTTGATGAACTGAGAATTCCCAGTAGATATCGTTTCATGTTTTGAGATCAGTTTTGTGAGTAGTGTCACTGTCTTTTGATGCCTCCAGACAAAGTGCTAATTGCACATTTGCAGTGTCAGTGCTTTAGTGCTTGGTATTGTCATCAGTGTTCACTTTATATTGTGTCCAGCTGGATAAGATGACATGGAATTGTGGTGTTTTATGTATCATATGGTGCTTCTGTTTTGTGAAGAGTTTGTGTGCGTGTGTGTTTGTGTGTGTATGTGTGAGGTAGATGCAGAATGACGATGAGCTGCAGTGTACATGTACTGCATTGTATTACCCTTTGTCACAACAGATTTCTCTGTGTGAAACTCCGGCTGCTCTCCCCAGGGAGAGCGCGTCGCAACAGTGCAGCACCACTGTTTGTTTATGCCTGCAATTGTATTTCTTTTTCCTAAGAGGGTTTTTTTTCTACAGAACTTTGCCAGGGACAACCCTTTTGTTGCTGTGGATTATTTTATGTGTACTAAGTGCATGCTGCACATGGGACATCAGTTTATCATCTCATACTAATGACTAGCTTTCAGACTAACACTTGAGGTCTAGTGGAGGGGGAGAGTGTGGGATTCAATCCAGCGCAGATTTTCTTGCTTCGAAGGCGGACGCGTTACCACTGCTTGTGGTGTGGTGAGACATACCATTGTGGCCTCGGCATGTGTACACTTTGTAATGTGTGACATGTTTCTGTGTTCATCTACAAGTATGTACATGGATGTATGCGTGTGTTTACGTATCCAGATTGAGCTGTGCAGTGCACTGTCTGTGTGTGTGTGTGTGTGTGTGTGTGTGTTGTTGTTGTTGTTGTTCTTGTTTTTTATGATTACATTTGATCTGCAAGAATACATTTTATACATGTGCATGCAAACACCATGGAACTTGAAAGCAAAATAATGTGAAGCTGGAAGTGTTGATGTTTGAATGTACACTTATACCTGTGTATGTTCAACTTAAAAAAAAACAACTGCATTCCAAGTTGTATTATTATATAAAATAGAAAAATGTCATAAATGTCTATAACTATATTCACAGAAGTCTGCCTCAACAGGTCTTCCTTTTCTTTGTCATCACTGGGAACAAAGAATGGATGGAATGAGGGAAATGACAGAAGAGGCCACGCTTATGAACTGAGGTCTTGTCAGACTGCAGTGTTGCATGGTGATATGATTTATGTTTCACAACCTGATAACAAGAAGCAGTTTTGTTCCCTATTTGTGGGACTGACTTGGGTCAGTAGTAGCCATCTCTATCTCTCTCTCTATATATATATATGTATATATATGTGTGTGTGTGTGTGTGTGTGCACAAAAACAAACTATGGAACTGAACCTAGAAATGACACATCTAAAATGTTCCGTTTGTCCAATGGGAGATAAAGAAATATATATGATCTGTAACAGTTTGCTGAAAAAGTTGATTTTTTTTTTTAAGTCTCCAAAGAAGGAACCACATTAGAATGGGATTATCTGTGAAACGCAAAATGTTTCACTCTTCCCATACGAACGGCGAAAGAGACGACCAATTACCATCATCAAAATATTGCAAGCGGAAGGCTCTCATACTGAAGACGTGAATGTTGACAAAGAATACCACAATTCTGACGATGGAAGCTAAAGGTTGGGTCATTCAGACACCCACTTGACATCCGAGGGGTCTGTGTAGAGGAGAAGAGAGGACTGGCCGTACTGAGTGAGTTAACTCTGTGGTATAATCTTACATTGATGCTGCAAAAGACATAGAACTTTGTGCAATACAACTGTAGTTGATGGAACTGATGCTGAGGGATATTAGTCGTTTTCTTTTCTGTGTTCATGGTAAGGAAATAAAACCCTGATTTTTCCTGGGGAAAAAAGACCACAGATCTATGAAGTGGGGGAGAGAGTCTCTCTCATTATGGAATGCATGAAAGCTGTAAGTAAACTGGATTTTCTCCATCCTCAGTACTGCTGGTCAAACGTTCTTATGAATAGATAAAATATGTACGTGTTTTCTGCTATGTTTAATTAAATAATTAGCAGTTGTTGTACATGATTTCAGTTTTCTTATGCACAAGTAAATGTAATGAGTGCCGATTGTCTTTTATTGTTTGATTGATCACATGTACTCTTTTGCTGGGAACAACAGTAAAAATATATTAAAAGTAGTAGTATGTCATGATTTAAGATGAGTGTGTAATAATTATGTAATAATAATTCTATAAAAAAAAATCATCACATTTTATGCATGATTGCACTATATTCAAATTCTTTTCTTTTTTAAATTCATTTCTATAACTTCTCTATTCTTACAGTACATGTGTTTGTTTCTGTTTCCCACCCACTTATCTGAAACACTATGTCCATAATAATGGTGAAAATATGTGTGACAAATTATCTCTGCAGTTACAGCTTTGTGTTCATGTTCCAAACTGCAGTTGTCATAACTAGCAATATATTCATCAATATTTTTTTTCATGCTCTTTTAATTTTTCATTTACCGGTTCTAAATTATACTCACACCTGTTTCCAGGGGTGAAACACTTCCGTGTCATAACTGAAATTAATATTTTGCTGAATTATATTAATCTGGTTGTTCCAATAGAAACAACACTGTGACTTGGTTCACAATATCATATATTTATATTGATTACAAGATTATGATCAATAAAGACTACTTTCTTATTTCCTTTGCTGACTTGTGTTGGAATTTTCAGCAGCTGTGCTTCTTTCAGATCTGAGTTTCATGTTTTTTTCTTTCTTTTTTTTTTTGTTTTGTTATAAATGATGATGACAGTGAAGAAACATATGCCATGGTCTGTATTGTGTACTCTAGTGTCCGATAGCAGTAACCAAATGAATCAATGCACAAGTACCTTTTTTTTCTGTGCTCTGTTCTCATCTTGAATGATTTAGTGTTAAATGTGAATGGAAGTATTTTCATCTGTTTATTAATCAGGTGAGTTGTAATGTATGCAAAGGAGAAGAAAGAAAGATCCACATACATGAGAGATAGAGAGAGAGATGATGATGATGATGATGATGATGTTTTATTGAAGAAACACATAAGGTTCATTTCAATGAGGAGTTGGGGAATTGGTCATTCAGAGTTTAAAAAAAAAATATTTAAAAAAACAAAACAAATCATTTTCAAGTAGACAGACATTGTCATGAAGCGTAGCAAAGGACAATTCACACTAACACGAGTATCAGAATGGAATGCTGCGATGCAACTTGGAAGCCAACTTCAGCATATACGCTCTGAGCGCAATTTAAAAACTCTTTTCAGAAAGCAAGAAAGCTTTGCCATGGTTTCGTCATCATCAGCTCCCATCAGTGCAGGACTCGACTGGAAAGAACTCGTTGCGTAAAGCTACATAAACTGAACAGACAAACAAAAGATGGTTTTCATCTTCAATTTTAAGCTTACACATTGGGCATAGTATCTGCTGAGGGGATAAATCTGCTCTGTACGGAAACCTATGAGAGTTAATGGGTGAAGAGCCAAATCTGAATTGAACATTTGCAATCTTGTAACAGCATAACATGAGAGACAGAGAGAGGGAGAGTCAGATTTTTTTAGTGTTTTTCCTTCTTTCCATGACACGACCAATATCAACTTGCTGATAAATGTGTCATGGTTGATACACGCTGGGTATTTTCATGTTTCAGTAACTCACCAAACACCGACATGGATTAGAGGATCTTTAACACATGTATTTGATCTTCTGCATATGTATACACATGAAGGGGGAGTTCTTCCTCGTTCGTATGTGTTTTTGTTTTTGTAAGCGCTTAGGGCTTTGGTAAAATTAAGTGCCATAAATTCCCATTATTATTATTATTATTTCCTGCTATAGTTCTGTATGTACATCTATCCACCACACACACATATCAACCCCTATCAGTTTCACACACACACAAACATAGAGAGAGAGACACTCGCACACACACATGCACACACACCTGGAACACGTGCAAAACACATACTATACATGCATACATATGTCCAAGTGCTCACAGATTCAGTTCAAGTCATTCACAGTGTATATTTTCAGTTCAACATCATTTATTCCAATTCACTTCAGTAACCTCAGCCTACAAGGCTACATGACACAAAACCAGAGCTGAAAGAAAGGATAAGTAAGCAGGTGGCAGTATACACAGACACACAAACACTAGCTCTCTCTTTCTTTCTCTCATGCACATTCACAAGTATACTCTCTCCCTCTCCCCCTTTCACACACACACACACACACACACACACTCACACATTCTCTCTCTCTCTCTCTCACACACACACACACATACACACACACACACAAACACACACAAGGAGGTGGAAAAAATTTGTTTTGATAAGAACTATTATTCACAGAATATTTTAAGTTCCTAAACATAAACAGAACGAAAAAGAAAACACACCCAAAAATATGAATAAACTAACACACAAAGCATACCATAACCAATAGAATTTTTAACTAACAGTAGCAAGTTTGCTTCAACTTTCACATGTATCTCAAAATCCAGCTTGCTCACTCCCCACACACTCTTTCACTCACTCACACACACACACACACACACACACACACACACACACAAACACCACCACCACCCCATCCCACCCCTCACACACACAAAATTCATGTATGACATAAACGTTTTATAGTTTATGCAAATCTATACTTACGTTACCAGTCTTGATCATAATAAGTCATAAATTTCCACACATGCACACACATACTCTCTCTCTCACACACACACACACAAATCACAAAGACAAGATCATTTCTTGGAACTTTAAATACTGCCGTCTCACATTGTCCACAATAAAATCTGCTGCCAAGCTGATGTAGCTGTTCTGTTATGAATATTCTGTTTCCACTGCCCTGCAAAGGTTATTGAAATCTTTGTGAACACAAACGTATACAGATCATACATCACTTATGTAGCTGTAACTGCAAGTGAGTGAGTGAGGGGGAGAGTGTGTATGCATGGCGTGTGTGCATATGTCTGTAAGACAGTGTGTGTGCCTGCCTGTATGTGTGTATATTGTGAACCTGTGTGTGTGTGTGTGTTTGCATGTGTGCATATGTGTGTTATTGTGTGCGTGTGTGTGTGTGTGTGCACTGCAACTTTGTTACATGTATACTATACTGTTTAGAAAGCATACTGTTTGTTTCATCTGTCTGCAATGTCACATATATATATATGTCATGCATAAATTCAAACTTAAAAATAAAAATGCAGGCGTGTTTAATAATGTTATTGTATTTATACATGCATGCATGCATTCACACACAGACACACACACACATGTACACGCACACACACTCGTACTCAAGCACATACACATGCACTCACACACAGACACACACACACACACCACCCACACCACCACCAACCACACACACACACACCACACAACACACACATGCAGTGATGCACACGCCACTCACCCCCACCCCCACACCCCAAAAACACACACACACACACAGAAAGGAAAACGACCAGGGTACTAACTTGCACTTCACACAACAGTAGAAGACAGTCTGTCCTTCGTCAGCCGAGCGTGTCTGTCTGGTGGAGTACGTCATCTCTTCGTGGCCACACTCCTTGCACTTGCGATCCACCTGTTCACAGAGGGAGGAATGTGGCAGAATGGTTTGGTAATCTATCTGCCAATACAGACAGTGTCAGCCTATGAGGGTCTGGGTTCTTCTTCTTCTTCTTCTGCGTTCACTCGTATGCACACGAGTGGGCTTTTACGTGTATGACCGTTTTTACCCCGCCATGTAGGCAGCCATACTCCGTTTTCGGGGGTGTGCATGCTGGGTATGTTCTTGTTTCCATAACCCCACCGAACGCTGACATGGATTACAGGATCTTTAACGTGCGTATTTGATCTTCTGCTTGCGTATACACACGAAGGGGGTTCAGGCACTAGCAGGTCTGCACATATGTTGACCTGGGAGATCGTAAAAATCTCCACCCTTTACCCACCAGGCGCCGTCACCGTGATTCGAACCCGGGACCCTCAGATTGACAGTCCAACGCTTTAACCACTCGGCTATTGCGCCCGTCTGGGTTCAAATCCCAGCATCTTCCTTTCCCCCCCCCAAGTTTGACTGGAAAATCAAACCCAGCAACCAGTCATTCAGATGAAACAATATATCAAGGTCCCGTGACGCACTGAAAAAGAACCTATGGCAATGTAAGTGTCGTCCTCTGGCAAAATTCTGCAGAAGAAATCCACTCTGATAGGTGCATAAATGTATATATACATGCTTGCACTCAAAGCCTAGGCGTGTTGGGCTATGTTGCTCATCAGGCACCTGCATAGCAGATGTGGTGTAGCGTATATGGCTTTGTCCAAACACAGAGGCACATTCTTGAGAAACTGAAACTGAAACACAGAGAGGTGACAACTCCGCTCAAACCATGTTATTTGAAACAAATGTTTGCTGACCACTGTCAATGTCAGTCAGCTAAGAAGTATCTCCAAAAACAAACATTCAAAATAAAATGGAGGGGGGGGGGGGCATGTCAGGGGGGGGGGGGGGGGATCTTTTCATAATATCAGAAACTGAGAAAGATCAAATGACACTCTCAAATTCCAGGAAAGCTGTCAATGATATCATTAGCAACAAAGAGAAAATGTTTCTTGTTTTAAAGAGAAAAAGAGAGCAGATTTTTTTTGTTGGTTTTTGTTGTTGTTTTTTGTTTAAAAAACTGTAAAGAAATACACCAAATAAACAATCCATATCCAGAAACAGAAATATGAAAAACAAACCTTATATATATATATACATATATATATATATATATATATATATATATATATATATATATATAAGAGAGAGAGAGAGAGAGAGTTATATTCATGAATGATGCATCTGTGCATCTGGGAAAACAATAACAGAAGTGACAGATGTATACAACATTAGCATACTTGCACATTTTTCAGAGAACTGTAAATGTTAAATATTTAAGGAAATAAAGACTCCTGCTGAAGGAGAAATGCAGAAAACAAATCCTTTATCTATTACACATCTGAGAAATCACTTCACATTTCTGATAAGTTTTTAAGTATTTGCTTTTCTCGTCCTAAAATTAGTAAAGACAAAATAAGAAATCACTTGAATACAAATGCAGTCCCTCACTGTACAATACAATACTGCATGTGTTATTTGGTCAACATATTCATATAATATACAAGCTTCCATGGCACTTTGGTTTGATCAGTTCATGTGAGTGTCAGTACAACAGATTAATACTGCATGTGTTATTTGGTCAACATATTCATATAATATACAAGCTTCCATGGCACTTTGGTTTGATCAGTTCATGTGAGTGTCAGTACAACAGATTAATACTGCATGTGTTATTTGGTCAACATATTCATATAATATACAAGCTTCCATGGCACTTTGGTTTGATCAGTTTATGTGAGTGTTAGTACAACAGATTTTATTGTTTACTTTTAAAAAAAAGTTTTAGTATGTGCGTGCATACACACAAAGTATTAGTCACAAGCCTAACACACACACATATATATATATATATATATATATATATATATATATATAAACGTCTAATATCACTCAAAGTGAAAGATGTTAAAGATATATACATATATATGTATGTGTGTATATGAAACATCCTCAGCATAAAGTGGCTAGACAGGGTCTCCAACCTCCAGGTCCTAGAGAGGAGCAGCCTGCCCAGCACTGAAAGCCTGCTGATCCAGTGCCAGCTACGCTGGACAGGACACGTTGTCCGCATGACAGACAGAAGGATCCTGAAGATGCTCTTGTATGGCCAGCTGAAGGAAGGCCACAGCGAACTTGGAAGACCCTGCAAGCGCTTCAAGGACACCTTGAAGACAAACCTGAAAGCCTGTGACATAGAAATCGCTTCCTGGGAAACTGATGCCCTTGACCGCTCTCATTGGAGGATGCTGTGCTCTAGTGACATAAAGATGTTTGAAAACAAGAGAACACTGGCCATTAAGGAGAAGTGTGAGTGAAGGAAGCAGGGCTCAACTTCTGGAGACGTTTTCCATTGCAACACCTGTGAGAAGTGCTGCGCATCCAGAACCAGCCTCTCCCCCCATATGAGGACACACACCGACTGATAACAGATAAGCCTGCCTGCCTACTCATCCGTCGGTCCGATGGGAGACTCCATTATGTATGTGTGTATGTATGTGTGTATGTATGTGCAATTGTATATTGGCATCAGGATACTTACTGCATGGTCACCAAATAAAAGGAATCTCAGACCTGCCTAGGCCCCGAAATACCTCTCGGTAGTAGAGCAGTTTTCAGTAGTTTTATGGTAGTTTTCAGTAGTATGGGCATGGCGGCATTTCCACTTTAATACACTCTTCGTGTCATCTTCCTTGTACTAACCAAGACATGGTTTAGGGCTAATTATCAAACACAAGTGAAGCTTTCAGTAATAACATGCAGAGATACCAATCTCTAAAGACAAAAAGGAGCATGTGACAAAATCACCAACACAAAATGACTGACTGCCAGTGACCATCATTAAATTTTATTTTATTCATGACACAGCTTTCCTTTCCTCTTTCTCTTAGTTTTTATCTGTTTGCAGTGATTCCAAAATTGTGAACTTTACTGAAACAGGCGAGGGGATCCTGGGGACTGCATTAGGAGAACAAAGCTGGTTATGTGTTATATCCATAAACACACAGAGAGAGAGGGAGAGAGAGAGAGAGAGAGAGGGAGAGAGTCAATCTCAGTTAAATTCTCAGCTCACCTTTGGACCAGTTGGGGCCTCTATATCAAAGTGTCGTTCTGTCATGTCTTTTGGCTTGTTGAAGGCAATGACGGATTTCCTTTCCAACCCATAGAATGCTGAAATTTTACAGATTCAGAAACATGAAACAACATACAGATGAATAAAGAAATAAATATAGATATATGCACACTAACTGAATCAAATGTCAGTGTCTCATTGTCTGCAAGGACATCACAGAGTTTTTAAATAAATAATATGCAGCTTTGAAACACACACACACACACACACACACACACACACACACACACACACACACATTTTCTGTACTTTTGCCTTAGTTAAAATCTTCAAACATAATTTCTTGGTCTGACCAGAATTTGAATAATAACTATACTGTCCATTCCAGAAGCAAGAACAGAGCAATATATAGAAACTCATTCTTTGTAAGAACAGCAGCAGACTAAAACAACTTGAGTGACAATCAGCTAGCTGCTGGCAAGAGTGCAGGACCACCATCACAGTGACAGCAGCATGCACACTGTGTAGAATTACTAGAAACCAACACATGTAATGATGTATACAGAGCTCTACAACCCCAACCAGATTCCTGCAATGTATCTTATCAAAGTCACACCCACCTCAGACAGGCGCACATGCCGAGTGGTTAAAGCATTAGACTTTCAATCTGTGGGTCCAGGGTTCGAATCTCGGTAACTGCGCCTGGTGGGTAAAGGGTGGAGATTTTTTCCGATCTCCTTGGTCAACATATGGGTTAAGTCGCACTTTAGCATCCTAATATTCACTGATTCAGCTCAGGAATTTTGATGCTTAAGTGCGATTCTTTCCGTCCCACTTCAGAATCCTGAATTCAGCTCCAGGAATCTAGGATGCTACAGTGCGATATTACCCAACATATGTGCTGACCTGCGTGCGCAGGTAAAATACGCACGTCAAACTAGATCCTGTAATCCATGTCAGCGTTCGGTGGGTTATGGAAACAAGAACATAATTATACCCAGCATGCACACCTCTGAAAACGGAGTATGGCTGCCTACACGGCGGGGTAACAAAACAGTCATACGAATTAACGTGGGAGTTGCAGCCCACGAACTTAGAAGAAGAAGATACCAACCTTCCTTGGGAACACTGAATCCGCATCTCGGACACACGACGAGGGCCGTAATTCCTGGCACAGGCAAGATTGTTCCACAGTCAGGACAGAATTCGGGATCTGTCAGAAAAATCTTCTTTGATGCCATTGTAACCCCTGTGTCTTTGTGACAAATAATACAGATTATTTTTCTTTAGTTTTTCGCAACAAAACAGTCGCTGGCAAAACAAGCCACATGTGCTCGCTCAAGGGAAGTCACTCCAACAGGAAATACCGAAAACGACTCACAGCCGGAATCTAACAGAAAATAACTTGGACCTGAACGCAGCCTCCTTCACTTTTTAATGTCACACCGTTTCAATGATAATTAGATGGTCTGGGGGTGTGTAAAAGAAATATTCACAGAAAATCAATACAAAACGTATTTTACAGCAACACACCATACACAGTGAAATCATATGAAATTGCGCAGTGCATGATAATATCACTATCAGACTAACGGTCATAATCGCTACATTTCATGTTTTATTAGTCGCTTTATATATATATATATATATATATATATATATATATATATATATAATAATAATAATAATAATAAATGAATAAAAGGGGGGACGAATTTCTGATATACTACTTGCCTGTATCTGTGTGTATCATCAGGCAGTTATTGCTGGTTTCACAATTAAATCGGAATGGCGAATCAGTGATATGAATACCCACCGGTCAGTCACGCTTTTTATCCGTCCCGGCGGTCGCCAATCCTCACAGTCGGTCAAAGATCAACCTCATAGTCAGTTTACAAACTCGGGTTCAGTTTCACAACAGGCTGTCTACCTGGGTAGCGCCGACTGACGGCTGCCATTCGGCGCCACTCATAACTGATTCGTTTCTTGGACTCAAGTTGATAAGAGTACGTCATTTCGATATAAAAAGATATTACTATAATGACAGTTATGACAACAACAACAACAACAAAAGTAGTAGTAGTAGTAGTAGTAGTAGTAGTAGTAGTAACAATAATAATAATAAGATGATGATGATGATGATCAGAAGAATGAGGATTATTATTTTCATGTACACATTTGAGTGAGGAAAACGTACACGAAGAATGAGACATTGTAAATTTCGAAAGAACACACATATGCCCTGGGACCTGGACACACACACACACACACACACACACACACACACACACACACACATTCTTGAACGCACAGATGCACGCCATCCTAGCATGCGTCCAGTTCTCCTGAAACGGAAGCACCAACTATGAAATCGAAAGTTACGTCATCTAGGAAAAGATAATTCACAGTGTTATGCAGAGTGCTCTGCGCAGAGAAATCATAATGGTGAATGAGGTGAAGGACCCGAATATCTCGTGACAATTACCGCTGACTTGACAATCAAAAGGTTTGTTTTAAATTATTTTTTTTCTTGTTTTCTGACAACAGTGAAGTTATATACTCAACCAGATGGAAATGAATACAGGAATGCTTGCTGAACAGCTCTAGATTTAGGGTTGCGTGATGAAGTAAAGATTGATAACTGGATCAATGAGGCTTGATGATCGTCTGCTGTGATTTCTTATAATTATGATGAATGTAAAGTTCTGTGAGTTTTGCAGGTTGGAACGCGAAAATATACAATGAATAAGATTTATCCACTCTTCACCATCACTTTAATCTGTCACTAGAATTTTCTTTGAAATAAAACATGTCCTGAATGATGACTATGCAAACTCGCCACAATTTTGACCCAGTGCACAAGTTATTCGTAATATATTTATTAAGCATGATGTATTTTGTTAAATAATGTATAACACACACACGCGCGCGCGCGCGCGCACACACACACACACACACACACACACACACACACACACACACACACACACACACACACACACATTGAAGTAAATTGTGTGGGGTGGGGAGTTATACTGATATTGATATTAATTGTAGGGCAGACTTAAATTTAAGGACAGTAGCATCACATAGCTTTGTGTTTGCCAGTTTTAGCTGGTAAGTTCTTGAATCACACTGTACAAAATGCCAGCTCGCCTCACTGCATGATATTATAATGATCATAACATTAACAAGATAATAACTGTTTAATATAGAGCCAGGCTGATGACATTTTAGCTGACCTGTAGGCCCAGCTCCTCCCAGGCACCACCAGCACTAGATCCAAACACTTTTGAGTGAAGCACAGGTAGATATCATCAGAAACCAACTGTAACTTATGTTACACTTAAAACAGGCTCTTTCCTGGAACGTTCCTACTTTTTTTTTTTCTACACCAGCAACAGTTGTTGAAACTCAAGTATCCTTCAAGAGGACACCAAATGTAGATATACTGTATGGTTTTGAGTGTACCCCATTCATGAGAGGCAATGGCCATGAATAAACCATTTATAAATACATTTGTTCCTTTGTTCAAGGTGGTACTTGACATTAATTATATCATTCTTCATCCTCAGAGTTTGGGCCATGGGATCTGAATCCGAATCCAAATAATGTTATTATCTCAATAAGATAAATTTCATTTGGTGAAATCAGTGATACCTAGACTGATAGAGATTGCAAGCAAAATCACTATGAACACTTTCATTGAGTAATTTAGTGGAGCAAAAACATAGGGAAAAAAAAACAAACCCAACCGATATTACAGAGCATTCACCACAGAAGCTTAAGTAGTTCTGGAGCCAGTGGAGGTGTGTTAGCTGGGGGTGTTCCTTAGAAAGCGCTTCACTAACCGGAGTGGCAAGGATGCCATGAAATAAACTAAGGTCTTTGGTCCTTTAAAAAAAAAATTTTGTTGTTAAGGTAATGCACAACCTCATATATTGGTATACATATGGTAACTCCATGTGTGTGTCAGTCATTGTCACAACGTTGTTTTTGAGATTTAATCATCAGAATACAATATATCAGTACATAGAGCTTGGTCTCTGACCGAGGATAGGCGCTATAGTATAAGTATCCATATCAATCATCCATATCAATCAATCAATCAGTCAACTCACTGTATAGTCAGCCTTTGCCCACCATGTACTTCTTTCAGCCTACTTTCTTGCCAGCCAGTCAGCATTCACTTCACAACAGTGTCTCTCAAAAGCCACCAGTCGTGTACTGTGTACTTTGATGCTGAACGACAGAAATGATGAAACGTTTGAAAGCAGCAACAGATTCAAGTGTTTGAAATTAAACTGGAAGTAGAATATTTGTTTATTTGGGGCATGAGGTATGTTGTGTGGTCTGTATTGACAGAAAATTCTCCCCAACTTTGAAAAATTCCCCTGAGATGTTGAAATTATTCCCCCTAAGTTAATGCAGGGGTTGACAGATCTGTGATGATAATGACAAGAAGTAGAATAATAATGATAATAATAATAATAATAACATTAATAATGATGATGATCGATGATGATGATAATGATAATAATAATAATGATGATGATAATTATAATGATGTTAAAAAAACAACAACAATTGCTTATTTAAAGAGTCATGTCCAGCTGTGACCATCAGAACAGCATAGGAAGCAACTGCTGTCCCGTCGATCTGGACTAGAATTTTATTGTAGTGGAGAGTGTCTTGCCAAAAACCTGATAAAAAAAAAAAAGACCTCATGAAAAAAATACCCTTCACAGTAATGACAGCATCAACAAACAACAAAATATAAACAGTCATACAGATACTGTCACTGACAGCATAATAATCAAAACAGTCTTCTTCTTCTTCTTCTTCTTCTTCTTCTTCTTCTTCTTCTTCTCATGATTGGCAGCAGAGCATGACCAGTGGTCAGCCAGCCATGGACCACTCGGGCCAAGCGGTCAAGCTGGAGGACACCTTCACTCTCCTGGAGTCCCAGGACCTGGCCGTGGTGGAGGAGATCCGCCACCTCATCAGAGAACACCTGTCCACAGGTGAGGAAGGAAGAGGTGCTGGTACTCAGTATGGTAGTCCAGCCTAGGAAACGAGAGAATCTGAGCGCACTGGTTGGAATCCCACAGTGGCCAGTATTTTCTCCCCTTCTACTAGACTTTGAGTGGTGGTCTGGACGTTAGTCATTCAGATGAGATGATAAACCAAGGTCCCATGTGCAACATGCACATAGGACAGATTAAAGAATCCACAGCAACGAAAAGGTTGTCCATGGCAAAATTCTGTAGAAAAATCCACTTTGATAGAAAAACAAATAGAATTGCGTGCAGAAAAAGATAAAAAAGAAAAAGAAAAAAAAGGGTGGCACTCTCAGTGTACACACTTTCCCTGGGGAGAGCAGCCTGAATTTCACACAGAGAAATCTTTTGTGACAAAAAAGAGTAATACAATAATGCCTGTCTTTGACCATCAGAACAGCAGAGGAGGCTACTGCTGAGTCTACTGCTGTCCCGACTTATCTAGGCTAGAATTTGATTACATTGAAGAGTGTCTTGCCCAAGTTACATCCCTGCTCTCTCGGCCAAGAGGGCTTTAGCTGTTTAGGACAATCAGTGCTGCAACAGTTTCCCAAAGGCCAACTAGCCCCCAAGGCTGCAGCATTAAGTTTCAGTGTAATCTTGCTTCCTAGATTGAGAGTCTTAGTCCCTCATAAAAGAAAGAGCTGTATATTAATTCCCATTTCAGTAGTTTGGTCACGGTAAGTATGTTATTTAAACGTAATTTTAGATAGAAAATTTCCTTTTCAGTGGAGAAACTATTCATTATGTAGTTTTGATATGAAGAATAATCCCTCTCCCTCCTCCTAACCATATCCCCACTCATACCCCTTTTCCTACCAAACTTGTGCCTTCTGTAATCCCACCCCCACACCCATCTTCCGTGTGTCAACTACGCTTGCTTGATGATGACTATGATGATCAAAATGATGAGACATAGTCATTGTTAGTAGCAGCAGCATTTAAATCAATATCATCTTTATATTTGAGGTTTGTTTGATTATTTTTTGTTGTTGTTGTTTTTTTTTTTCAGGCAAAGAGCCATGGATAGCCAGTTCCTTGGTGGACTATTTCTACAGAACCCACTCAGTTCGGGCCCAGGAGATATTGGTGGAGGTCAGGGAGCCTCTGGACAAGGTACAACCTCACACTCCTTTTCTGTTTTTGCTATTCCATTACTCACTGTCCCTCCATTCATTTCTTGGTTAATTCCTTGATGTTCCTTTTGAGACACCACAATAATGATTATGTTAACGATTGCTAATCATTCATTTATTCACAGTTTTCAGATTTTTCACAGTTCGCTTTTAGTGTTGCACTAAGTGATTGTTGGAGTACTGTTGTTTGTTAGATGGATGAGGAAAGGATTTCAGTATTATGCAGTGTCTCTTCAGGACTGTTTATTATTTCTTCATATACACACTTGCAAACACACACACATGCACACACGCGCGCACACACACACACACACACACACACACACACGATCATGTGCACACAAGCACATTTTTACACAGACACATACACAAACTTACATACACACACACATATATACCGTATCTAAAATCACAATTGTTGATAGATGTCAAACAAAAGAAAGAATGAACACACCTACCAACCAATCCACCCTGCGACCCCCCACCCCCACACACACATACACACACACACACTCGCACACACACTCACACACCACTACACAAACCACCACCACCACCACCACCACCACCACCACCACCACCACCAATACCACTTTCTTAAGACAAATACCAGATATATAAAATGTACAGAACCTACACATGGATGGGAGTATGTCTGTATTATACAGATTTCCATATTGGCAGTTTAGCTATGACCTTTTTTTTTTATTAATGCTTTTCTTCTCTCTGTTTCCATATTGAGATATGCTCTGTGGTTTAACGGTCCCTGGACCCCAGCCATTATCTTTTGTGTGTGTGAGTGTGTGTATGTGTGTGTGGTTGTGATTATATTGCAGTTTACATGCTTTCTTAATTTACTCTTACATTTTTCAGTTCAAGCTTATTTTTGCATTTTATTTTTTTGATAGTATCTATAGAACAGTGAATCTCTGTTCCTGTTTAAGACAGGAAAGCAGTTTTGAGAGAATGTGAATTAGTGTGTGTGTGAGCATGAGAATGTGTGAGTGTGTGTGTGTATGAGAGCATGTGTGAGTGTGTGTGTGTGTGTTATTATATTTTGATGTACATAATATACTTTTTTTAAACTTAAGCTTGTTTGCATTTATTTTATTGTTTGTGCCTGTCAAATAGTTGAACTGTGAATTTCTGTACCCGTGTTATAGGTAATAAACCAGTCTTAAGTGTGTGTGTCTGTCTGTGTCTGTGCGTGTGTTATATTTTAATGTACAGGCTTTTTTTTTTTTTTTTTTTTTTTTTAAGCTTACTCAGCTTACTTGCATCTTATTTTACTGTTTGCACATGGCGAACAGTGAATATGTGTACCTGGGTATAGGCAGTAAACCTGGAGTCCTGAGTTCTGGACACTTGTTCTGTCCAACACCAGACGGTGATAGAGAAGATTCAGGACGGGCTGCGCGGTGCCGACACACGCCTGCAGGCCATGCAGTTGTTGCTGTACGTTGTCAACCATCAGCCACCCTGGACCCACCGCCTGGTCGACCGGCCCCTCTTCCCTGCCTTCCTCAAATGCCTCAAGGTGAGCTGGCTTGGAGGGTATACAGGTGTGTGTGTCTTCTCTTTCCCGCCTTCCTCAAATGCCTCAAGGTGAGCTGGCTTGGAGGGTATACAGGTGTGTGTGTCCTCTCTTTCTCGCCTTCCTCACATATCTCAAGGAGAGCTGGCTTGGAGGGTATGCAGGTGTGTGTGTGTGTGTGTCCCCACCTTCCTCAAATGTCTCGAGCTGGTTGGGAGGATATACAGGTGTGTGTCCCAGCCTTCCTCAGAAGATCATTAAATTCATGTGAAACTGTCCTAACTGGAAAGTGTGCTCATTTTCCTTTCAGAAAAGTACAGGTCATATTTACTTTCTTTCAGCATTTCACATGCTAGAATTTTTGTTTTCAATTATTAATCTTCTTCTTCTTCTTCTTCTTTCCGTTACATGACCAACATCGACTTGCCGATGACTCTGTCGTGGTTCATGCATGCTGGGTATTTTCGCGTCTCTATAACCCACCGAACACTGACATGGATTACAGGATCTTTAACGTGCGTATTTGATCTTCTGCATGCGTATACACACAGGTTCGGGGGTTCGGGCACTAGCAGGTCTGCACATATGTTGACCTGGGAGATCAGAAAAATCTCTACCCTTTACCCACCCAGCACCATTACTGTGATTCGAACCCGGGACCCTCAGATTTAAAGTCCAACGCTTAAACCACTCGGCTGTTACCCTACATAACACAAATTAACCCTTTGGCAAATCTAATCGCTGACACTGAGCGTACAGTAGGCTTGGCACTGAAAGGGTAACCTGCAAAAACAAAACTGGATGACACCACGCTGTGGGTTGTGCCGTGTCGTCAGACTGAGATCGACATCCCCATCCTGATGACGGGGGTGATGACACTGGTGATCCTGCTTCCTGTTGTGCCCGTCAACATCGGCCATCACCTGAATGAGGTCTTCGACATCTTCGCCCGTCTGGCCAGCCTCATCAGGAAGAAACCAGGTCAGATTGTGTGTGATGGTTTTGGTGGTGGTGGTGTTGTTGTTGTGTGTGTGTGTGTGGTTGTTGTTGTTGTGGTTGTGTGTGTGGTTGTTGTTGTTGTTGTGGTTGCGTGTGTGTATGTGTGTGTGTGTTTGTGTGTGTGGATGGGGTCTTGGTGTGTGTGTTTGTGTGTATATTGGGAGGGGTGTTTGTGTGTGTGTGTGTGTGTCGTTGTTGTTGTTGTTGTGTGTGTGTGTGTGTTTGTGGATGGGGTCTTGGTGTGTGTGTGTGTGTTTGTGTGTATGTTGGGAGAGGTATCTGTGTGTGTGTATGTGTGTGTGTGTGGATGGCGTCTTGGTGTGTGTGTATGTGTTGGGAGAGGTGTGTGTGTGTGGGGGGGTGTTTGGTAGGGTGGGGGAGGGTGGGTGGAATGTGTGGTGTTTAAGTGTTTGTGTGTGTGTGTGTGTGTGTGTGTGCATGTTTGTGTGGGTGTTTGTTTTGTGATGTGTGTGTGTGTGCTTTGTTTTAAATTGTATAAAGTTGAACAATGGGATTTTTAGGTATGTTGATTGTGAAAGATTGAACTTTGGTGTGTGTGTGTGTGTGCTATTTTCTTTTAGTTTTTTTTTTCTTTCTTAAGTTGAACAATGAATTTTTGAATATGTTGGTTGTGAAATGTTGATTTTTGGAGTGTGTGTGTTTGTGTGTGATATGATATGATATGACATGATGTGATATGATGTATGACATGATATATAATGTATTGTGATGTATTTATATTTATATGTACATAACGTGCATGTGTTTTCTTTGTTTTCATCTACAAACCTCTTGATAACATGTAAATAACACAACCAGTTGATGAGTTGATGTTGAATGTTGATGGTGGACAGGCAGCACACCAGACATCTTCATGCTGCACCTGAACATCGGGGTGTACGTGCTGTTCCTGAGGCTCTACGGCATGTTCCCCTGCACCTTCCTCAACTTCCTCGCCACCAACTACACCAAGAAGGAGAACTTCATGGTCTACTCCGACATCATAGCGGTAGGTAGACAGACCCCTTTCACGCACAACGCCCCCTCCCCCTCCCCCCTCCCCCCTCCCGAGCCCTCCCCACCGCCCTCCCCTCCCCACCCCACCCCCCCTTACCCTCACCAACTAGTGAGCCAGAAACGGAGTCTTTCTGCCTACATTGCGGGGTAAGAAATCAGAAGGTAGACCCTTTCACAATCCCCACCCTCACCTGTTTCATTTATCAAAAATGGATAGTAGTTTGCACAGGACAGGAATCAGACTCCGTGCTGGAGTCTGCACTAGTGGGTCACGGTAAGTATGTTAGATAAGCACAATTTTAGGAAAAAAAAAAATTCCTTTTCTACAGATTTTTGCCCAAAAACTACCCTTTCGTTGCCGTGTGTTCTTTTATTTGAGCTATCTGTATACTACACATGGGACCTCACTCTTATCAGAATGACTAGCGTCCAGACCACCACTTGAGGTATAGTGGAAGGGGAGGAAATACTGGTGCGTGTGGGATTCGTTCCTAGACAGATTCGTTACCACTGGGCCCCCACTGTACTGTAACTGTCCAGTTGGTTCGAATACAAACATAGCTTACAATGCTGAACAATAAGAGGACAAGTCTCACCCCTTAGGTCTCATGCAGGCAGGCAACAAAACGTAGAGATAAAGGCACTCAGACAGAGAGACAGGGGAGCACTGAGCTGTGATGATCGTGTCTTGGTTTGAAGGAGGCGGACAGGGTATCAGAGTTGTCTTCCTTGGTTTATTGGGTACTTTGGTAAATTCTTGTGAGAACAAAGACTTTTCAGTGATTTATTTATGGATTTATTTATTAGGTACTTTTAATTACCGTTTATTATTGTTATTATTGTTGTTGCTTTAATTATTATGTTATTACTTTAAAGAAACAAACCAACAACACCTGGAGATTGATGTTGAAGCGAATCATAATTGTGGTGGTCTGAGAGAAGTTTACAATTTTTTTTTTTCTTTTTGCTTTGCTTACAGCCTATCCTGGAGAAGGTGAAGCTTCACCCAAAGCTGGTTGTTGGCTCCAAGGACGCAGAGACAGACAAGTCCAGGTTAGCGCAGGGGAAGGAGTACATCTGTATTCAATGATTTCTGTATAGGCATTTTGGTGAATGAGTGGGAGCATGTCTGTATTTTACGGATTTCCTTATAGGCATTTTTGCACCTTTAGATTTTTTTAAGATTCAATATCCTTTGTTTTGCTTTGTTTCGATATTAATACATACGCTTTTGTGAAGTGGTGTCTGGACCCAGGTTGCCAGCTTCTCAGTATTACAGAAATCAGTCACTCCCACTGATGTATATGGCTGGATAGCTGGTTGTGTTGATGAGTGAGTGTTTGTCAGGCTGGGTGGATGGGTGTACAGGTCATTTTCGGGGCTGGGTTCAGTTCGCTTTGTATGGAGACAGCTGTGCCCAGCTCTTCTTTACCAAGGGCTGCATATGCAGTCATACCTTACACAGTGCTTGTTTACTGTAGACCACATATGCTGCCTGAGCTTTTATGATTTTTTTTCCATCGGTAATAGAACCACTTATATGAAACTGCTATAGGCGGTTTCTGCTGTCTAACTGCAGTGCAGGCGTACTGTTAATTAGGCTTATCAAGTCTTTAGCTTGCTAGAAGACGGCTAGGTACGCACCAGCATGCTGGCTGTTGACCATGTGCTGCGACATGGTGTGGCCCAGTACTTTGTCAGGCCCCAATTGTGAAAGAAATCAGTGATTGTAATTTTCACATCTGTAATAAAATTGTTATATGTGGATATGATTTCAATATATATATATATATATAAAATTAAAAAAAAGTTGGTGTGAGAATTGTGTTCATAGGGTTTGACGATGGTATATGCTCACATGCTCGCAGAATGTGGATTCCACCCACCCACCTCTGTGTACTACACCAATAGATAGTTATGCAACTGATTTCTTTTATTGCTTTGGTTTTATCAGTTATTTATAAATATATTTAAGAAATTTAAAAAATCTGTGTCTTTTCGTTCTTTTTGGATGATTAAAGAAACGAGAGGCAAGGCCTTCAAGACTCACTTGTGATCTTGTGATAAACTTAAAAAAAATTAAAATATAAAATTTAATCGTTAAAATGTGGTTTGTATTTGTTATTAAAAAGCTTTGGGTTAAAAAAAAAATTAAAAAAAAAAGGCGCAGATTCGAACCCGGCATGTTCGGGTGGAAAGAAATTGTCCAAACACTGCACTACTGAGGATCCATGAATGACGTTCAAAAATTCATATTCAAGCATGCTTTTTTAAGGGCGATAAATCGATTCCAGTATTCGAAGTGATAATGCTGTTTAAATCATATTATTTTGGTGTATCTTGGGCATTTAAACATTCTTTCTGGGCAATTAAATATTCTTAAAAGTCTGCGGTAACGGAGACGTGGCTATTGCTGCAATCATACTGCAACATTTAGCCATTTTTCTCTGGATCTAGACAGATGTACAAGTTTAGTTACACCTGCTGAGAAAGTATGACAAGGTTGATTCAGTTTCTCTTTTATGTTCATTTTAGTTAATTGAGTATCCACTTTAAAAGATTCAAATGCAGTAAACACGTCAGTGATGAAGTCTGTGTCACTGTATGTGTTCTGTCCAGCATTTGTATTTTTTTCCATTTAATTGCAAACAAGAAAATCAAGGTCACACCGTCTATTCATTAAGCATCGCCAACGCTTCTGCAACTGGGATTAGGAAATATGGTGTTTTCAGAATCCCGGAAATGGCCTCAACGAAATAAACCATTAATGATATGGGAAATAGTTTTAATTTGGGAAATTTTCAAACTCTTATTGGTATGGCTGTGAAGATTTTTTTCCTACGATTTTTAAGCCAAATTTGGTATTGACAGACAAAGTATTTCCAGGGAAAATGGCAATGTTAAAGTTTACCACGGACACACAGACATACATGCAGACACACACACACACACATACACACACACACACACACACACACACACAGAAACACACACACACACACACACAGACAACCGAACACCAGGTTATAACAAAAACTCACTTTGTTTACACAAGTCAGTCAAAAAGCAACAAACACAGTTTCAGTTTCAGTAGCTCAAGGAGGTGTCACTGCGTTCGGACAAATCCATATACGCTACACCACATCTGCTAAGCAGATGCCTGACCAGCGGCGTAACCCAACACACTTAGTCAGGCCTTGAGAGAAAAAAACCCCAACAGTTTCTGGGAGTAGTAAGGGAAGTAATCTACCAGTAAAGAATGAGTAAAGATTGTCTTGTGTTGTTGTTTTTTTTTGTGTTTTTTTTTTTTTTGCTTTTGTTTTTTTAGGAGGTTTTGAGGGAAGGTGGAAGAATGGTGGAGGGGGTGGGGGATCATGCTGCTGAGAAGGGGAATCTGGCAGCAGGCATTGTTGAGGATGGTGGCTGTGATGTGGAGTTCATCTTGTTTGATTCTGATAAACGGTTACTACATTGACGACTGAATGTGGAGTTTGTCTTGTTTGGTTCTGATAAACGGTTACTACATTGATGACTGAATGTGGAGTTTGTCTTGTTTGGTTCTGATGAATGGTTACTACATTGATGACTGAATGTGGAGTTTGTCTTGTTTGGTTCTGATGAACGGTTACTACATTGACGACTGAATGTGGAGTTTGTCTTGTTTGGTTCTGATAAACGGTTACTCCATTGACGACTGAATGTGGAGTTTGTCTTGTTTGGTTCTGATGAAGGGTTACTACATTGATGACTGAATGTGGAGTTTGTCTTGTTTGGTTCTGGTGAACGGTTACTACATTGATGACTGAATGTAGAGTTTGTCTTGTTTGGTTCTGATAAATGGTTACTACATTGATGACTGAATGTGGAGTTTGTCTTGTTTGGTTCTGGTGAATGGTTACTACATTGACAACTGAATGTGGAGTTTGTCTTGTTTGGTTCTGGTGAATGGTTACTACATTGATGACTGAATGTGGAGTTTGTCTTGTTTGGTTCTGATAAACAGTTACTACATTGATGACTGAATGTGGAGTTTGTCTTGTTTGGTTCTGATAAACGGTTACTACATTGATGACTGAATGTGGAGTTTGTCTTGTTTGGTTCTGATGAATGGTTACTATATTGATGACTGAATGTGGAGTTTGTCTTGTTTGGTTTTGATGAATGGTTACTACATTGATGACTGAATGTGGAGTTTGTCTTGTTTGGTTCTGATGAATGGTTACTACATTGACGACTGAATGTGGAGTTTGTCTTGTTTGGGTCTGATGAATGGTTACTACATTGATGACTGAATGTGGAGTTTGTCTTGTTTGGTTCTGATGAATGTTTACTACAGTGATGACTGAATGTGGAGTTTGTCTTGTTTGGTTCTGATAAACGGTTACTACATTGATGACTGAATGTGGAGTTTGTCTTGTTTGGTTCTGATGAATGGTTACTACATTGATGACTGAATGTGGAGTTTGTCTTGTTTGGTTCTGATAAACGGTTACTACATTGATGACTGAATGTGGAGTTTGTCTTGTTTGGTTCTGATGAACGGTTACTACATTGATGACTGAATGTGGAGTTTGTCTTGTTTGGTTCTGATAAACGGTTACTACATTGATGACTGAATGTGGAGTTTGTCTTGTTTGGTTCTGATGAATGGTTACTACATTGATAAATGTGGAGTTTGTCTTGTTTGGTTCTGATGAATGGTTACTACATTGATGACTGAATGTGGAGTTTGTCTTGTTTGGTTCTGATGAATGGTTACTACATTGATGACTGAATGTGGAGTTTGTCTTGTTTGGTTCTGATGAATGGTTACTACATTGATGACTGAATGTGGAGTTTGTCTTGTTTGGTTCTGATGAATGGTTACTACATTGATGACTGAATGTGGAGTTTGTCTTGTTTGGTTCTGATGAATGGTTACTACATTGATGACTGAATGTGGAGTTTATCTTGTTTGGTTCTGATGAATGTATGGTTGCGAGGCATGGACACTGACGGCCGAAACTGAAAGGAAGATCCAGGCCTTCGAGAACAAATGCCTGAGGAAGCTCCTTCACATTCCCTGGATTGAGCACAGGACCAATGAACATGTACGAAGCAGAATTGAGAACCTTGCTGGACCTCAGGAACCTCTCCTTTCAACTGTGAAGAGATGCAAGCTGATATGGTTTGGACACAACACTCGACACACCAGCTTGTCCAAAACAATCATGCAAGGCACCATCGAGGGCGGGAGAAGAAGAGGAAGACAGCAGAAGAACTGGCATGAGAACATCAAACAATGGACCGGACTCCACACACGTGAGCTGCTGCCGGCGGCTGCTGACAGAGACAGATGGAGAAGGGAGGTTGCGTCTGCGGTTCTCAGGCTTCCCCCAGCGACTGCTTTGTAGTTATGGGCCTGATGGGAGGGGGGAGGGGAGGGTTCTGATGAATGGTTACTACCTTGATGACTGAATGAGTTGGTTGGCTGGTTGTTTTCTTGTTGTTTCTTGTTTGCTGTCTGTCTTCTTTTGTTTGTTTCCTTGGTGTTATAGATACTGTGCTGCTTTAGGTGTGTGAAACTTGAATCAGAATAACTACATGTATACATCGAAGAAAAGTTACTACAAAGCTGCCCAACAAAAACAAAGACTGTGTTGCAAGTTTTTTTTGTGTTTTTTTGTTTTTTCTTGAAGTGGTCATTTGACTTCAGGCATGTGATTTATAAACAAAGGCATGAGCTTTTCAATGTAATGGTCATTTCTGGGTGGGTAACTTTTCTACAGGTGTTTAAAACTTTTTGTTTTTTCTTTTTTTTTTAACATGTCACAAATCACCACCGTTACAGATTTACAGGACAAGATAATCTTATTCAAAGTCCTGTCCTACATTTCTTCAGATCACCTGCAGTGCAGTGATGTAAGAAAAATATACTTTTGAAACATTTATCTTATCAGTGATTGTTTTTGTGTGGGGTTTTTTTTGTTTTAAAAACAAAATTTTTATGTTGTTGTTTTAGTGCTCTCTGAACAACCCTTTTTGTTTTGTAAAGAAAAAAAAACTGTACTTTTTGCAGAAAACATGTCCCTTGTCATGTTGCACTGCCTTGTCTTGTAAAGAACCCATGGCAACGAGAGTGTTCTCATCTAGCGAAATTCTTTGGAAGAAAATCATAGTCTGATAGGAACACAAATACATATGTGACGCTGCACGCGAAAATCATGGATAAGTCGCTGGAGTAAATTTCACGCAGCATGTTGTGAAAGTGACAAGGGGTGAAAATATCAAATTTGAGTTTTTTGGTTATTCAGATTCTATGATTCCTTTTCTATTAAAATTCCAAGTATTATAAAGAAATACAAAGTATTAGTGCTTTATTTTGATGTTTTCCCGTTGGGAACTGGTGATCAAGAGTGGGAAACAGCGACCTCGTTTGCCCCAATTTTCTCAGAAGTACGTTTGTGATCATCACGAGACTCAAATGCATGTATCTCAGAAACTAATAAAGATACTTGAATTATGTTTTCTGTGTGTTATTCAGAATTCTCTCTACTTTCAGATAAAAGAATAATATCATTTTGTGAATTTTGACCATTATCCATGAATCCATGATTTTCGCATGCACCATCACATATGCATGCTCTCAAGGCCTGACTGGTACTGATGTTGAGGCATCTGCCTCACAGACTGTGGTGTAGCGTGTATGGATTTGTCCGAACGCAGTGACGCCTCCTCGAGAGACTGAAGCTGAAACTTGCTTCGTTTGTGAAAGTGCTCGCAAAGTGCGTGCTTTCGTCGTGCAGGTGGCGTCGAGTGGACACCCACGACATTGTGCTGGACTGCGCCAAGATGTCGCTGGACCCGATCGAAGGCACGCGGGAGGACCAGCAGTGCCCCATCATCCCCCGCTCCCAGCCCGAGATCCCCACCAGCATGAAGCAGGCCAGCAAGCAACAGCCCCTGCAAGGTGAGAAGAGCATGAACCCCCTCCCCCCCTACCTTGTTGAGTGATGGCCTAGAGGTAACACGTCCACCTATGAAGCGAGAGAATCTGAGCGCGATGGTTCGAATCACGGCTCAGCCGCCGATATTTTCTTCCCTTCCACTAGACCTTGAGTGGTGGTCTGGACGCTAGTCATTCGGATGAGACGATAAACCGAGGTCCCGTGTGCAGCATGCACTTAGCGCACGTAAAAGAACACACGGCAACAAAAGGGTTGTTCCTGGCAAAATTCTGTACAAAAATCCACTTCGATAGGAAAAACAAATAAAATTGCATACAGGAAAAAAATACAAAAAAATGGGTGGCGCTGTAGTATAGCGACGCGCTCTCCCTGGGGAGAGCAGCCCGAATTTCACACAGAGAAATCTGTTGTGATAAAAAGAAATACAAATACAAATACCTCCTGGCCCCCCACCATTTTTTTTTTTTTTTTTTTTTTTTTTTTTGCGTGTGTGTTCCACTGGTTCTCTCTATTTTCTTGCATGCATGCAAGTACTGGACTCTTTTAACAGAAGAAGGATCCAAGCAGCGGAAATGAGATGCTTCAGGAGACTCCTTGGCATCTTCCACGAGGATCACATACCAAATGGAGAGGTCTACCACAAACTGGTTTATACATGGTCATGATACACGGTCTTTGTACGTGGTCTCAAAACTGATTCTTGTTATGTGTGTATGTGTGTGTGCGTGCGTTTGTGTGTGTGTGTGTGTGTGTTTCTCAAAAGTGATTCTTGTTGTTTAAGTATGTGTGTGTGCGTGCGTGTGTGTGTGTTTCTCAAAAGTAATTGTTGTTGTTTATGTATGTGTGTGTACATGTGCATGTGTGTGTTTGTGTGTGTCTCAAAAGTAATTTTTGTTGTTTACGTGTATGTGTTCGTTCGTTCTTTTGCTTAACGTCTATCCACATGTGTGATTTTAGATGAAAATCCTTTATCTCCCCCACCCCACCCATGCCTTAAATCATCATTACTTTTCCTGTTCCTCTCTCCTCTATTTGCATTAATTTTTTTTTTTCTAAATGTATGTGTGTGCTTGTATGTGTTTCTCAAAAGTAATTCTTGTTGTTTATGTATGTTTGTGAACATGTGCGTGTGTGTGGTTGCATGTGTGTGTGTGTGTGCATGTGTGTGCTTGTGTGTGTGTGATTGTTTGTGTATGTGTGCGTGTGTGCACGGCGCACAGCTCCGGAAGACAGGGACTGGAAGGAGAAGCTGGAGCGCGTGCAGGAGATGTTCCCGGTGGTGGAGGACCCCGCCTCCTACGGCTTCAGCCCCTCCCAGCTGCTGGGCCTGGCCACGCCCCCGGCCTCCCAGCGCGCCACGCCCGCCTTCAGCTTCCATGACCAGTCCGCCGCCAGCCTGCAGCAGTCCGCAGGGGGTGGGTACTTGGTGGGGAGTGGTGGTGATGGGTGGGTGTTGGCGTGGGGGTGATGAGGGGGGAGGGGTGGCATGGAAGTGGGGGTCAGGGCTTTTGATGATGCATAAATATGCATATCTGTGTTTGGGTTGGTGGGTGGGTTGAAGGGGGCTGGGGAAATGGTTGGAGTGGGGGTGGGGGGAGCAGGGGCTTTGATGATGCATGAATATGTGTACCTGTGTTGGGGTTTGGTGGTGGATGGTGGATGCACCAGCATGTACACGCTGCTGAAACAGAGACCTATGCGCTGGCTCGGCCATGTCGTGCGCATGGACGACGGACGGATCCCTAAAGACCTCTACAGAGAACTTGTGCAGGGAAAATGTCCCACAGACCACAGCTGCGATTCAAAGACGTGTGCAAGAGGGACCTAAAAGCCTTGAACATCGACCAGAACAACTGGGAAGCAACAGCCCTCGAACGGTCAGCCTGGAGACAGACTGTGCAGAAAGGTCTTTCCAAGTTCGAAGAGACACTCGCTCAGCAGCACAAGGAAAAGAGAATGAGAAGAAAGGCTGCAGCCCAGGCAGACAGACCAGCGTCAGACTTAATCTGTGCCCTCTGCCACAGGGACCGTCATTCCCGCGTTGGACTGGCTAGCCACACCCAATGCTGTACTAGAATAAACACCTAGAGCGCAACTCTATAGTCTTCCGAGACTGAAGGATGCCTATATATATGGTGGGGAAGTTGTAAGAGCGGGGATTTGGGGGCGGGGCATAGAGTTGGTGGGGAGTGGGTGGGGTCGCAGGGCTTCTGATGATGCATGTATATGCGTATCTGTGTTGGGGTGGGTGGTGTGTTGGGGGTGGGGAAGTGTTTAACTCTCTCCATACGAACGGCAAAAGAGAAGATGTTAACAGCGTTCCACCCCAATTACCACCATCAAAATATTGCAAGCGGAAGGCTCTTATACTGAAGAGGTGAATGTTGACAAAGAATACCACAATTCTGACGACGGAAGCTAAAGGTTGGGTCATTGAGATACCTACTGGACATCCGAGGGGTCTGTGTAGAGGAGAAGAGAGGACTGGCCGTACTGAGTGAGTTAAAGTGGGCGGGGAGGGGAGGGTGGCATAGATTGGGTGAATGGGGGAGTGGGGGGGGGGCTTCTGATGATGCATAAATATGCATATCTGGGTTGGGGTGGGTTAGTGGTTAGAGTGGGAGGGGGGGCTTGGGGGGGGGGGGGCAGCAAAGCTGATAATGCATAAATATGCATATCTGTGTAGGAGTTGTGGGGTGGGTTGGGGTTGGCGAAGTGGTTCGAGTTGGGGGGGCCCAGGGGGCAGGGTTTCTGACTATGCATGAATATGCATATCTGTGTTGGGGTGGGGGTGGTGGTGGTGGGACTTGTGGAGTGGTTGGAGTGGGGGGGCAGGACTTTTGATAAAGCATGAATATTCATATCTGTGTTGGGGTGGGGTATGGTGGGGGTGGGGTGGGGGTGGGGAGGTGGCTTGAGTGTGTGTGTGGGGGGGTGGGGGGGGGCAGGGCTTTTGATAATGCATGAATATACATATTTGTGTTGGTGGTGGGGTGGGGGTCAGGAAGTGGTTAGATGGGGAGGAGGTGGGGGAGGGTTGACAAACAGGTTGACAGACAGACAGACATTATTATACTACATAATCATATACATTATACTGCATTATGGTTACCACACAGGCACAGTGTCGGCCAGTCCCCAGATAGTGACGCCCACACCAGAGGCCACACTGAGGGAGATGCCTGTTGGAGAGGAGGTTGGTACAGTATGTCATATACTTCTTCTTATCGTCTTTTTTTTGTGTGTGTCTTTTGTCTTTTTTTTTTTATTTATTATTTTTTTTATCTGTGTGTGTGTGTGTGTGTGTGGATGGGGTCTTGGTGTGTGTGTGTGTATGCTGGGAGGGTGTTTGTGTGTGTGTGTGTGTGTAGGTTGTTTGTAGGATGGGGGATGGATGTATGTAAGTGGAGCGATGGCCTAGAGGTAACGCGTCGACCTAGGAAGCGAGAGAATCTGAGCACGCTGGCTCAGCCGCTGATATTTTCTCCCCCCCCCACTAGACCTTGAGGGGTGGTCTGGACGCTAGTCATTCGCATGAGACGATAAACTGAGATCCTGTGTGCAGCATGCACTTTGTGCACGTAAAAGAACCCACAGCAACAAAATGGTTGTTCCTGGCAATATTCTGTAGAAAAATCCACTTTGATAGGAAAAAGAAAGAAAACTGCAAGCAGGGAAAAAATACACACAAAAAATGGGTGGCGCTGTAGTGTAGTGACCGCTCTCCCTGGGGCGAGCAGCCCAAATTTCACACAGAGAAAAAGCGGGAAATACAATGTATGTGTGAGAGTGAGAGAAGGGGTGGGGAGAGGGGTGTGCCTTGGGATGCTGGTGGAACAAGGGATGGATATTGTTTATTTGTGTTTGTGCACGCATGCCCCTGTGTGTGTGTGTGTGTGTGTGTGTGTGCGCATGCTTCTGCGTGTTCATGTAAACATGCGTCTATATGTGAGTGTGTGTGTGCATGTGTGTGTGTGTGTGTGTTTGTGTGCATGTGTGTGTGTGCATGCCTCTGTGTGTGTGTGTGTGTGTGCATGCCTGTGTGTGTGTATGTGTGTGTGTATCTACACACATGCCTCTGTGTGTGTGTGTGTGTGTGAGAGCACATGCCTTTGTATGTTTGTGTGCACATGCCTCTGTATATGAGTGTGTGTGTGTGCATGTGTGTGCGTGTGCATGCCTCTGTGTGTGTATATGTTTGTGTGTGTGCGTGTGCATGTCTGCACACATGCCTCTGTGTGTGTGTGCGTGTGTGTGTGTGTGTGTGTGTGTGTGCACATGCCTCTGTGAGTTTGTATGTGTTCAAGTGATTGCTTTCATACATTTGTGTCTGTGTTTAACAAAAGAACAATTGACAGCAAAATGGATGATAACGCCACCTTAGGTTTGTGACCTACAGCAAACAGCTTGTAGCCAGCACTTAACACAGCACCACCCAAGCATGTTATAACAACAACAACAACAAAAACAGATAGCAAGTTATAACAAATACCGCTTACAATAACTCCACTCAGCATCTTAATGCGCTTAATATCACTCTTACTTTTCATGCAGCATTTGGTAGGCTCTCAAAGCGTAACCA
Organism: Babylonia areolata; assembly: GCF_041734735.1. Classification (NCBI taxonomy): domain Eukaryota; kingdom Metazoa; phylum Mollusca; class Gastropoda; order Neogastropoda; family Buccinidae; genus Babylonia; species Babylonia areolata. The sequence continues at coordinate 11,938,253 of NC_134906.1, read as the reverse complement.
ACATGATGAGTCTGTGCATAGGTCAGGCATCTGTTCACCGATTTTTGTCATTCTTTTTTTTCTAAGCTGATTTGGTGTGGCATGTATGGATCAGTCCACACGCTTTGATTTGACACCTGCTTGAAATTGAAACATATAGCATGTCATACCCAGAAATATATAATAAATAAAAAACGTCGCACCAGCTCAGCGCATACCATAACTAATATAGCTGAGACGGGAGGACGCCAGCTCAGTCTGCTCGGTGACTGAGTGATAATTGAAATTGGTAGGGGCATCGTAGGCGGTGTCCTTTGTATGTTGAATCAGAACAGGCGCTACCAGACACCACCAAAGTGACTCGGCAGCAGTGCAGGGTCTCCTCTGATGTGTGTCCCTTTGGCAACGTAACATTAGTTTTCTGTGGACTGTTGGTGCTGAGACTGCAGCAGATGAACTGGGGTTTGGCTGTGTACATGTGGGGGGACTCAGAATGAGCGATGGGGGAGTAATGCCACTGGGGCATGGGGCAGCATAAAACTGAATATGGTATAACTGATACAGTATCAGTATCAGTAGCTCACGGAGGCGTCACTGTGTTCGGTCAAATCCATATACGCTGCACCACATCTGCCAAGCAGATGCCTGACCAGCAGCGTAACCCAGCGCACTTTGTCAGGCTTCGAGAAAAAAAATAATAATAATAATAAAATTAAAATAAAATAAATAAATAAAAATAATAGATAAATACATAAAAATACTACTACTAATAATAATAATACTATTTATAAGGCGCAAAATCTTGATGAAGTCCACTCTAAGCACGCGCGTGCGCACACACACACACACACACACACACAAAATGATGATAAATAAGCAAATAAATGTAAAACATGCAGACACACATTCACACACACACACACACACACACACACACACACACACACTGAGACAATAAAGTGATTGTGATTCACTTTCAGTTTCTCAAGGAAGCATCACTGCATTCGGACAAATACATGCATGCTACACCAAATCTGCTATTACGTTCATGACGTTCCTTCAAATCAAGCATTCGAAAACTTCTGCTCCACAAACAATAGGCCCACAAAGCAAATTATACCAGCTGAAAAAGACAGAAAATCAAGCTTTTTTTTGTGAAATTTGTATCCATACCTTTACATGCAGTGAATTTATTTTATTTTTATTTTCTACCTTTGTGCTTTAATGTTTTTACTTGTTCGCCTGTTGATTGGATGTTATTACCTATAACATCTGCCTCAGCAAATTAATCACTTCTGTATATGTACAATGATAAAATTTTGTTTCTCTGTTCTCTTAATGTCCGCTATTTGTTTTTCACTTCGGTCATGTTTCTGTATGTGCATAGGTGTGTGTGTCTGTGTGTCTGCGTGTCTGTGTGTGTTTGTGTGTGCTGGGTGGAGAGAGTGTGTGTATGTGTATGTGTGTGGGGGTGGGTCGATGTGAATGTGTGAAAGTGTTTGTTTTTATTACTTTTATTACTTTTTACAATGTTGATGATGATGATGATTATCATTCATAGTAGTAGCAGTAGATGTAGCAGTGTTAAAAAAATTACTATTGTTATGTCGTTATCATTAATGTTGTTATTGTTGTCACAAGGACAGAGTGAAAGATTAGGCGATGCCTAAAATCTTTATCCTTGAGTAATAAAGTTTTTGAATCTTGAATCTGCTAGGCAGATGCCTGACCAGCAGCATAACCCAGTGTGCTTAGTAAGGCATTGAGTGCTAGTGGGTGTATTCTACAGGATTTTGCCCGACAACAGCACTTGTGTTGCCGTGGGTTCTTTTTCAGCGTGCTAAGTGCATGCTGCACACAGGACCTCGGTTTAACGTCTCATCTGAACGACTATACGCTCAGTTTGATTTTCCTGTCAAACTTAGGAGAAAGGGCAAGAGTGGGAATCAAACCCAGACCCTCACGGACACTGTATTGGCAGATGAGCATCTTAACCATTCTGCCACCTTCCTCGTCACTGCGTGTGGCTGTTCTGCCGGTCATGCATCTACTTAGCAGATGCGGTGCAGCATATTTGTATTTGTATTTGTATTTCTTTTTATCACAACAGATTTCTCTGTGTGAAATTCGGGCTGCTGTCTCCTGGGAGAGCGCGTCGCTACACTACAGCGCCACCCTTTTTTTTTTTTTTTTGTATTTTTTCCTGCGTGCAGTTTTATTTGTTTTTCCTATCGAAGTGGATTTTTCTACAGAATTTTGCCAGGAACAACACTTTTGTTGCTGTGAGTTCTGTTACGTGCGCTAAGTGCATGCTGCACACGGGACCTCGGTTTATCGTCTCATCCGAATGACTAGCGTCCAGACCACCACTCCAGGTCTAGTGGAGGGGGAGAAAATATCGGCGGCTGAGCCGTGATTCGAACCAGCGCACTCAGATTCTCTCGCTTCCTAGGCGGACGCGTTACCTCTAGGCCATCATGGATTTGTGCGTATGCAGTGATGCCTCCCTTGGAAAGTGAACCTGTGATTCCAGAACCATCACCACTTGCATGTTTCTCCCACACTTCACAGGGACTCAGTGCCAAGACCACACCTGTCCCCCCACGCACCGGGCCCAAGACGACGCCGGTGACAGTGAATCGAACCCAGGGCTCCAGCGCGTTCACCTCCCCCTTCACCTTCCGACCGCCGGTGACGTCTCAGCCCCCGAGCGTGGCGCCCTCTCCCATGAAGCCCAACCTCTCGTCAGATTCGCTGAGCAGTCAGGCCACTGATACTGGGGCCACCCGTGCTCTTGTGTTTGACAGGTGTGTGTGTGTGTATGTTGTGTGTGTGGGGGAGGAGGGGTGTGTGGGTATGTTGTGTGTGTGTGGGAGGAGGGGTGTGTGTATGTGGGGGAGGGTGGGGGGGTGGAGGGTGTGTGTGGGGGGGTTCGGGGGGGTGGAGGGATGTGTGTGTGTGGGGGGGAAAGGGGGATGTATGGGGGGGGGATGTATGAGTGGGAGTGGGTGGGAGGGGGGAAGGGATGTATGTGTGTGGGGGGGGGGGGTGGAGGGATGTTGGGCGGGGGGGAGGGATGTATGTGGGAGTGGGGGGGAGAAGGGATGGAGGGATGTGGGGAGGGGAAGGGGTGGAGGGATGTTGGGCGGGGGGGAGGGATGTATGTGGGAGTGGGGGGGAGAAGGGATGGAGGGATGTGGGGAGGGGAAGGGGTGGAGGGATGTGTGCATGTGGGGGGGTAGGGGGGGAGGGATGTGTGTGTGTGCAGGAGGGGTGGGATGGAGGGATGTATGTGTGTATGGGGGGGGAGGGGTGGAGGGATGTGTGTGTGGAAGAGATATCTGCGGGGTTTTTTTTTGGGGGGAGGGGGGGGGGGTTGTGCTGATGTGTGTTGAGTTTGTCGGTGTGTTCATGTTTGTGTGTCTGGACTTTGAAGTATGTACATGTGGGACCGAACATTTGTGTGTGTGTATGTGTGTGTGTGTGGCTTTCAGTATGAATTTTTGGTGAGGTTTGTGTTTCTTGACTGTGAATGTGTTTGCATGTGCGTGGTTTGAGAGAGAGGGTATGCTATGCGAGGGAGTAGGTGGTGGATGTGCATGTATGTGAAATGTTCAGTGTGTGGATGTGTTCATATGTTTGTTACTCGAGTGTTTGTGTGTGGATGCAAGAGGTGTTGCTTTGTGCGTTTCTGTGTCTTTGTCTGTGTTAAGCAGAATGTTAATGTCATCAGAATAAGTTGGTTGGGTTATATATATATATATTTCCAGCATTTCCAAACTGTAAGTCTATTCACTCTTGACAGGAATGAATGAGAAAATGATTCCATCATCATTCATCTAAGTTCTTCATAAACTGGTTTTGTCCTTTCTTGTTATTTGGGAATGCCATTTTAATATCTCATTATCTTTATTAATGTTGATATAATGAACATCATCATCATTATAATTATTATTACCATGTTGATATATCATAATTATAATTGTTATTGATATAATCATCATCATCATCGCTATTATTATTATTATAATAATAATCATTAGTAACATTCTTATTACTGTTAGTATTGTTATTATTTACCATCATCATTATCATTTTCAACATTTTTGTTGTTGTTGTTGTTGTTATCGTTAGTGTTATTACATGCAGGATACCAGAGTCGAAAGACGAGGGGGTCCCAAGACACATAGAGATGCGTCTGAGTAAAGACTCAAACACAGGAGCCGGAGCAGCGGGCCCGGTGCCCATGGAGTCGCTGCCGTCCATCGTGCGTGACCTGTCTGCACAGGACTCGGGTAAGGCTGGACAATTTTCTCTTATAATAATAATAATAATAATAATAATAATAATACTGTACATTTATATATAGTGCCCTTTCTCACTAAGAGCTCATGGCGCTTTACATGAAAGAAAAATATTACAAGTAACATAAAACATTCATGGCCACTCTTTCTCTGAAAACCCTCCCCCCCACTCACACTCTCTCTTTCCCACTCTACATACATCAAAAAAAATGTTTTCATAGTATTTGTATTTCTCTTTTTTTGTCACAACAGATTTCTCCTTGTGAAATTCGGGCTGCTCTCCCCAGGGAGAGCGTGTCGCTACACTGAGAGCACCAACCTTTTTTTTTTTTTTTTCCTGCGTGCAGTTTTATTTGTTTTTCTTATCCAAGTGGATTTTTCTACTGCATTTTGCCAGGGACAACCCTTTTGTTGCTGTGGGTTCTTTTATGTGTGCTAAGTGCAAAAAAAAAAGAAAAAAAGAACAGCCTAGCACAGGCTGTCAAGCGCATCCAGTTCATGCGAAGATCAGGCGTCTGTTTTTTTCTCTTGCTTTTTGACTCACTTGTTTAAACAAAGTGGGTCTATGTTTTAACCCGGTGTTCGGTTGTCTGTGTGTGTGTGTCTGTGTGTGTGTGTGTGTGTCCGTGGTAAACTTTAACATTGACATTTTCTCTGTAGATACATTGTCAGTTGACACCAAATTAGGCATAAAAATAGGAAAAATTCAGTTCTTTCCAGTCATCTTGTTTAAAACAATATTGCACCTCTGGGATGGGCACAAAAAAATAAAAAATGAAGCCTAATTATATGCAAACTGCATTTACTGTTATATTTATATTTTTTGTATTCTCTAAACTTGGCACTTTGATCTGATATTCTGACTCAACAAGAGCAGTCATTAATATCATTTTTTGTTCAAACAGGAACTTCTTTTGTTAAGCATGGAAGTTTTATTTATTTTGCAAACGTTTTGGTGCAGACAGTAAAAAAGGGAAATTACTCTGTAATTAATGCTAGGGGACTTAATTTGCCACAAGTGAGTCTTGAAGGCCTTGCCTCTCTTCTTTTCTTTTTTTTTGTTTTTTTTAGCAGATGAGGTGTACCATATATGGGTCATTCCGCGCTCTTGAAACTGATTCTGTGTTTCCATTCCAGACCCCCTGGATCAGGAGGTCAGTCGCATCACTGAGGCGGAGCAGGCGTACGACGCAGGCCTTGGGCCCAGCGGTAAAGGCGAAGCCACCAGCGCCAGTGCCAGCGCCCCCAAGCAGCTGAGGACTCCAGAGTCTGTGGTTCAGTACATGAAACAGGTAGAGACCTTGTTGTGTTGTGTTGTATGGCATGGTCTGGTGTTGGTGTTGTATAGTATTGTGTTGTATGGTATGGTGTGTTGTATGGTATGGTCTGGTGTTGGTGTTGTATAGTATGGTGTTGTATGGTATGGTGTGTTGTATGGTATGGTGTGGTGTTGTATGGTATGGTGTGTTGTATGGTATGGTCTGGTGTTGGTGTTGTATAGTATGGTGTTGTATGGTATGGTGTGTTGTATGGTATGGTGTGGTGTTGTATGGTATGGTGTGGTGTTGTATGGTCTGGTGTGGTGTTGTATGGTATGGTGTTGTGTTGTATGGTATGGTGTGGTGTTGTATGGTATGGTGTGGTGTTGTATGGTATGGTGTGGTGTTGTATGGTATGGTGTGGTGTTGTATGGTATGGTGTTGTGTTGTATGGTATGGTGTGTTGTTGTATGGTGTTGTGATGTGTTGTATGGTATGGTGTAGTGTTGTATTGTGTTGTATGGTATGGTATGGTGTTGTATGGTGTTGTGATGTGTTGTAACAGTATGGTATGGTGTGGTGTTGTATGGTGTTGTGTTGTGTTGTGTTGTATGGTATGGTGTAGTGTTGTGTTGTATGGTGTTGTGTTGTATGGTATGGTGTGGTGTTGTATGGTATGGTGTGGTGTTGTATGGTGTTGTGTTGTGTTGTAACTTGTATGGTGTTGTGTTGTGTTGCATGGTGTTGTATTGTGTTGTAACTTGTATGGTGTTGTGTTATGTTGTATGGTGTTGTGTTGTGTTGTATTTTGCCTCCACGCAGCTGAGGACTCCAGAGTCTGTCATTCAGTACATGAAACAGGTAGAGACCTAGTTGTGTTGTGTTGTATGGTATGTTTGCTTGTTTGCAGGTCAACCGCATTCGCTTCAACAGCCTGACGTCGCAGAACTCGGAGCCACTCATGCTGGCCACGGAGAAGCACGCTCGCCCCGGCCGCGCACGCTCCTGCCCCCCGTTGCTTCGCAGACCCCTGGGGACCGAACCCCAGCCCTTCCCAGTCCTCCGCGCCACTGCCACCAACTCCAAACTGGACACGGTCTCGGAGTCGGCGGTGACCCTGGACACAAAAACGGGAGGAGGGGAGGGAGGAGAAGGAGGAGGAGGAGGGGGGTTCCTGACCTCCCAGCTGTCGCAGGACGGAAATCAGGCGTGCAAAGTAGGCAGTGTTCTTTTCGTTTTCGTTTTTTCTCACATTTTTTTAGTATAAATTTTTATTCATTTCTTGCGTTTACATTGTTTACATGAATATTGGAGACCCACGCAGAAAAAGTAAATAATCATCATGAATATATCAGTTGTGCATTCAGCATTTCATATGATCGCAGTAAACGCTAATTATATGTCCTTATTATGTTTGTATACTAAAGGCTCATGTGTATGCAGGTCTGAAGAAGGACATATTTAAGTATGAAAAAAAGAAAGGGAAATTAATTAAGATTAACTGAGGGAAAAGAGAGGAAAAGAGAAGACAGAAGAAAAAAAAAGGAAAAGGATTTCTTATTTCTACTCCTCCATGCTTCATATGAAAAAGATTAATAATATTTATGTCCCAGAAAGGCATGTATATATCACCGGATTGGTACGGCAGTGTTCTTTTCTGTTTTGGTGTTGGTAATGTATGGAAAGCACAGGGGGTTTGGAAACAGGCAATTATTTATTGTCAAATTTAGACGACGACTTGTCAGTTGTTTCACTCAAGACTGGCACACAGCTCTGGGTTACCACTAATTCTACAATATCTATTGACAGTCACAACATCCGAGTGGTTAAAGCACTGGACTTTCAATCTGAGGGTCCCGGGTTCGAATCCGGGTCATGGCGCCTGGTGGGTAAAGGGTGGAGAGTTTTCCGTTCTCCTAGGTCAAAACATGAAGGGGGCTCAGGCACTCAGCAGATCTTGCTTAGTGCCTGAGCCCCCTTCATGTGTATACTCATGCAGAAGATCAAACGTGCATGTTAAAGATCTTGTAATCCCTGATTACAAGCTCCCTGATAACCTCCGTCATTCTGATTCCCTCGCATCTTTTAAATCTCGTCTCAAAACTCACCTTTTCCCTCAGCAATAAGTTCAGTTGTGGCAGGTCCACTTCATTTGCGTTAGCTGTGCTTGACTATGTGTGTGTACATATGTATGCGTACATAACTACATGCATGTATATGAATGTGTATTGTGTGTGCGTGTGTTTGTGTAAGTTTGTGCCTGCCTATGTGTGTGTATGTGTTAGGGTAGCTGTTAGATACGCATGTATGTTAAAATGTATGTATGCAGTGTTTGTGTGTGTGTGTGTGTGTGTAGACACATTTTGGTGTGTGTATGTAACATAGGTGTAATGTTTTATATTAACAAAAGCGTTTTTATAAAGCACCTAGAGCAGATTTCTGGATAGTGTGCTATATAAGTATCCATTATTATTATTATTATTATTATTATTAATCCATGTTAGCATTTGTTGGGTTGTGGAAAGAAGAACATACCTGGCATGCACCCCCCCCCCCCCCCGCAAAAAAAAACCAGAGTATGGCTGCCTACATGGCAGGGGTAAAAATTGTCATACAATGTAAAAGCCCTCTCGTGAATATGAGTGAATGTGAGAATCACAGCCCTTGAACAAAGAAGATGAAGAAGACTATGTTCATTCTCAGTTTAGTCACGAGTTGTCTGTAAGTGCGTATCTCTGTCAAGATCCAAATGTACTTGTTGGAAAAGTATTTACAAGGTTTAGGGTAGGAATGTCAGCATTAAATGACCGTTTCATAAACTTCAAAGTGTTAGCTGATTAGGACAGTTACATCTGTCTGTTTCATAAAAAAAACAAAAAAAATGTATTGAAACTGAGATCCACTTTTCTTTTGATTTTCCCTGGATATGAATCTCTATGAGATGAATTCATTATTTAAAAAATTCTGTTGTCATCCATCAGTGTTCAGATTTGCTGTTCTGTTTTGATTTGTTAAAGTTCGATCAAGCATTTGATGAAAATGCTACAATATGTGTGCATAAAGAATAAGTCGTATGGCAAAGCTGTGTTGATAATATGAAGCAATGATATCACTTTGAGAAGCTTTATGCCTGGTTTTGTCCTCATTGTAAGGGAAAATGATATCACTTTGAGAAGCTTTATGCCTGTTTTTGTCCTCATTGTAATGGAAAATGATATCACTTTGAGAAGCTTTATGCCTGTTTTCGTCCTCATTGTAAGGGAAAATGATATCACTTTGAGAAGCTTTATGCCTGTTTTTGTCCTCATTGTAAGGGAAAATGATATCACTTTGAGAAGCTTTATGCCTGTTTTTGTCCTCATTGTAAGGGAAAATGATATCACTTTAAAAAGCTTTATGCCTGTTTTCGTCCTCATTGTAAGGGAAAATGATATCACTTTGAAAAGCTTTATGCCTGTTTTTGTCCTCATTGTAAGGGAAAATGATATCCCTTGAGAAGCTTTATGCCTGTTTTTGTCCTCATTATAAGGGAAAATGGTATCACTTTGAGAAGCTTCGTGTGCATACGTTCCCCCCACCCATCCCCCCCCCCTCCAAAGTAATGGCGCACCACAAGAGGGCCTCCGGCAGTTCCGATCATTACGAGTTCTTTCCCCTTGCAGGATGCTGCCCACAGCTGCGGGGGCAAGGAAGGGAGCGAAGCGGACCGCTGCGGCAACCAGACGAAGGCGTGCACCTGCCACCCCTCGCTGGGCGAGACGGGAGAGAAGTGGCTGGGGCGGCTCCAGCAGATGGCGACGGTGTTCCAGTGCATGCTGGCCCCCGTCAAGGTGGCCGTGTGCCGCCGCTGCCAGCTCCCCCTGTACGACGACGTCAAGGGGAGGGAGAAGGCGAGGAGGGAGAGGGAGGGGAGGGGGGATGTGGCCGCCACCGCGGAGCTGACCCCCACCCTCGCCTTTGCCACTCCCCCTCCCCCCCCCTCCTCCTCCTCTGCTTCCTCTGGATCGGCGTCTGCGGGGGAGTCGTGGGTCTCCTGGCCTGGTGCGTGATGGTTGGGGGTGGGGCGGGGGGGACGGTGGAGGGGGAGGGGAGGGGGGGTGAAGGTTGGAGGGTAGGGAGTGGATGGAGTGGTTTATCCTGGCACTCAAAAAGCTGTGACAGTTCTTCAGTTGTTGTTGTTGTTTTTTTCTTTGGGGGGGAGGGGTTGGGGTAGAGGGCAGGAGGGGGTGGGCCCTGAGGGGGGTGGAGATTGGATTTTTAAAGAGATCTTTGGAATGAGTCAAACTTGCAGAATGTGTTCAGTGGTAGATTGACATAAAGGCTAAAGGTGCTTGACGTAAAGACTTCTTTTAACTGTTTGTGTACTTTAGACTTCTGTAGGCATGAGTGTGAGTGTGTGTGTGTGTGTGTGTGTTCTTTCATCATCGCTGTGATTTCACACAAAATTCATTCAGTGTAATCTTAATACATTTCTTGTTATTGTTGATGTTATGAATATTACTACCATGCTAACAGTATTACTGTTATTGTTATTATCATTATTGTTGTTGTTATTATGATTATCATTCTTGTATTGTTACTGTTACTGCTGCTACTACTGTGATTATTGTTACAATTATTGTGATGATGATTATCGTTATCATTGTTTTTATCATTATTATTGTCATCAGCATTATTATTGTTATTGATATCATCTTTATTCATGTATTACTATCATTTTTGATATTGCTAAATTGTGATAATGTTATTAGCATCATCATCATCCATCATTATCATCATGAAACGCCAGTTTAGCGGAATGAAGACTGCTGTGTGTTTCCAGTAGCAGAACGCGCGCTGTTCACACTGCTGTCGCCCCCGGAGCTGTTGGATCGTCACCTGGCCCAGGGCAGTGACCTTCACACCAAGGAGCTGTCGCACATTCCGCTGACGAGCCAGGAGAACATTTCGTGGACACACTTTGGAGGTAGGGCTTTTTGTTTTCATTTTTTAGTTTTCTTCTTCTTTTTTTTTCTTTTTTTCCCCATCATCTGCACCGTTTCAGTGGCATTACTCCCACGCTGTTCATTTAGATTCCTCCATACACGGCCACACCCGGGTTCGTCCATCACAGTTCCAGTGCCGGCAGTCCGCAGGGAACCATCGATGTTGGATCGCCAGGAGGCCACACTCCAGAGGAGACCCTGCACTCCTGCTGAGTCACTTTGGTGGTGTTCAGTGGTGCCTGTTCTGATTTAATTTACTTAGGACACCACCTACTAAGCCCCGTACTAATGACAATAATGGCTTAGTCACGGAGCCAGAGAGCATCCCTCCCAGAGTGGAGACCGCCACCACATCCCTCAAACAACAGCCCCCCATGAATCTGCCGACACTGAAGATATTGACAGGACTCACCCCAAGCACAGAAGTGAAGAAGTATTGAAACTGAGGTCACCATGAGAGCAGGGCATGAAAGGCCACAGACTTTGAGACTGTTTTTTTATTTTTTTTTATTGATGATGATGAAGGAGGAGGAGGAGGATGACGATGTTGCTATGGAGGTTCATTTTGGTTTGGGACTGCGTGACAAGGCTGTACTCTACGCTTCCTGTCATAATGATATCCCGGCGTTAACCAGGCCCAAGGGATACAGACACTTGCAGTGTTGGTCAGGTAATTAGAGCAACACTCCCAAAGATGCATCCTTGAAGTAGATTCTTCTTCTTCTTCTTCTTCTGCGTTCACTCGTATGCACACGAGTGGGCTTTTACGTGTATGACCGTTTTTACCCCGCCATGTAGGCAACCATACTCCGTTTTCGGGGGTCTTGAAGTGGATGACACTCGACTGTGTGGTCCCAGTCTCCCCGTTTAAGCTCACAGCACACTCAACTGTGGGTAGGAGCCGGCCACAGGCCGAAAAACCCACCTCCGCTGGGATTCGAACCCACATCCTCCAGCCATCAGTCCGTGACGCTAACCACTTCACCACAGCAGCTGGTCCTTCTTCTTCTTCTTCGTTCTTGGGCTGCAACTTTCCACGCTCACTCACACGCGAATGGGCTTTAATGTGTATGACTGTTTTTACCCCCACTATGTCATACTCTGTTTTCGGGGAGGGGGGGATAGGGGCATCATGCTGAGTATGTTCTTGTTTCCATAACCCACCCAACGCTGACATAGATTGCAGGATCTTTAACATGCATATTTGATCTTCTGTATGCCCATACACATGAAGAGGGTTCAGGTACAAGCAGGTCAGCACATCTGTTGACCTGGGAGATCGGAAAAATCTCCACCCCTTACCCACCAGGCGCCGTGACCGGGGTTCAAACCTGGGACCCTCGTATTGAAAGTCCAACGCTTTGACCACTAGGCTGTTGCGCCCATCTCTTTTTTTCTTTTTTTTTAATAATTTTTTAATTCTATTTCTTGCTTTTGTTTTGTCATCATTATCTGAATTTTCTTCTTTACTGTTATTATTATTGATGTTGCTATAGATGGGACGCAGTAGTTGAGCGGTTAAAGCGTTGGACTTTCAGTCTGAGGGTCCCGGGTTAAAATCTCGTAACGTAAAAGCCCACTCGTGTATATACGAGTGAACATGAGAAGTTACAGCCACGAACGAAGAAGAAGAAGAAATTGATGTTGCTGCTGTTGTTTTTATCGTTACTGCTACGGAGTGGAGTGATGGCCTAGAGGTAACGTGTCCGCCTAGGAAGCGAGAGAATCTGAGCATGCTGGTTCGAATCATGGTTCAGCCACTGATATTTTCTCCCCCTCCACTAGACCTTGAGTGGTGGTCTGGATGATAATCATTCGGATGAGACGATAAACCGAGGTCCCATGTGCAGTATGCACTTTGCACACAGAGAAATCTGTTGTGATAAAAAAAAAAACACCAACAAACAAATACAAATACATTTTGAGCCTTCATAAGTGTGGGATGGTGATGGTGCAGGGGGGCCCCCGGTGGACGAGATCAACATCCTGCGAGGGGAGATCCTGCTGCTGCAGAACCAGGTGATGTACGAGCGCCACAAGCGCTCCAACCATGCCATGCGCAACAGACGCCTGCTGCGGCGCATCGCCCACGTGTCCGCCCTGGAGGAGCAGGTGCAGGCCCTGGTGAGTGGCTGGTTGTCTTGTTTGTGAGTGATGAGTGATACGTATGCTTATAAGTTTTGTATTATTGTTGTTGTCTTGTTCGTCATTTGTATTTGTATTTGTATTTTCTTTTTATCACAACAGATTTCTCTGTGTGAAATTCAGGCTGCTCTCCCCAGGGAGAGCGCATCGCTACACTACAGCGCCACCCATTCTTTTTGTATTTTTTCCTGCGTGCAATCTTATTTGTTTTTCCTATTGCAGTGGATTTTTCTACAGAATTTTGCCAGGAACAACGCTTTTGTTGCCGTAGGTTCTTTTACGTGCACTAAGTGCATGCTGCACACGGGACCTCGGTTTATCGTCTCATCCGAAAGACTAGCGTCCAGACCACCACTCAAGGTGTAGTGGAGGGGGAGAAAATATCGGCGGCTGAGCCGTGATTCGAACCAGCGCGCTCAGATTCTCTCGCTTCCTAGGCGGACGCGTTACCTCTAGGCCATCACTCCACATAAACTGTACTATCAGATGGATTTCCCCGTTTCCTCGACAAAGGCAGCAGTATGTCGCAGGTCCCCCAGTCCTCCGTAGAGCTTCCGGGGTGCTGGGATTGGGTCGGGCCAGATTTTCTCTCGGAGCGCTTGGTGGAGTGGGCAGGACTGCAGCAGATGTTCTGTTGTCTGGCTGCCTGTTCTGCATGGGCACTGGTCTGTGTCACCGATACGGAGTTTCATGTATAGGTGGTGTTTCAGGTGGTCGTGGCCTGTCCTGAGCCTGAAAATGGCTACCTGCTCTTGATGAGTCAGCAGGTAGTATGGGTCTGCTCTGTTGTGACATGGATGCTGCTGCTTCCACTTGTTCTGCAGCTTGGTCTTAATGATGGTCCTAGATTCACAGTAGTTGGTAGACCTGTCCATCTGCTCTTTCGTAGTGCCTTCCTTTGCCAGGGAGTCAGCAGTCTCGTTGCCAAGCACGTTGCAGTGGGAGGGAATCCACTGCATGGTGACTGTGTGACTTGTGCAGAGGGAGGCGAGAGAGGAGGACAGATCGTTGAGTTCTGGATCTCTGTTGTATTAATATTGTATTTCTCTTTTTGTCACAACAGATTTCTCTGTGTGAAATTCAGGCTGCTCTCCCCAGGGAGAGCGCGTCGCTACACTGAGAGCGCCACCCGTTTTTTGGGTTTTTTTTCTGCCTGCAGTTTTTTATTTGTTTTCCTATCAAAGTGGATTTTTCAACAGAATTTTGCCAGGGACAACCCTTTTGTTGCTGTGGGTTCTTTTACGTGCACTAAGAGCATGCTGCACACGGGACCTCAGTTTATTGTCTCATCCGAATGGCTAGCATCCAGACCACCACTCAAGGTCTAGTGGAGGGGAAGAAAGTACTGGTGACTGTGCCGGGATTCGAACCAGTGCGCTCAGGTTCTCTTGCTTCCTAGTGCGCTCAGGTTCTCTTGCTTCCTAGGCGGATGCGTTACCTCTAGGCCATCACTCCACATCACTCATATAGCGACTATCCTCAGTCGGAGACCATGCTCTGAGCACTTTACAAACAAGGTGTCATTTGCACAACAGTCTGCCTGCCTACCTGGTTAGATCCAACTGACAGCTGCCATTGGGCGCTCATCATTCGTTTCCTGTATCTTTCAATCAGATTTCAGGCATGCACACATACATGTTCAGACAGACATGACTGTTTGGCAGCCATACTCCATTTTTTTTGGGTGTGCATGCTGGGTATATTTTTGTTTCCATAATCCACCGAATGCTGACGTGGATTACAGGATCTTTAACGTGCGTATTTGATCTTCTTCGTGCCTATACACACGAAGGGGGTTCAGGCACGAGCTGGTCTGCACATATGTTGACCATGGAGATCGGAAAAATCTCCACCCTTAACCCACCAGGCGCTGTCTCAGAGATTCAAATCCGGGACCCGCAGATTGAAAGTCCAACGCTTTAACCACTCAGCTGTTGAAGAACTGAAGTTTCAGTTTCAGTTTCCCAAGGAGGCGTTACTGCGTTCAGACAAATCCATATATGCTACACCACATCTGTGAGGCAGATGCCTGACTGCAGCATAACCCAACACGTTTGTCAGGCCTTGAGTGCATGCTTATATGTTTTTGTACCTATCAGAGTGGATTTCTTTTTACATAATTTTGGCAGGGTACAACACACGTGATGCCATAGGTTCTTTTTCAGTGCGCCAAGTGCGTGCTGCACACAGGACCTTGGTTTATCGTCTCATCCGAAAGACTAGACACTCAGTTTGATTTTCCAGTCAAACTTGAGAGAGTGGGTGGGAGCAGGATTCGAATCCTGACCCTCACGGACTCTGTATTGGCAGATGAGCATCTTAACCATTCTGCCACCTTCCTGTATACAGAGATGCCAACTGTTACTATTCTACCATATTTTGTTACGGTCGATCGCAGTTTGTTCCAACGTTATGCCAACGTCAAGATTGTTCAGACGTGTTCATTTTCGACTACATAGCTTGGTCACATGCTTTTCCTGTCCTAACATTACCCAGACACTCTAGACCTATCGATCACAAGGCCAGGGCAGTCACTACTAACCTCGGTCAGCTTATCGCGTGGATGTTTACATTGAAACAGCATTGAGTGGAGTGGACCAGTCAGCTTAACTCACTCAGTACGGCCAGTCCTCTCTTCTCCTCTACACAGACCCTTCGGATGTCCAGTGGGTGTCTGAATGACCCAACCTTTAGCTTCCATCGTCAGAACTGTGGTATTCTTTGTCAACATTCACCTCTTCAGTATAAGAGCCTTCCACTTGCAATATTTTGATGATAGTAATTCGGGTGAAACGCTGTTAACGTCGTCTCTTTCGCCGTTCGTATGGAGAGAGTTAATCGTAGAAGTTGCACCATGTTACAGGTAGGCCCAAGTGTTTGTAATGCCTTGTAGATAAAATCTATGTTTGCTGATATGTCTTGGAGTGTTGCTACCAAACTGAGAATGTTCCTACCAATTTCCTGATTGTTCCTACAGACACTTCACTGGGGTTGGCATATCTTTGTATATGAGGTGGTGGTGGTGGTGTGTGTGTGTGTGTGTGTGTGTGTGTACAGACGGACCAGTTGGAGTGCCGGGGGAAGGACATTCAGAACCTCCAGGTGTCCCTCAAGCTGCTACAGGACCACAACCATCGCCTGCAGCAGACCAGCGACTCGGATGAATATGAGAAGCTGGTGGACTTCAAGTAGGCTTTCTGTTTGTGTTGTGTGTGGGTTTGTGTGGTGTGTGTTTGTGTGTGTGTGTTTGTGTGTGTGCGTGTGTATTTGTTTGGTGTGTGTGTGCACGTGTGTGTGTGTGTGCTTGTGTGGTGGGGTGTTTGCGTGAGTGTGGAGGGACGGGTATGTGTATGTGTGTGTGTGTGCATGTGGAGGGGATGTTTGTGAATGTGTGTGTGTGTGTGTGTGTAGCATCGATATTTTGTGAAAAAATGTAAAATTGATAAACAGCACACACACACACACACACACACACACACATACACACACACGTATGCACACATATGCACACACATATGGACACATACAAACAAACGCGCGCGCGCACATTGTTAGATTTTTTCAAATCACTGTCAGATAGTCCAATTGGATTGTTATAACTTTTTTTTTTTTTTTTTTTTTTTTTTTTTTTTTTTTTTTTTGAAGGGGCAGGAGAAATCTTGGACTTAACACCGTCTGTTTTTTGTTTTTTTAATTTTGTTCCCTCCAAATGTTTGTAAAATAGTCTAATTGGATTGTTGTTATATCCTTTGAATTTTTTATTTTCGCTTCTTTTTTTTTCTTTTCTTTTTTTTTTAAATATGCCTATATGTTTTAAAGTTGGAAAGTTATTCTCTTAGTCAGATTGTTGTTGAGTTAATGTTGTGAATAGTATTGTTTTAATCCCTTTCCCTTCCCCTCCATTTTTTTTCTCCCCCCTCCTTTTTTTTTTCATGTCTAATATCACTTAATGTGGATAGACATTAAATGAAATTGAACACACACACACACACACACACACACACACACACACACACACACACACACACACACACACACACACACACAGAGTAAGTGAAAGTGTGTGTGTGTGTGTGTGTGTGTGAAAATTACTGATTTAAGTTTTGTTTAAAAAATAAACCAAAAAAATGAACAATATAACATATTTCTAATGAAAAACTAACAACTATAACAGCGAACCAACTGGACTATTTAACAAGGAGTTGAAAAAGTCATACATTAGTCAATGGACTGCTGAAGATCGTCAACACTGAAGATGATTTCAGTTCAGGGATTTGAGACTTCCAACATATCGCAAGTTGGTATATGATCGGCTGTTATGTGAGCACCACAGATGCAAGAAACATTACTGACACAGTAATTCCCCCCCCCCCCCCCCCCCCCAACCCCCCCCTCCTCCCACTCGATATTTCACTTACAGTGAAAAGACTGTTAAACTAAAGAACGAACACAGAGTAACTATGCGGTATGTGTGGTGCACACCCGCAGGACTACCATTCAGCAGAACAGGGATCTTCAGGAGGCCAACATAGAACTGAAGAACTTGCTGCTGACCCAGAAGGCAGAAAATGACGAACTGAAAAAGGTTGGTTTGCTAAAACAAAGAAAGGAAAAAGTAATGTTACGTGAGAAAAAAAATGTGTTTTCTGTACGGTTTTTGTTTGTGGCGTATGTTTCAGTAAAACATTAACTGTAGATATATAGTTAGAAAAATGTGTTTTCTGTTACTTTTTATTTATTTGTCATGGGTGTTCCAGTAAAACATTTATTGTGACTTAATCAGAAAAATGTGTTTTCTGTACTTTTTTTGCTTGTCACGTATGTTTCAGGAAATTATTTATTGTGGACTTATCATGATCATGCTTTATTGATTTGACATGTAGGTAATCTTTGGTGTCTTAATTTTGGATGGTATTTTGTTCATGATGCTGCTGAGTTGAAAATGGCCAAGAATATTATGCCATGCAAATAGATTTCTTCTTTTTTTTTCTTTCTTTTTTTTTTTTGCCTATATTTATATCCTTTTAATATTTTTTTATTATTTTTTGTGAATAATTTGGTATCTTTGCTTTGTGAAAAGTAATTTAAGAAAAAAAAAAAATTTTTAAGTGAAAAAAAAAGCTTGTTTCTCTGCGCTCCTTGTCCGCCTTGTCTGTTTCTCTCTTCATAATTTGTTGCTTGATTTTGAATTCACTTGCTTTTATTTTACTTGTGTGTGTGTGTGTGAGAGAGTGTGTGTGTACGTGCGTGTGTGTGTGTGTGTGTGTGTGTGTGTGCGTGCTTGTGTGTGTGTATGTGTGTGTGTGCGTGTGTGTGGTTTTCTTTGGTTGTTTTGGTTTTTGGATTGTTTTCATTCCTCTCTCTCTCTCTCTCTCTCTCTCTCTCTCTCTCTCTCTCTCTCTCTCTCTCTCTCTCTCTCTCTCTCTCTTAATTATTAAAAAAAAAGACACTTCTAAACACATAAGTGCAACAAATGGATAGATATAGATGCTGTAATTAGAAATAACCAAATGATCATTATGTGTTGTTAACTTAATCCACCATAGAATAGCTTCACATTGCAAAAAAACAAAACAAAGGAACAGTAGACCTGCTGTACTAAGACCTTCACACACAGTTGTTAACTTAATCTGCATAATCTTAATCTCCAACCTTTACCCACCAGGCACCGCTATTGAGATTCGAACCAGGCACCATCAGATTGAAAGTCCAATGAATAGCTTCACACTGTAAAAAAAAAAAAAAAATAACAACAAAGGAATGGTAGACCTGCTGTACTAGACCTTCACACACAGCTGTAATCTTTATCTGCCAAAGAATAGTTTCACATTGCAAAAAAAAACAAAAAAAAAACGACGGGCGCAATAGCCGAGTGGTTAAAGCATTGGACTGTCAATCTGAGGGTCCCGGGTTCGAATCACGGTGACGGCGCCTGGTGGGTAAAGGGTGGAGATTTTTACGATCTCCCAGGTCAACATATGTGCAGACCTGCTAGTGCCTGAACCCCCTTCGTGTGTATATGCAAGCAGAAGATCAAATACGCACGTTAAAGATCCTGTAATCCATGTCAGCGTTTGGTGGGTTATGGAAACAAGAACATACCCAGTATGCACACCCCCGAAAACTGAGTATGGCTGCCTACATGGCGGGGTAAAAACGGTCATACACGTAAAAGCCCACTCGTGTGCATACGAGTAAACGCAGAAGACGAAGAAGAAGCAAAAAAAAAACAAAGGAACAGTAGACCTGCTGTAATAAGTAAGACTTGCACATGGTTGTTGATTATCTACCAACGGATGCTTTCACATTGCTGCTGTATTTTCAGGAGCTACAAGAGGAGCGGGCCAAGTCATTTGAACTGGAGAAGGACAACCAGATGATGTGCCTGGACATGGCCACAGCCAAGAAATGGCAGGAGCAGGTCAGTGGACAGTTTTTTTCTTTTTTAATTATTCTTCTTTGTTTGTGAGCTGCAACTCCCACATTGACTCGTATGTACACAAGTGGGCTTTTACATGTATGACCGTTTTTACTTCGCCATGTAGGCAGCCATACTCCGATTTCGGGGGTGTGCATGCTGGGTATGGTTTTGTTTCCCAAACCCACCGAACGCTGACATGGATTACAGGATCTTTAACGTGCGTATTTGATCTTCTGCTTGTGTATACACACGCAAGGGGTTCAGGCACACAAGCAGGTCTGCACATATATTGACCAGGGAGATTGGAAAAATCTCCACCCTTTACCCACTAGGCACCGCTACTGATATTCGAACCAGGGACCATCAGATTGAAAGTCCAATGCTTCAACCACTTGGCTATTGCAC
This sequence comes from Babylonia areolata, assembly GCF_041734735.1. Classification (NCBI taxonomy): domain Eukaryota; kingdom Metazoa; phylum Mollusca; class Gastropoda; order Neogastropoda; family Buccinidae; genus Babylonia; species Babylonia areolata. The sequence continues at coordinate 11,918,755 of NC_134906.1, read as the reverse complement.
CCGTTTTTTTGTTGTTGGTTTGTTTTTGGGGTTTTTTTGTTGTTTTTTAATTCAACCTTCAGGAGTCTCCAGCCCTGGCAGGCTTCCATGCCACACTGATGCAGAAAAAAAAAACCCACAGAATAGTTAATTGTCACTGAAGTTCATTGCAATTGCTTAATGTGTTAATGATGTAATTTTCCTAGAGTGACATATGTGGATTGTGCAAAATTGTGTCAAACATTGTGATGTTTCAATGAGAGAAATATAACTTTCAATCAAGGGAGGGGGGTGGGGGGGGCCTGGGGTGGGTTGGGGGGGGACCAACCACAGAAAATGAACTGTTTTTTCCCTCATGATTACGTGTACACATCCGGAAATACTGTAGAAGTTAGTTCCCTTCCCTTGTGGTTTATGCATGTGTCGGAACGTGAAAACCGTGTCTGTGAGATGAATTTTGATGCCAGAGCAAATGCCTGAGCGCTGGGATCAACGAGTCAGTGCTTTGATTCTTTTGAAGAAACCACAAAGAAAAATAAAAATCACAGAACAAAGATGTGTAGGAAGTAGGCATGATACAATAAACAAGTCTGGAAACAACACAACGTAATCACATTGGCTTGGTGTATATATATATCATCATATCCCGCTACACTGGAAAAGAAACTTTAATTCATTTGAAGAAAGTACAAACAGAAATTACAAAATCAAAAAACAACAACAGCACACAAAACGAACAAAACGATGTAGTATCAGAAGTAGGCGTGATACAATAAGCAAATTTGATAGTAACACACAATGCACGCAGTCACATTCACATGGTGTGTATATATCATTATATCACACTATATTGCAAAAGAAACTAGTTGTGAAATCTTTTTCATAATGATGATATGAAATTTCTAGTGCCTATTGGTTAAATAGGGCTCAAGGTGCTTTGCACACACATTCACTGATACATGCATGTTTGCACACAACACACACACACACACACACACACACACACAGACGAGAAATACACAAGAACAATTCATGTCAAAGAACATTGGCTTATAGTGGTTCCATTTCACACACTATTTGGATATCTGTTTATGTTTGGATTGTGTACTGTAACTCAGTTTGGGTTCGAATCCTGCTCTCGCCCTTTCTCCCAAGTTTGACTAAAAAATCAAACTGACCGTCTAGTCATTCGGAAGAGATGATAAATCGAGGTTCCGAGCGCAGCACGCGCTTGGTGCTCTGAAAAAGAACCCATGGCAACGAGAGCGTTGTCCTCTGGCCAAATTCTGAAGAAAAAAAGATCCACTCAGATAGGTACACAAATTCAGAAGAGATGATAAATCTAGGTTCCGAGCGCAGCACGCGCTTGGTGCTCTGAAAAAGAACCCATGGCAACGAGAGCGTTGTCCTCTGGCAAAATTCTGAAGAAAAAAAAATCCACTCAGATAGGTACACAAATATATATATATATATCTATGCATGCATTCGACACCTGACTAAGCGCGTTGGGTTATGCTGCTGTTGGGCATCTGCTGAGTAGAAGTGGCGTAGCACGTATGGAATTGTCAGAATGCAAAGAAGCCTCCTGGAGAGACTATAACTGAAACTCCTTCTTTTCTTCTTCTTCGCTCGTGGGCTGCACCTCCCACGTTCACTCGTATGTACACGAGTGGGCTTTTACGTGTATGACCGTTTTTACCCGTCCATGAAGGCAGCCATACTCCGCTTTCGGGGATAGACTGAACCTGAAAACCACCTTGCTGCCCACCAGGTTGAACAGCTGCAGAAGGAGATGCTGCTGATGGGGGAGGCCCAGGAACGCCTGCAGAACCTCCTGGACCACCAGCAGAGGATCGGGCAGGAGAACGCCACCCTGTCCAACAACATGCTGGTGCAGGCACTCAGGGCTGAGATCAAAGGTTGGGTTCACTTTTTGTTGTTGTTTTTTTCATGTGTGTGTGTGTGTATGTGTTGGGGGAAGGGGGAGTATGTGTGCTCTGTGTGTGTGTGGGGGGGGGGGGGGGAGTATGTGTGCTCTGTGTGTGTGTGTTTGTGTGTATGTGTGTGTGTGTGTGTGTGTGTGTATCTCTGTGTGTGTGTGTTGGGGTTGTGGGGAGTATGTGTGCTCTGTGTGTGTGTGTGTGGGGGGGGGTAGTATGTGTGCTCTGTGTGTGTGTGTGTGTGCGTGTGTGTGTGTGTGTGTGGATCTGTGTGTGGGGGGGGGGGGGGGGAGTATGTGTGCTCTGTGTGTGTGTGTCTGTGGATCTCTGTGTGTGTGGATCTGTGTGTGTGTGTGTGTGTGTTGGGGCTGTGGGGAGTATGTGCTGTGTGTGTGTGAGATGAGTATGTGTGCTTTGCGTGTATGTGAGAGAGTGCGGGGTGGGGTGGGGTCAGTATCAGTATCAGTAGGTCAAGGAAGCGTCACTGCGTTCAGACAAATCCATATACGCTACACCACATCTGCCAAGCAGATGCCTGACCAGCTTAGTCAGGCCTTGAGAAAAAAATAATAAGAAGAAATAATGATAATAAGAAGAAGAAAAATGAAAAAATAAAATAAAATAATGATAATAATAATAATAATAAATGGAAAAAAAAGACAATAATGATGATAAATAAGCAAATAAATGTAAAACATGCAGACACACATTCACACACACACACACACACACACACACACACACATGCATAACAGTGGGCTATTGATGGGTAATATTGATAATAATGATAACTGGACATTTATCAGCGCTTTCCTCGTTGCACAAAGAGCTTTACAATCCACACACACATGCATACGAAACACAATCAGTCCTCAGCGCACAATCATGCATAATATACATACACATGCACATAAAAACTCATACGTGCAATACATACATATACATATATATATATATATATATATACATACACACATACAATCATACATACAATCATACATACATTCAACGCACACACAATACAGCGTTACAAATATACCTACACAATCAAATAACTACTTCCATGTACGAGAGAGGGTCTGGAGGAAATGCTGCTGGAAGAGGAAAGTCTGGAGGTTAGAGTTAAAGGAAGGCAGTGAGGGGCTGTGACGGACGAGGTGAGGCAAAGAGTTGGAACAGAGTCTGAACAGCAGATGACGAAAAGGCTCGGCCACCCTGCTGTTCTTTTTAGTATTTTGGGACGCGGAAGGTTCTGCCATCGGGAGCAGAGCGATGGTAGTAGCAGAAGAAGTGTTCAGCATGTATGGACACTGACAGTGAAGGGGGCGGGTGGTGGTGTTCTTTCCACAGACCTGAAGAAGGACAAGGATGAGGTGGGCCTGAAGCTGGATGCCTCACAGTGCCGGCTGGTGGACCTGGAGGAGTTTGCCAAGTCCAAGGTCTGTGGCTGTCTGTGTGTGTGTGAGACGTGTGTGTGTGTGTGAGACGTGTGTGTGTGTGTGTGTGAGGAAGGGTGATGCTTGTGTAAAGATGTGTTCATAGTAATGTGTATGTGTGTGGGCCTGAAAAGTCCCAAGGTCTGATGTCTGTATGTGAGGGTGTCTGTGAGTGATGTGTGTGTGAGAGAGAGAGTGGTGTGTGTGTGAATGTGTGTTGAAGTGATATGTATGTGTGTGGGTCTGAAAAGTCCAAGGTCTGCTGTTTGTGTCTGTGGCTGTCAGCGTGTGATCTGTGTGTGTGTGTGTGATGTGTGTGTGAGTGAGTGGTGTGTGTGTGAATATACGGCAGCAATGAAGTTTTCTTCTGTTGTTGTTTCCTTTACTAAGCTTTTATTTTTACGGGACCGGGGTTGTTGTTAGCCCTGTGCCCAGCCGCTAAGCCTGGAGGACCGGTGGACTGCGCTTTTTCCGGCCTCTACCCATTTGAACCTGTCTGGCTTGGGTGGCCCAACCTGGAGCATAAGCTTTCACCGGCATAGCTCTAGGGTGTCCTAAGGCATGAGCAACCCCCTCCTCCTCACCTTGTCGAGGTGGCAGTCCTTTGGGCTCCTGTTCATGTGTGATCTGCCTCTTCTTCTGCGTTCGTCGGCTGCAACTCCAACATTCACTCGTATTTTCACGAGTGGGCTTTTACGTGTATGACGGTTTTTACCCCGCCATGTAGGCAGCCATACTCCGCTTTCAGGGGTGTGCATGCTGGGTATGTACTTGTTTCCACAGTCCACTGAACGCTGACATGGATTACAGGATCTTTAATGTGCGTATTTGATCTTTTGCTTGCGTATACACACGAAGGGGGTTCAGGCACTAGCAGGTCTGCACATATGTTGACCTGGGAGATTGGAAAAATCTCCACCCTTTACCCACCAGGCGCCGTCACCGAGATTTGAACCCAGGACCCTCAGATTGAAAGTCCAACGCTTTAACCATTCTGCTATTGCGCCCGTCCCACCTGTGATCAAAGATGGGGATGTTCTTTGTGTTTTTCAGTTTCATATTAACTCATTCTACCCCACAGCTACACGCCTCCTACAACTCCCCTGGACCAGCACTGCATGAGACCACTGCAGTAAAAAAGTAGGGTGGTTCACTAAAACAGTGAAAATCGAAGAATTGTTAATTTTATCAGTTAAACAAAGCTTCTTTTTCATACTTTCGGAATCCGTAATCGGTTCTGTGTAGAACGCCAACTTTACCAAGCAAGAATAAACGAAATTAGAATAGTGTGTTGGTACAAGAATACTTTGGGTGGTCCACAGTGGAAGTTATCATGGTTCGAGTTGACTCGTACCTGTTGTAGAATGAGTTAAGACAGACGTAACACTTGAACACCAGCCGCTTCGTGTTTGTGTTCCACAGGACATTGTGATGGCGGAGATGAAGAACAACTTTGAGGCTTCCAAAGCGGCGCACGCCGAGGAACTGAAGGTGGGTGTCACAGAGGGCAGTGTTGTGTCTGAAAGCACGACACTGGCTTCCTACAGGGTTTTAAGGTTTTCAAAAATTTGTAAAAAAAAAAAAAAAGTAAAATAAAATAAAAGAAAACACAATTATGCCTCTTTAAAGTCTTTAAAAGTCCTTTAAAAGATGACCCAGGTTTGTAAAAGTTTTTAGTTTGGTTCTGTACTGAAAAAGAGTAATCTGTGTGTGCATGCACGAGGCTCTGAGCACCATAATTTGATGTGATTTAGACAACATTTGGCTGTGTGCAGTTGTGGAGTCACTGCATCAGCAAGCAAAATTTGGCGGTATGTTCATGAAATAGACCATCAATATTTGTTCCCTTGAGTCTCAACATTTGGCTGTGTGCAGTTGTGGAGTCAGTGCATAAGCAAGCAAAATTTGGCGGTATGTTCATGAAATAGACCATCAATATTTGTTCCCTTGAGTCTCAACATTTGGCTGTGTGCAGTTGTGGAGTCAGTGCATAAGCAAGCAAAATTTGGCGGTATGTTCATGAAATAGACCATCAATATTTGTTCCCTTGAGTCATTTTCACAGTTCCAAAGCAAATGCAAATGCATTGTCAGAGGTGGGCGATAAGCTGCATACATACGGATTTGAAATAATTTCAACAATGCTCGTCAGTCCAGAAAAGCAGATAATGGAGTATGTCAAGTAAGTTGTTATGTTTGGTTCTGGGTAAGGAGACTTTCTTCCACATTTATGAAGTAGAGTGTTGGCCAAGTGGTAATACGTCCGCCTAGGAAGCGAGAGAATCTGAGCGCACTGCTTTAAATCCCACTGTCGCCAGTATTTTCTCCCCCACAACTAGACTTTGAGTGGTGGTCTGGACACTAGTCATTCAGATGAAGCGACAAACCAAGATCCTGTGCGCAGCGTGCACTTTGCGCACGTAAAAAAAAAACACAACAAAAAAGGGTTGTCCCTGGCAGATTCTGTGGAAAAATCCATTTCAGTAGGACAACAAATAAAATTACAGAAAAAAGGGGGTGGGGCTCTCAGTATAGCAAGGCGATTTTCCTGGAGAGAGCAGCCCGAATTTCAGACAGAGAAATCTTTTGTGACAAAAAGAGTAATACAGTACAATACATTACATGACAATATGAATGATGAATGATATGGATACTTATATAGCACCTATCCTCGGTCGGAGAGCAAGCTCTTAGCGCTTTACAAACTCAGGTCATTTGCACAACAGGCTGCCAACGTGGGTAGAGCTGACTGACAGCTGCCATTAGGTGCTCATCATTCATTTCCTGTGTCAATGAATCAGTTTTCAGGCACACACACACACACACACACACACACACTCTAGACAAATAGCATTTTACGTGTATGACCGTTTTGTTTATTTACCCCACCTTGTAGGCAGCCATACTCCATTTTCAGGGGTGTGCATGCTGGGTATGTTCTTGTTTCTATAACCTACCGAATGCTGACATGAATTACAGGACCTTTAATGCGCGTATTTGATCTTCTGCATACGTATGTGTACATACGAACGGGGTTCAGGCACTAGCAGATCTATACATATGTTGACCAGGGAGATAGGAAAAAATTTCCACACTGTACCCACCAGACACCGTTATTTAGATTCGATCCCAGGACCTTCAGATTGAAAGTCCAACGCTTTAAACCGCTTAGCTATTGCGCCCGAATCAGAGAACTCGCACCAGCATATGGTGACCCTGTGTGTGTGTGTGTGTGTGTTTTACATGCAGGCTGTGGAGGACAAGTACAACAGCATGATCCACATCAACCAGGAGCTCATCTCCGAGATCCTGCGCCTGCGGGCCGACTACAACTGCCTGCAGCAGAAGCTGGCCTCCACCCACCTCCGCGCCTCCCGTCGCCGCGACGACAGGGGCGGGTCACCGCAGGCAGGCGCTGGTGGGGGGGGAGGAGGAGCTGTGCCCCCACCACACTCCTCCCCCTCTCCTTCCACCTCCACCACCACCTCCCCTTCCCCTAAGCCCTCGGAGGAGAGGAAGGACAACAACAAGAGCGGAGGGAGGGGTGGTGGGGAGGAGGAAGAGGAGGAGGTTCGCGACCCCTCCTCCCGCTCGCCCAACCCTCGCCGCGTGTCGCAGCTGAGCAAGGACAGCGGCAGAGGCAGCATGCTGACGTCGGGTCACTTCCCCCCCGTCCCGTCCGACCTGGCGTCCACCACCTACCCCTCCTCCTCCTCCTCGGCTTCCTCCGCTAATAAACCATCGCAGCCACCTCCTCCTTCGTCAAAGCCAGGATGGGCCAGCCCCCCAGCCCCAAAAGACCCGTCACAGGAGAAGAGGAGAGCGCGGGAGGCGCAAGGGGGGGACGCGGGGTCGGAGCTGTCGGACGGGGGGGCGCAGGGACTGGCGGAGTCGCGGGGCATGCTGTACACAGACAGCGAGGACAACTGCTCCCAGTCATCAAACAGCATCTTCACCGCCGACAGTGGGGTCTACAGCAAGGTGGACCACACCCATTAGAAAAAAAAAAACAAAAAAACTACTGGTGATACAGGTTCTGGCCCTCATGCAGCATCAGTGGTACCGACAGCTGGATGATAAAAAAAAAACAACAACAGCTGGTTATACAGATTCCAGCTCATGTTCAGCAGCATCAGTAATAACCAACAGCATCACTTTCAGCGGGGTCTACTTGCAAGGGAGACCACACCCATCAAAGGCTGGATGAAAAATTACTGGTTATACAGGCTCTGGGCCACGTCATGCAGCACTAATTGTACCAACCAAGCATCTTCGCTGCCAACTGTGCGGTCTACAGCAAGGTGTACCACACCCATTAATGTCTAAAAAAAATTTTTAATTAAAAAAAAACACCTGGTAATACAGGTTCTGGCGCACAATGAGCAGCGTCTTCACCAATTAGAGGCTGAATAAAAAAAACTACTTGTTATTCAGGTTCTGGCCCATATTCTGGTACTAACTGCATCTTCACTGCCGACAGCAGGGTGTACAGCAAGTGAGACCGCACCTATTGAAGATGGAATGTTAATAAAAAAAAAAAAAACCCAAACAATTGGATATACAGATTCTGGCCCCCAGTCACCCAGTGTGGCATTGATGGCGAAAAATGTGACCGCAGGTGTTTGTGTGGATGATGTCAGTAGTCGTATGTTTGCTGCAACAGGTTTAAAATTGTCAGTTGTGAATTGTGATTGGCAGGGCGAGTGCTTGGCTTTGAAGTTTGGTTGGACAATGTGTGACAAGGATAGAGAAGTTTGTATTGAAGGGTCACCTTTGTCAGTTTTGTGGGGGAGGGGGGAGTAGTTGTGGTGGGTTTTTTTTGGGGGGGTGTGGGGGGGGGATGCTGTGATTGTTATCTTGTCAGCTTCGTCATCTGCATCCCCTTATACTCATTCACCCTCCCGGATACACACACGTACAATCTCTTGCATGCATGTGTTTGTGCATATAAGGACATTCTCTCTCTCTGTCTCTCACTCACACGCGCACGCGCGTGCACACACACACACATGCACAGAACTTCACTAAAAGCCACCAAAGAATTGGAACTTCTTTCTTTTTTTGTTTTTGTTTTTTTTAATTCTTTTTTTATTTTTTTTTATTGTAGATGAATGACTGAGCAGCGTATTTAATTAAAAAGAAAAAAAAACAGAGCTCTTGATTTGCACATCTGTGTACTTGCCCCATCAGTGGTGATGTTGATATGTTCTTAAAATTTTTCCAACCAGTGGAAAGGGAATATGCTTTGAGGAAATGCTTCAGGAAGTGACAAAGCTATCTTACACAAAAATAGATAACATTCAGAAAAGTGACAGATTCATTACGATGATATGTTGGGTGATGGTTAAAGTATTCCTTGTCATGATGTCAAGCGTTTCCCTCTGTTTGTTTTTGTTTGTTGTTGTTTTTTTTAGAATGATTATTTTAACCCTGGCATAGCTTTCACATTGATTTGCATCAGGATGTCTTGTTGTTGATTTTTAAATGGATTCACTTTAGTATTTTCTGGATATGTCAGTGAAATAAACATGACTTGCCATCAGTATTACAGTTTACACACCAGTGATTTTTCTGTCTCTGTGTTTGGGGTGATGTATTCTGTTAATTGTGTGCAGCCTATTTGTAAGCAAGATATGGTAAAAACTGAATGGTTGGTTGGCTGTTAATCTAACGTATGTTCACTAAAGTGATTTTAAACTGTGTCAGTGTGTGTGTACGTGTGTGTGTGTGTGTGTGTTTGCATGTGTATGTGTGCGTGTATGTGAGAGTACTGGCTTATGTGTGTGTATATGTATGTGTGAGTGTTTATATGATTATAATGTGTTTTTGCGAGAGCGTTTGTGTGTGTGTGTGTGTGTGTTTGAGTGCATCAAGAGATTTGTGGGGATCGAGTATTGGTATTGTTACTGTTTTGTGCATCAATCTTTTTTTTTGGCATGTCCCTACGTACCAGTTGAAAGTATCGTGTGGACAGATCATACAGTGCTTGCAAAGTGGGTGTCATTTCCTAATGCAAAGTGAATCAGTTGCTGTCAGTGAAGTATTTTTGTACTCTTAGTCCATACAGTTCAGTAATATTTGATGCGCTCCAGAATCTGTGAATAAACTTCTTTTTTTTTTTTTTTTTGTTGCTCTCTTGTTTTCGGGGTTTTTTTGATTTCCGAAAAAAAATTATTGTGTTTTATTATTGAAGTGATCAGCAGAATATTTGAGAGTTTGGCGCCTCGTTTTGTCATCGTGTCATCCTTGGGAAAGGCTGTTCACTGAGAATTTCCTCATTCAACTCAGGTGCAAATGGGTACCTGACTTTGTTCAGGCAAGACTATGAGCAGGAGAGGGTTGAGTCCACAAGATTATGAGCAGGAGAAGGTTGAGTCCACAAGATTATGAGCAGAAAAGGGTTGAGTCTACAAGATTATGAGTAGCAGAGGATTGAGTCCACAAGATGATGAGCAGGAGAGGATTCAGTCCACAAGATTATGAGCAGGAGAGGATTGATTGAGTCCACAAGATTATGAGCAGGAGAGGATTGAGTCCACAAGATTATGAGCAGGAGAGGATTGAGTCCACAAGATTATGAGCAGGAAAAGATTGAGTCCACAATTTTATGAGCAGGAGAAGATTGAGTCCATAAAGGAGAGGATTGAATCCACAAGATTATGAGCAGGAGAGGATTGAGTCCACAAGATTATGAGCAGGAGAGGATTGAGTCCACAAGATGATGAGCAGGAGAGGATTGAGTCCACAAGATTATGAGCAGGAGAGGATTGAGTCCACAAGATTATGAGCAGGAGAGGATTGAGTCCACAAGATTATGAGCAGAAGAGGATTGGGTCCACAATTTTATGAGCAGGAGAAGATTGAGTCCATAAAGGAGAGGATTGAGTCCACAAGATTATGAGCAGGAGAGGATTGAGTGATTTTTTTTTTTTTTTAACTCTTATTTTTGTATTACTCAGATTTGACAGTTATGTTGGATTTTTTGTGTGTGGAAGTTTGTGTTGTTTGTATTTTATGTACCTTTTTATATTTTATTCCATTCATTTGTTTATCTATTTATTTGGTTTATCTTTTTTATTTGAATTTTAAAAATTTTATTTGAATGTTATCAATTTTCTGTTGTATTTTGATGTTATCGATTTGTCTCTGTGTCTATCAGTATCATGGTCTAGCTTCACAAACGAAGATTTAGGAAGAGAGCCATCCATGTATATTCTCGTTTTTGGGTTTGTTTTTTTCATATGTTTTCATGGCCCGACCAGCACATACTGACATACACGCTCTATGTGTAGATCAGGCAGATCCACCAGTTAAAACTTTTTTTTTTTTTTTTTTCAAGTAGATGTGGTGTAGCATACTTTGAGTTTGACACCTTAAAACTGAAACTGGTGTTTAAAAAAAAGATTTCACCTTAATCTGAACAGGAGATGGCTTGTTATTCTAAAGAGATCCCGATTTCTTACATTGTGGTAATGCTGTTTACAGAAGGAATAGAAAGAGCAGATGGGTTTTTGCAGAGATGCAAGTCCCTTTCAGTGTTGATCTCTTTCGTACGTGACTGTGAGAAAGGGAAAGGTTTTTGACAAGGGAGAGGTAGCGAACATATTTGTGTTGATTTGTGTGTGCATGTATGTGTGTGTGTGTGTGTGTGCGTGTGAACGTAAACATTAGTTTATGATCACATGCATTCTGTGCGCGTGTGTTGCCATAAAGAGCCAGCTTTGAAAAGAATCTCTTTCTTTCATGCTTTGAGTCAGCCGGTTATGACGAGTGGGGTTTGTGTGTCATCAGTGGAATTGAAACGTGATTCATCTGCCATGTACACAGTTGTTGCATGTTTCTTCTGAACTGGGTGGGTCAGCATGTTTGTGTTTATGGTTGATGTGTTTGTGTTGATCATCAGCCTGTCTGTGTGTATGTGTGTGTGTGTGTGTGTGTGTTTGTCCTTGTGGTCCGTACAGCTTTGTCTGCTGGGCAAGTTAATGACGTTTTTATCACCATCACCAATACACTGTATTATCATTACTGTTATTCATTTAATACATTACTGTTCAAGATTTTATACCTTTTTTTTTTTTTATTATCCTTTCTCGTTGTATACAGGGCTTGATATGTTAGAATGTTAAGAGTAAACTGACATGGCTTGATGAGGTGGGAAGAATAGAACACTTGACCGGAAGTTTCAGAGCTTGAGGAATCATTATAATGAACAGGTAACAAGTGAATAAATGAAGTGTTGACATATAAAGTATGTTTGTTTGTTTTTTTTCTCTCCGACTTTATCTTCTGCAGATAAAATACCGATTCTGCCTTCTTAGGATATTTTCTGGTTGAAGTAAACTTTTGGCTGTTGCTTTTTTTTGTGTGTGTTTTTGTGTGTGCCCATATCTGTGAAATAACAACAGAACAAATGCAGTTTTGATTTCTGATTTTGTATTCTGAATCGGAGATACTGTTAAAATGTTTGTCAAGCGTCTTAATTAGGTACCAGTATGTTTTGACATTCTGCCAACAGTGTGTTCATTATTTCTGCTGACGCTTTTGCTTTCGCTTCTGTATTTGTGTGAGTGTGTGTGTGTGTTTGTGTGTGCGCACGCACGCAAGTGCATGGTTACTAATCCAGATAATTATGGCTTGTCAGACATCAGAACAGTCTGAAGTCCAGTCCTTTGATTTAGGTCATGGTTCCAGGGTGGTGCAGGAGGAGAGGGGCAGAGTGGTGAAGAGGGGCTGGATTCCAGCCTCATTATCGCCCTTTCTCCCAAGTTCGACTGGAAAATCAAACTGAACGTCTAGTCATTTGTATGAGATGATAAAATCGAGGTCCTGTGTTCTGCACACATCTGGCGCACTGAAAGGGAACCCATGGCAATGGAATTGTCCTCTGGCAAAAAGCCAAAATTCTGTGGAAGAAATCCACTCTGATAGGTACACAGATATATTTGCATGCACTCAAGGCCTGACTAGACTGTCAGGCATCTGCCAAGCAGATGCGGTGTCGCATATATGGATTTGTCTGAATGCCTCCTTGAGAAAGTAACACTCCATGGTCGCCTAGGTCCTGGTTTGATACAGGTCTTCATCAGGGGGTCAGGGGAACTGATAATTGTCGAGTATTTCACGGCCTCTCCTGATAGCACATGAGGCAGGGGTTGGAGGGGAGGAGGTGTGGGGGGGGAGTGGAAGAAAGCAGTCAAATCTTCACTCATATCTCACCATGCACTGTATCAGGGTTGACTTAATCAAGATTTTGCGCCTTATAAATATTATTATTAGTAGTAGTGGTAGTAGTATTTTTATGTATTTATGTATTATTTTTTATTTGTTTATGTTATTTATTATTTTTGTTATTTTTATTTATTTACTTATATTTTATTTTTTTAAATTTTTAATATATATATATTTTTTTTTTTTCCCCCCCCGCAAGGCCTGACTAAGCACGTTGGGTTACGCTGCTGGTCAGGCATCTGCTTGGCAGATGTGGTGTAGCGTTTCTGGATTTGACCGAACGCAGTGACGCCTCCTTGAGCTACTGATAGTGATACTGTATCAGAATACAGCCACAATCAGCAGTAAAGTGAGCACCAGAAAGAAATCCATCTGACAGCAATCTTCAACCCTTTGAAATCCACAGACCTTTCTGATGCCTGCAGTATGTTCTGGTGTACATGTCGGAGGAAGGTGGCAGAATGGTTAAGACGCTCAGCTGCCAATACAGAGAGTCCGTGAGGGTGTGGGTTCGAATCCCGCTCTCGCCCTTTCTCCTAATTTTGACTGGAAAATCAAACTGAGCGTCTAGTCTTTCGGATGAGACGATAAACCGAGGTCCCGTGTGCAGCACGCACTTGGCGCACTGAAAAAGAACCCATGGCAATGAGAGTGTTGTCCTCTGGCGAAATTACGTAAAATGAAATCCACTTTCATAGGTACACAAATATGTAAGCATGCACTCAAGGCCTGACTAAGCGCGTTGGGTTATGCTGCTGGTCAGGCATCTGCTCAACAGATGTGGTGTAGCGTGTATGGATTTGTCCGAACGCAGTGACGCCTCCTTGAGAAAGTGAAACTGAAACTGTACATGTCACAGTGAGGTCACCGGTGTAGTGCAGACACTTTCGCTTCTGTTTGACGATTGTTGTTTGAATGTGTAGACAGTTAACAACACATGGGTTTCCTGCCTGTAGCTTTTCCTCTGCATTTTTCACCCATAAAACCAAAGGATACAACTTACATACTGGTGTGCATTATTTTCTGATTAATTATGTATTTTTGATTAGAGATTTGAAAGTTGTAACAGTGAAGTGAACTTGTATGAATGAATTTTTTTTTTTTAAAATCATCCTGATTACAGCGTGTAAATTTTTTTTAACAGAATTTTCTATTTTTCACCTGAATTTTTTTTTTTAATGATAAGAATTCTGTCTTCAGAGAGAGTATTTGTGTCTTGTGTTGCTGTGTGTTGTTACTTTGCAAGTCTGTGGTTTTGCTTTGTTTTGTGTGTTTAACTCACACAGTACGGCCAGTCCTCTCTTCTCCTCTACACAGACCCCTCGGATGTCCAGTGGGTGTCTGAATGACCCAACCTTTAGCTTCCGTCGTCAGAATTGTGGTATTCTTTGTCAACATTCACATCTTCAGTATAAGAGCCTTCCGCTTGCAATATTTTGATGGTGGTAATTGGGATGAAACGCTGTTAACGTCGTCTCTTTCGCCGTTCGTATGGAGAGAGTTAATGTTTAGTGTGTATATAATGAAGTTTCTTGCCACACCTCTCTCAGTGTGAAGTGGACAGACGCGAGTCAAAATCTGTGATTCAGGTTCGTGGCATTGGGTGGTGCAAAGATAGGGTTAATTTTTATCCTGCAGTATAATCAATAACTTTTTTTTTTTTAAAGTAAGATTGGGGTCTTGATGGTTAGGTCCTAGGTTTAGGTAATGAATACAGCTGTACCTGTTTTTCTTTTCCAAGGGTTCTTGGTTTTGTTTTGCTTTTTGTTGTTGTTCTCTCTCTCTCTCAGGTTCCACATGACCAATATTTATAATTTTGTATTTTTGACATGATCCCATATTGTCAGCTGGATTATACGCAACAATGATAAATTATAAAACATTGGATGATGGCATTTCTGTGTGCAAAGCACAGCTGCTTTTGTGTGTGTGTGTTTTCTTTCTTTTTTTTCTTTTTGATTGGAAGAATGTTTTCAATATAGATTTCATCTCCCTTTAAATACAGTTTTCCAATTTAGCGGTAGTGTTTTCCTGTTGTTTTTTCTAGCTATTTAAATGTCCTATGTGAAATGAAGTACACACTGCCATATTTTGTATTGGTTTCCTCAGTGTCATAATAAATACATTGTGTGAAATGAAATTTACAATGGTATTGGTCTATGTGAGTCACACAGACATAGGAATTTCTTAACACAAAGCAAATTTGGCACTGCAAAAATCTTAATGCAGCTTCATCCTGGTTTTGTCACCTCAAAATCTGTTGACCCTTCACCTTCATAAAAAAATAAAACAGATGGAATGCCTACTCTCCAGTAATTGTAATAATTTGAGGGTCAGCTTTTGTGAATCAACATCGTATTTCTTGAACTAAAGAGAGAGAAGAAATGGGTGTTCTTGTTTTCAACCCTGGCTTGTCTAACTGTGGCACCCATGCATGCAATGATTATTTGGGTACGTCTTGTATTTTCGTCCTTTGGCTTGAAATATTCCACATCTGCCCTGTCCCTTCATCAGTATTGTCTCTTTTTGTCCTCTTCTCCAAGAGTTTAAAAACAAAAAGTTCAACCATCGATATGAATGAAAATAAAACGAATTAAAGCAAAACTTGTTTTTATGGAGTTGGGTGTGTGTGTGTTGTTTTTTTTCTGGTTGATCATATTGATTTTGTTCCTGGACATCTTTAAGTTACTACTTTTGTTTCATTGTTGCTGTGTAGACTTTTTTTTTCTTTGTTGCCGTGTGCTTCATAGTTCTAAAGCATAACAGTAATGTTTGTATGGAATTGTTAGTTCTTTCTCATGTCTTGAGAAATTGTCATTTTATGGGATGTAACTCCTACAAGCATTTATTATTTAAATGAATAGGTCTTATACAAAAGTATGGCTTTATTTTTTGTTCAGTTTTCTGGCTTGCCAATGTGCAGCAATACTTCATTTTGAGAGAGAGAGAGGGGGGACGGAGGGTAGGGTTGGTTTGGAGGGGGAGGGGGAGGGTGGGGGGGTATTTTGGATATCTGCACCTTTCCAAAACCACCAATTATTGTGGTACTTACATTTTATTTTCAATCTGTTATTTACTTACATTTTAATTTTTTATGTTGTCATAATCCACCAAACTGGCCTCTTGTGGTGAAAAGTGTAAGAAACAAGACAAAGATCAAGACAACTCACCAAACACTGACATGGATGACAGTATCTTGGACTTCTAGAGTCTCATCTCTCAAATGTGAAAAAGAGGGGAGGGGGGTTCAGCCACAAACAAGCCTCCACAAATGCGGACCACCCACAGTACTGACCACCAGCTTCGCTACGCTGAGATTTGAACTCTCTACTTCTGCACAACACCAACCACTCAGCTGCCAGGAAAGATTTAGAAAAATCTGTTGTGTGATCAGAGTTGTGTACACACCAAGAGCTGAAACAAACACACACAGAGGGTTTGTAGGAATACTTACGTCTTTACAAGTCCTGACATTTTGAAATTCCCAAGTAAGGTCTTACAAGTGCTAATATTTACACCAATGTCTTTAAAAGTCCTTACGCAAGTGAAACATTGTCAAGGACAAAACACTATTTGACAAAGTCATACCAGCAGCTCTCGTCCCGCCCCCTTTTCCACACCTGAACTTCAAACTCTGACCTCTTTCGATACAGCAGACAATGCTCCAGCTTGGAAATATTTTTTTTATCTGGCGAAAGCAGCGTGTCTGCATCTGCCATGACAAGTGCTTGTACAAGTTGGCTTGAGTCATTCAAAATGCCAAGGAAATGTGCATTTCAGGGTCATTAGGTTTAAGAGGAACAATGTGGGGGTTGGTTGATCAAAGATTCAAACGATAAGCATTATTACCATGCACGATGTGCAGTTCGCAAGACATTACTCCATGTGTCTTTGATGGGGTGAAGGTTCTTACAAAATGAAATTCTTATTGTAAGTCCTTACAAGGTCCTTATAAGGCATGACCTGAAGTCTCTGGGAACTCGTGAGTCACAACAACATACACACTTCACCATACACACACAGCGGGACACACAAATCACCATACAGACTTGGTCCTACAAAAAGAGGGTTCCACTCAACAGAATGTATATTTATTTACACCACATTCACACACACAGGCAACACAGAAAGGCCGGCATTCACTACAACACTTTCCCGCTGGCTTCGTCCCAGTACTGGCTGTAGTCGTACACTCGGAAGGGAATGTTTTTCTCCAGGTAACCTGAAACAACAAACACTTCCTTTAATTCATATTGTGCGTACTGTCCAAGGAAATGAACTGAAGGTACACAGGGGGCAGAATTAGGGTCATTTACTAGAAAGAAGAATTTGGGTCATCTGACTCACTCTGGACGAACAGTTTTCTCCCTTGCTTTTCCCTGCAGACAACCCATTTGTCAGGGATAGGAAAAAAAACACAAAAAATACAAAACGCAAAGTAACTGAATGAAACTCACTGTATTTGACCCACTGACCCCTCTCCTCATGTTGTGTGTGTGCCCACCCCCGTCCCTCTCTTCACAGCCCTCAGAAGCTGAGTCACTGTCAGTACCTTCTTGCTGGTAGCTTTCTTGACTGCAGATACTTTATTCAACGTATTCATCATCCTCGTTGGTGTTGAAACCTTCAGTTTGAAACATTTCAATCACTTCAGCAGCAGTAAAAAGCCACTTTCGTGATCTAGTTTGCTCCAAAAATTTCCACTTGTATCGTCTGCGATGCCATTTTCGATGCGTATGCAGATTAGCTTGTCATGTGGGGTGCCGAGGTCAATGGCTAGCCAGCGACTGTAATGGAACCTCACGAAGAAACTTTCCATTTGACCCTTGACATGTTTGTAATGCCCGGTGTAGCTGCAATTTTTATGCTACCCCATGAGGAAAACGTGGAAAAAATAGAAAATGTTGAAACCACTACAGCGTTCCATCGTCCGAAACCGCGCCTTACGTCAGAAACGCTTTAGCATTCTATCGTCGGGAGTGAGTTAAGGATGATGATGAAGGTGCGTGTATGAGTGTGTGTGTGGTGGTGTTCATCAATATTATGTCTGTTCACTGAGGGTGATATTGTACCAAAACAGAAAAAAACAAGGAAGGGGTCGGGGTTATGGGGGAATTTTGAGGGGCTGGAGGGTGGGTGGCAATAATATGAGCTGGACACGGGAAGTGTGGCCAGAGTGTATATGCTGTGCTTGTGTGTGTGTGCACTTGCGCATGCATGTGTGTGTTGTGTGCGCATGTGTTTGTGCGTGTGACTAGTGTATATGCTGTGCTTTTGTGTGTGTGTGCACATGCGCATGCATGTGTGTGTTGTGTGCGCATGTGTCTGTGTGTGTGACTAGATCAATGTGAGTGAGGACTCACCAAGGTCCTTGGCCTTCATAACCTCCACCAGCAACTTGCGGTGCTGTTTCTGACAGATGCCTGTCTTCTTCGTCTCCAGAACATCCCCTGTGTAAGGCGAGATGAACTGCTCCAGCAGCTTGATGTTCTGAACGCACACACACACACACATCACCATGTCATTCTGTGTCACAAACTACACATTCCAAACACAGTGAACCATGTCACTGTGTTAAAAACAACATATTCTGAAGACAGGACATCCCCTGTGTTGGGCGAGATGAACTGCTCCAGTAATTTGACATTCTGAACACACACATCACCATGTCATCCTGTGTTATAAACTGCACATTCTGAACACAAGACCTCCCCTGTGTAGGGTGAGATGAACTGCTCCAGCAACTTGACATTCTGAACACACACATCACATCACGTCATTCTGTGTTACAAACTATACATTCTGAATACATGCAACCATGTCAATGTGTTAAAAACTACACATTCTGAAGACAGGAATTCCTCTGTGTAGGGCAAGATGAACTGCTCCAGTATACTGACATTCTGAACACACACATCACCATGTGATTCTGTGTTACAAACTGCACATTCTGAACACAGGCAACCGTGTCATTGTGCAAAAAAAAACAACACATTCTGAACACAAGACCTCCCCTGTGTAACGTGAGATGAACTGCTCCAATATCTTAACATTCTGAACACACACACATCACATCATTCTGTGTTCTGAACACATAAAACCATGTCTGTTAAAAACTACACATTCTGAACACAGGACCCACCCCCCAATCCCCCCCCACACACACACCCTGTGTAGGGCAAGATGAACTGCTCCAACAACTTGACATTCTGAACACACACATCACCATGTCATTCTGTGTTATAAACTGCACATTCTGAACACAGTCAACCATGTCACTGTGTTAAAAACTACACATTCTGAACACAAGACCTCCCCTGTGTAGGGTGAAATGAACTGCTCCAGCAACTTGACATTCTGAAAACACATCACATCACTGCATTCTGTGTTACAAACTATACATTCTGAATACATGCAACCATGTCAATGTGTTAAAAACTACACATCTGAACACAGGACCCCCCCCTCCCCCCTCCTCCCTGTGTGGGGCAAGATGAACTGCTCTAGCATCTTGACATTCTGAACAGACATACATCACCATGTCGTTCTGTGTTAAAAACTACACATTCTGAACACAGGCAACCATGTCACTGTCACCATGTCATTCTTTGTTAAAAACTACACATTCTGAACACAGGCAATCATGTCACTGTGATAAAAACTACACATTCTGAAGACAGGACCTCCACTGTGTAGGGCTAGATGAACTGCTCCAGCAATTTGACATTCCGAACACACACACATCACCATGTCATTCTGTGTTATAAACTGCACATTCTGAACACAGTCAATCATGTCAATGTGTTAAAAACTACACATTGTGAACACAAGACCTCCCCTGTGTAACGTGAGATGAACTGCTCCAGTATCTTGACATTCTGAACACACACATCACATCATTCTGTTTTACAAACTACACATTCTGAACACACGCAACCATGTCTGTTAAAAACTACACATTCTGAATACAGGACACCCCCCCACCCCACCCCCACTCCCCCCCACACACACCCCCTGTGTAGGGCAAGATGAACTGCTCCAATAACTTTAAATTCTGAACACACATACATCACCATGTCATTCTGTGTTAAAAACTACACATTCTGAACACAGGACCCCCACCCCCCACCCCCCCTGTGTAGGGCAAAATGAACTGCGCCAGCAACTTGACATTCTGAACACATGCACATCACCATGTCATTCTGTGTTAAAAACTAGACGTTCTGAACAAAGGCAACCATGTCACTGTCACCATGTCATTCTGTTCTACAAACTACACATTGTGAACACACAATCCATGTCACTGTGTTAAAACTACACATTCTGAACACAGGACCACCCCTGTGTAGGGCTAGATGAACTACTCCAGCACATTTGACATTCTGACCACACACACGCATCACCGTGTCATTCTGTGTTATAAACTGCACATTCCAAACACAGTCAACCATGTCACTGTGTTAAAAACAACACATCCTTGACACAAGACCCCCCCTGCATAAGGTGAGATGAATTGCTCCAGCAAACTGACATTCTGAATACACATCACCATGTCATTCTGTGTTAAAAACTACACATTCTAAACACAGGCAACCATGTCACTATATTATAAACTATACATTCTGAACACACACACACAACCAAAGGAATCATCTTCTTTTATATTACCTTTTCACTTTCACTACTTAAAACTGTAGTCATCAATATTCACTACTGTTTGTTTTCCTTTTTTAAGTTAGACAATAATTCAACATCTCAGCTGCAAAACCAAGCAAAAGGACACCTTCGCTGAATCAACAAGGAAAAAAAAAACATAAAGGATTCCTGGGGAAAGAAATCTTATCACCTGTGAGCACTATCAACGAATGATCTGTCATCGTAATTTTCCTGCATAGGTATTAAAACTGTAAATCAAAACAAAGGAAAACCAGGCAACGCTGACCAAAGTTTGGCTTTCTGTCCAAAACTTCCCAAAGTTTGGCCACATATCCAAAACTACACAGCAGTCTCAGCAAAACTCACCTTGTAGTCCAAGACGAGGTATTCGTCTCGACACACAGGACATGGACTGCCCGTAGCAATTTCACCTTTGCGCTGCAGCACACACACACACAAAAGAAGCGTCTCACACTGCAATTTTTGTACATGTATCGTATGCAAATGCATTTATTCAAATTTCAAATAAAGAAAATAAATCAATGAATGAACTTGACAGCTTAATCTCACTGTTTGCTTCACTAAATTTACAAATCTTTATATCAAAGTTGCATTTCTGTTCAATATATTTTTAATACTGTTAGTATTTAATGTTGACTTAAAGTGTAAAACAACAACAAAAAAAAGAAAAAGAAAAAGAAAAACTAAAAGCTCGTTGAGCTGATGACTCTCACACTACTCTTCCCAGAGTGACGAAGGAAGGAGAGAAGGAAGATGGCAGAATGGTTAAGACACCAATACAGTGTTCGTGAGGGACCAGGTTCATTTCTTGTCTTGCCCTTTTGCCCAAGTTTGAATGGAAAATCAAACTGGGCATCTAGTCATTCAGACGAGACGATAAATTGAGATCCCATGTGCAGCAGACATTTGGCGCACTGAAAAAGAACCCATGGCAACATAAGTGTTGTCCTCGGGCAAGAATTCTGTAGCAAAAGACAGAAAAGGCTATAGTATACGGGTGACCATTACTTACAATGCAGGTTTTCCTTGTCTCAGGAGCATGCTGTCCTTTGAAATTACGCCTGTAGTAGAACCATACTGGCTTGTCCCCATAGGCCTCAGAGTAAGCTGCAACAATATTTGACTCCATATTAACATTCAGAATATGTAACAATCTATTATAAATCAGTGTTTCCCAGCTGAACAACATGTTTCAGTTTCTGTTTCAAAGATGTGTAAACGCATGCAATGATCCACAAATGGTACACAACATCTTTTTTCTTCTTAATGTCAAAGGAAGATTAGGTCTTGACAGATAAAACATACACAAATTACACACAGACACCTACATAAAATAAAGAATCTAAAGTCATCATGGCCATCACAGACAGACACACACATAAAATAAACAAAGTCATCACAGCCACAATCTTTCATGAGAAATTGTGAGGTTACCATGTATACTGTGAAGTTACCACGTAAAATATGATCTTACCATAATCATGGGACCTAAGCTTATGATCCTTACTATCTCATCAGACAAATTTGTAAAAGTTTGTAAATAAACAATCAAAACAAGTCTGTGTGACATAATGAAATTATTGATGCAAAATTTAAATGCCACACTTTATCCTGCAACCACATGACAAAGATGAGAACTAAATAGAACAAATCACAATCATACCTTGGCTTTCCATATAACGGATACTTGTGTCCGGATCTACCACCAAACGTTGTGGCTTTGACAGATTTTCCTCCTCTTCCCCATCACCTGCTGCAGAACACTGTCGGTGCACTACAGTCGTTGTAAACCCTCTGAATCCAACCTGACTCCGTCCCTATAACATTTAAGGCAGACACATAAACACACACACATTCAGTGATACACTCACATGCTAATATCACTTGCAGTGAAAAGACGTTAAACTAAAGAACGAACGAAACACTCACACACACACACACATGCCAAACTCTACCACCACTCCAATAATTCATTCTACTCCCAGTGAAAAGACATAAAATCAATGAATAACACAAGCATAAAGTAAGTTTCATTCACATGAACTGTGAGTGACACAAAACATATGTGCCTGTCATTATCAATCGATGTGTGTGTGTGTGAACAGATACATGTGTGTTTTGTGATATATAAGCTACTGTGCAAACAGCAGATGCTCACAACTGTCAGAAGAACACAAATGCAAATGCAATGACATGCTTATGTGTCTAAGCATGTGTGCAATGCCAAAGAATGAAAGATGCAGCACCTTTAGCCACTACTTTCTGAGCAGGTTGTTTGATTGTGCTCTGTGTGTGTGTGTGTGTGTGTGTGTGTGTGCGATACTACCTTCAGGTCAAGTGTATGTTTGTGGGTGTGATTTAAGTGTGCGTTGAGACACCGCAAAACGTAATTAATCAAACCATAAAACCAACGCTGTGTAAACCATCTAGACCTTTTCAGAAATGATATCGCCTTCCTCACCAAAAACTTGGAAAGAATGTTTGCAGATAGCCAAGTTGCCCTCGAGGCTGCCATGCTGTCTAGGTCAGTAAGTTTTGGTTAACCTACACAGGAGTGACCTGTCAAGAAAAAAAAACACCCAAAAAGTGGCATGCCCAAAACCATGATTAATCCCGTCCTCTCGAAAACGAAAACACATCAGTAAACAATCTAGCACTAACCTAATCGTGCATAAAGAACATATCTTGCTTGTCAATTTAATGAAAATAAAGAGAAAAGTGTACAAATAACTTACACTCCCTGAAAAGATTACCCTCTGAACCGACATACATATCATGATAATTTTTGGAGGTATAATCAATGCTAATAACTTCTTACAAAAATATAATATTTCTTAGCTTTTACTTGATTTTTGTAAATTATAAATCGATTGGTCAGGCCTGAATATGATCAATATCATCAGATAATCTCTTTCTGAGTGCAAAAAGGAGCTCGTTGGGATACATTACTAAATTACGAAATAGAAAATAGTAAATACATTTAGATATTCAATCATACAGAAAATTATTTGATCTTTCGGGAAGAAACTCATTTAAAATTCAGGGTATTTATTGAATTATGAATATGCAAAGTGAAAAAAATAGTTGGATTTCAAATGTAAGCACTTTATCCTCACGTTCGCTTCCCCTCCAAATGTGACGTCATTTAGTGACTAGCGACATTGAACGGCTTGTTCTACATTAGGGTTCCATCTAGGCATATGATGATTTTTCTCTGCAGAAATTGAACTTTCTTTAGTTAGTCGCTTTGTTGATGCATCACACTAGTATACAAGACAAAGGATTGGAGATTCATTTGGCCGAGTTCCGCATCATATCGAGAATTTGAGGGTGAAGCTCAGGGTCTGAACCCGTGCCACATGAGCACATTTTTCTTTCAGCATTTAGAAGTTTAGTTGTGGATATAAGACTGAATATTCTTGTCAATTTTGGTATTTAAAAGTTATTGATATTGACTGATAAAGGTCAGATCGACCAGTGGAGAATAATGAAGTAGGTACGACGTGTCAGTGAGGAAAATCCAAGATGCAAATTTGTCAAAACGACCAGTGACGGTTCCGTCATGTCGTGTCAGGGGCAGATCGAGCGGGCGGGCAAGCTGTGCCATTTTCCATTCAGAAAAAAAAGTGGTGTGAAGGACAAATCGAGGCGAAATGCTGTGAAATCATGAGGCAAAAGATAGATTGATGTACATGCGAATATAATTGGCTTTATTAACCTTAATTTTCATCGACAGGTTTGCATGGAGGGAAAAACGGGCGCCATATTTCTGCAGGTCCCGTCCACATAACTTTGTGGTTTTTAAGCGGCGATGGAGGAGAATGCAGCGCTGACGGTTAAAAAGAGTGCTTGGGTGTCCGAAAGATCTCAGCCGCTTTGTGCGTTTGGTTTGTAATATGTGTGATTTTTTTTTTTTTTTCCGTTTGTTTTCCACTGACGAGAGGTCAAATTCACATTGCCCATATATGGGATGCATAGTAACCGTTGCTACCAAGAAGCTGTGCCAGAGACTGACAAGCATAAAACTGCATTTAATTACTGCACTTAGTGTATGTTACGTCTCGAGCCATGAGCATACTTAAGTTGTATTCATGTTTTGTCATCATCTTCATGCATGTGCCCATGTATTTCTTGTTATTATGATATTCACTAATATATATATATATATTTAGAAACATGCACATAACATATTTAATGCTTTTTAAAGTGAGTTGCAAATCTGAGATTTTATACATCTGTAGAAACAGTCCTCATTTATATGAAGTCAACAAGCTGACTTTAATGATCAGTACCTGGCATTTTACCCAGTTCAAATAATCATACACTATTCCTGAACAAAATGGTAGATTTTTTTCTAATCAAATTTTAAGATGAAAAATAAGTTAATAAAAACTCAGTTTGGGGGGAATACCATCCTCACTTATGTGGTACTTAAATCATTTAATGGATGATAAACCTGGCAGATAGAAATATGTGTGACTAGTCCATTGGTTGGATGCAAAACATGAATCAAGGTGAAAAAAAAACAAACAAAAACTTGTGGCAAGTCCATTGTTTGCATGCAAAGAATGATTCAAAGTGTAACAGAAATATCTGACATCAGACATGCCTATTGTTTGGGTGCAAAACACACATATAAAAAAAATGTGTAATCAGATACTTTAGTGCATATAATCCAATCTGCTTGAATTGCTGCCATAAGTCATTACAGTGATCAATTAAGTTAAAGAAATAAATTATATGCTTGAGAAAAAGTCTTGAAACTGTTCATTTCTGTTTTTAAAAGATGTGACATAAATGTCTTTGGATGAGATGATTCAGGATTTATTGTTGCCTTTTTACTAGTTACATGAAAGGGGGGAAAACTTGGTGCTGTTTACCAATATTCTTTAAATTCTATATTTTTAAACATTTGGTAATGTATTCTTGTTGTGATCTTTTCTCAAAACAAAGTGTATGCATTATTTATGGTAAATTACAGTTGTTTTAAAAATCTTGTTGGCCACAAGATAGTGTGGTATAAAGTTCTATCAAATTAATTCCCTTGTCAAAACCAAAGAAAAGAATGGTTTTCTAGCAGGTCAGTTTGGGTTAGAACTATCATCCAGTATTATGTAGAAGCAGTAAATTCAATCATAAACTGTTATTTAAAGGCCATTTTATTGACAAAATCCTTTGTTTAAAGGTCAGTTAAGTGACAAAACCGACAGTGTTTGGTTGTACACTAAAATATTCCTTGCCAAAGCCTGTGCAGACCAGCTGGCTTTCACAGAGGCCAGACTAAGATGGCTACAACTACTGCAAGCCAGTATTCACTTGAAACCAGTAAGTTCAAATCCAAACGATGCCCCTTTCCCAATCTTTCCTCGCTCGTCTTGGTGAAATGCAGCAATCAAATGCATGTAGTGTGGTAAGATGAATGCTATAATTAAATATAACATTAGTTTCCATGGTGAGGAAACAGATAAGTGAATAAGTCCAGAACAAAGATTTGCACTGCTGACAGTGATGACCCTGTATAACTATAATACAGCACCAGGAATCATAAAAAGCGCTGAAAGGAAACATCTTGTTTATCTTAGCATTGACCATTGGATTGAGTACACTTTTACATGTAAGGGAAATAACTTTAAAGGGGGCAAGTTATTTTTCAATGCATGAATGAAGTGGACCAATCATACAAATCATTGTTTTTGTTGCAGATATCATAATAAATTCTAAAACCAGACACATCTTTTGGGTGTTGGAAGTTGTGGCATATGTAAAATTGGGATGAATCAATATAAAAATAAAACAAAGTTGTAATTCACTCCACTGATAGAGAAAACCGGGTTTTCTATTTTTAGATTATTGCTTGATGTCATTATTATTCATAGTACTCTTTGGAGATCTTAAATAAAGCATAGTACTCTTTGTAGATAATTTTGCATTTCCGTTAAATTTGATTTTTATTCCTAACCGGTCTTTTAATTTCAGAATAAATTTCATCCCTTTAAGTTGGTTGAAATAACAGTTAATAGCTCGAAAGAATTAAAACAGGTCCAACAGATTAAATTTTGACTTTTTTTTTTTTTTTTTTTTTTTTGTGTTTTTTTTATACTGCGAACACAAAAGGTCTGTAATCTAGTTTTGGCTGTTGGAGTATATCAGTGGTAAATGTTTAACCATTGGCATTTTCTCAGTAACCATAAACAGTACAGGAATCAAAATATGTAAGCAGGGTTAGATGTCAAATGTCGTCATTATTTAGCAAAATTGAATAAAGCTCAGTAGAGTTCATTTCTTAGATTGGATTTTCATTAAACATGGTACAATGACTGGCCATGATAAAGGCTTGATCCTGTTAAAGGCATGATTATAACATTGCATTTGATAATTGGAAAAGCATGTCAGTACAAAAGAGGTGTATAAGCTGTGTCAAGGTCTTGCATACATTGTGTACAATCTTCACCAAACTTGGTTCATTGATTTGTCTTGTTGAAAAAATGCTTAATGAGAGTAGAAGTCAGGAGTCTAAAGTCGGGTCACAACATGGCATTATGATTATGTAAATTTTTTTGTAATGGAGGGAAAATTGTAGAAGCATGATAGCACATAAACAGGCTTGGCTTTTCATCCAGCGTCATCGAACATTGTTCATTCATAGTGATCAGAACATGAACATTAAAAGAGGAAGATTTAGAGATTGAAGTGCAAGGTCACAGTATTATAAACATCTTGCTGCAAGGTGATGCACCTTACACTAATGATTACAATTTATACAAATGATTTGGTGATATTTTTTTTCCAAACCAGCTATGTCAAACATTTTGTCCTTTTTCTTCCAATCTTTAACTTGTTTCTTTTTGCCTCATCTGTTTTTTTCTCTCACCCTGCCTCTTCTAACAGTTTAAAGACCCTTTCTGTTATGTGTGGGTGGACAAATTGACAGGTTGTGACACATAGACACATACTGCAACAGGTAGAGATGTGCACACACTTGTGTCTATACTTAGCATAGGTGCATAATGAATTAATGACAAAGAATTATTGGTATGAAAAAAATTGTTTCATACTGGAGTCCAGTGACTGTAGTGTTTACTAGTTTAGCTATAGGCACTGAAAATAGTTGATGTAAATTTGTAAAATAATTTAATCTGCTTTGAGGAACAACTGCAGGTATCTGACCACAGTGGTTTTGTTCCCCATGTGGCAGTGACTGTTTTTTTTAGTAGGCTTTTTGCTACTATCTGTATTTAACTGTTACTAAAGATAGTCTCACATGTAAAGTATGGAATGATTTTTGTGTCTGGTTGGTGGTGGTGGTGCTATTTTTGTTTTTGTAGGGGTGGTTGGGGGGCATAGGCTTCAGATACCCATGCTTATTAAATATTTTTGAATTAAGTGGACAAAACAAGGATTTTACTTTCATGAGTCTTGTCTACACATTTGAAAATGGAATCTGGACTGACTACAGTGGAAAACTCTCATGTTTGACATACTACATAAGCATGTTTGCAGGTGACTTGTGGGATCCTGGACATCCAACATTTTTTGTCATTTGATTTTGGTTTTTTTTATGCACAAAGCTGAAGTTGGAAATTGATTGTGATTCACAATATTGTGTTTATTCTCAGCCTGATATGAAAAGTACTTGCAGTTGTATGAACACATTTTGTTTCTGATCAATCACACACTTTCATACTTATTTTTTAGTGAGGTGGTGGTGGGCTCCTGAATGTATTTGGTATAAAATATTTTAGACATAGTCCACTTAGAGCTTGAGCTTTATGTATACATGTATGGATGCAACCGTAATTTTCAGTTCAATAGTTAGAAGTGCTATGCTGATTGAGCAACTTCATAGCATTAACTTCCTAAGTGTGGTATTTGTTTGTTTGCTTTGATTTTTTTTCTTTCTTTTTTCTTCTTATTTTGCAGGAGATCCAACATTGTATGGCAGCTTTGTGGACGAAAGAATGCAGTAAAACTGATCAATGCATCTGAACTAGTATTAACTTTGTGGAAAGTACAGCAGGGAAACTTGTGTTTGCTTAGCAAAACTTGCATCATGAATCATTGAATGTGTTAATCATGAGGTATGACTTTTGTTTCAGTTCTTGGCTGCTACCCTCGCTGTGAGCATGTGATGTGATGGATGAAGTAATAGTTCCACACCGATATCTGCTAGCAATCTTCGTTGAATTCTTTTTTTTACCTCCTTTTCTTTTCTTTTCTTTTTTCTCACTCTGCCTTATCGCATTATTTTTTTCTTATTGATCTGGATCTTTTTTCATCACAATAGAGGTCTCTTACATTTTCTGCTTTTCTTTGAACATATTCTTACTGAGCTCTTTTTACTGGTGGTTAATATTTCAGACACCTGGAGGGTTTTCCGTTTCACATGTGGATTGTGTCTTGCTTCAGGAGATAGTAGAAGCATACTAGTTAACAACTTTTATCGGATATTTCTCTGTTTGGCATAGACCAGGCAGGAGCTCATCAGCATGCATTTGATGAAGCATTCTGTTAATGATAAGAACACTTTTGCCTTAAAATTCTCACCACCTGTGAGTTCTTTTTAGAGTGCAATACAGTATCAGAAAATTGCCAAAAACTAAACAAAGAGTGGTCCATGAATTTAAGACAACTGGTCTTCAAGTCCTGTTTGTTGACTGCAAGATAGCTTGTAAACAATGTCCTTAGTTTTATGTTGTAATCTATTTGAATAGAATCATTGGCTGCAGCTAATACCTTGGTAAATGTCATAGAATTAACTTCATGAAGGTGTAGTTTAGGTTCACAATAGAACTTCATGGATCACACTCACATTACAGAGAAACACTTGCACTGACAAAACAGCACAAAATATTAGCATTGTTACCATTATAATTAACTGTTCTGCTTTTCAGTTTGGTTCCTTACGTGTTTGTGTTTTGCCGCCTTATATTTGTCAGAGTGGAGGACAGTCATTTTGCATTGAAACTTCAGCTTCCCGAAAATATGTGGAATATATTTTTTCCTCTTCATAAGGTAAGACAGTTACTTTATGCAAAATAGTATTGCAGTACATGTTCTTAGCACAAAAATTCTTGGTACACAGAATATAAGCACATGATCAGATGATGGGTAGCATCAAGAAAAAAAATAGTATCCAACATTACACTTTACACATTTCATGTACAATTATACAGCCTGACAGGTTTGTTTGTTGGTTTTTTTTGTTTGTTGGTTTTTTTTGTTTTTGGGGGGTATGCACGAACATACTCCTGTTCACAATTGTGAACATTATAACACTTTCATTACATCTGCAAAATAACTTCTGGATTACTTCGACACAATTGAAAAATGTTCAGATGTTCTTGGCTGAGAAGTTTCAGCAAGAGATGAGAGAGGGAGGGAGGATACATGTATCAGAAAGTGGAAGTAGTTTTTCATTATCAGTTAACAGATCAGTTGTGTAAAAAGACCAGTGGTTAAAGAAATCCTTGTTCAGGAACAGATTACATACAATTACTTGATGATCAAGGACTAATTGAGGTGGTTTTGAATGATACTGTTTAACACTTGACAGAAAGCATAGATATGTAATCTAGTTATCGTGATGCTGTTTTGCCAGTTCTTATCCTGTTTGTGTCCTGTGATAATTGGGCCGTCGCCACAAATTCCCACTGCTGTCCATTTGTGCTGTCTTGAGCCAACTTCCTCTTGGTGTGGCCATTCAACTTCAGTTCTTTTTCAACCTTTTTGCATCATGATGTCTCCCTTGGTCTTCAATATTTTTCAATCTGGTGTCCTGAGAATGGTTGCGGGTGGAAGTTACCTGGTTGCATTCTTCAGATGTGTCCAGACCAGGGCAGTGTTTTCCACTTCATCTTAGTGATGATGTCCAACATGAGTATTCTTTTCATGTTAGAGATGGTGTTTAACCGAAGAGAATTTTTAAACCCATGCCAGTTTATAGATGTAGCATTGTTACATCATTTTTAAAAGTAAAGCATTTAATGCTTGTTAAAAAAAAAAAAAAGAAGAAGAAAAAGTAAAATACTAAAGTGAAAATTAGGCGAGGAGATATAGAATGAAAATTGATCACATTTCATTTTTTTCTTTTTGTTAATTCATAATAGCTGAAAGTTCACGACCCACAACCACCACCATCAAAAAAAAAGGGGGGGGGGGGAGGTGATAGTTCAAAATAAAATGCTGAACAACCTTAAACTTTATCCTTACTCTGGTACATCTCAGGTAATGCAAATATTTAATCTGTGGTGAAATGAGTCAAAACAAGGTACTATTTTCCTACATAGTACTTGCACTAATATGCATTGTGTCATGAATATGGACTCTGCATTCTCTGCGAGTAACTATTTTCCTACATAGTACTTGCACCAATATGCATTGTGTCATGAATATGGACTCTGCATTCTCTGCGAGAATGAATACTGTGCTTAAAAGATGGATCAGCTTAGCATGCCATAAGGAAGCAAAAGACAATGGCATTTGGAAGAGGGGAAGAGACTGATTACCAGTATCAGGATTACCCTGCTCAAGACCAAACATGTTGCTCTACAAGAGAGAGTGAATTGCGACAAACGCAGAATGTTTTTGACATGGCACAGTAAGATGTGGTTTTGAGTTGGAAATGCAAGAAACTGAGCCACATTGCCAGATGATGAATGGAGGTGCTAACATCGCACGAGTCTAAGAAGCCATCATTTCATTGTCTGGATGTCTGTGTGATCAAGAATTGGACTTAACAAGTTTTGAAACCAAAGATCTCTGAAGTGCTTTGTAAGGCATCCAGAATCCACCTTTCACCTCATTTGTTGCAGTGGAAGACCACAAAAATGGTTTGTGTCTGCACACTCAAGTTCTCATTGTTGTTAGTGGCATAATGTGCAGGACTGTTAGGCATTACTTTTCACTGTGTGTAAAGTGATCCACATTTCCTGAAGTTACCTCTCAATGACCAGATGTTATTAGGTAGGATTCACCTCCCTGCCATGCACACACACACACACACACTTTTTTTTTCTTTAAACTTGATTTTAAAATATTTTTTTCAAAGAATATGTTAAGCAACTTCAGTAACATGACAATGTAATTTGAAGAGTTAAGTGAAAGCACAATAGCACTCTTGCTCTCTCTCCCTCTCTCTCCACCATCAGTTCTATCTCTTTCACCTTATCGTCTTTATCTCCACACAGCACAAAGTTTTTACATGGATAAAATCAACTGCACCACCCACTCTACTACGTTTTTTTTTTGTGTGTGGGTGGGGTGGGGGGTGATACCCGTGCAAGCTGAACTTAAGTGAAATTGATACACGTTTAAATTGAATGTGAATGCTGTTTTTACATCTCTACCTCAATCCCTCCCCATGCGCGCGCGCGCGCACACGCGCACA
The DNA here is from genome assembly GCF_041734735.1 of Babylonia areolata. Classification (NCBI taxonomy): domain Eukaryota; kingdom Metazoa; phylum Mollusca; class Gastropoda; order Neogastropoda; family Buccinidae; genus Babylonia; species Babylonia areolata. Next base: position 11,887,110 of record NC_134906.1, on the reverse strand, counting down.
CACACACACACACACAGTCTTGAAACACACTGCCGGTTTTGCGAAGTTTGCCACGCCTCAACGTAAACCCACGTCTGGTGTAGATTGCAAAGCAGGAGGCTGGCACTTCGTCTATTTTTAACTGTGACGTCATATGACCTTGAACTGGAGTGGCGGTGGTTGTTGGGTTTTCGCGGCACGAGAGCTGGGACTGAGCGGCGGTGTGCTTGTGTAGCGATGGTGGTTGGGGTGGGTTGTGGAAAGAGGGGTGGGTGTGCTGATTAGGGTTCGTGAGTGTGCGTGGGAACCTTGAACTGCCCTTTGTTTGTGGGGTTTTTTTGTGGGGTTTCGTAATTGGGGTTTGGAGCCCCTCACCACTCCCCCACTTCACCCATATTTTCTATTCTCGATCTGTTGCACTCTGCTATAGACAAGTATGATAGACACTTTGTTATGACTCCTCTGTTGATGGTATTGTGATCCTCTCTCGCTGTCTCCCTCACGCATGTCTGCTGCACATTAGCATTGAATTATCGGTTTACTTGTGAAAGCTCTCTCTCTCTCTCTCTCTCTCTCTTTCAAGTCTGCTACACGTTCAGTTGGCGTTGAATTGATCATTTTCATCGATTCACTTCTGAAAGAGCAGGGTGACGGGTTTGAGTTATGTGTCGCTGGTCAGGCATCTGCTTGGCAGATGTGGTGTAGCGTATATGGTTTGTCCGAACGCAGTGACGCCTCCTTGAGCAACTGAAACGGGGGGGGGGGGGGGGGGGTCACGATGTTGCGACACACTTTGGGGTTAAAGGGGGGGGGGTTACGTCAGTTTATAGTGAGGGAGGGGGGTCCAACGAATGAATTTGGGAGGGGTTGGGTTTTTTTTAAAACGAGCGAATGAGTAGTTGAAGTGCAGGGTGGGTGAATTCTTGATAACGTTTCTTGAGTTGTCGGGTGTGGGGCGTGCAATACATGGGTTCAAGTCAATCCGTGCATGACTGACATAAAATAGGGTTGGGGGCTCTTGTGACATTGTGAGACTTGTATTGACATACAGCTTTAGATCTAAGCAGAAAATAATCTGCCCTGGCGGCATAGAACGTCAAAACTAAAAATTAATACTATTCATTCGTAAAACACCGATGTCATAAAAAGCATTATTATACATGGTATTCAACAGTTCGAGGAAGAATATAGATTTGACTTGGTGATATTGGGAGTTTGTAAGAAGAAATTTCGAATTCACGGCGATCCGGTTACTTTTGATTCAGTTGTGCGAATGCATTGGTTCTGCAAAGACGATATTGCTCTTTGGAAAGTTCGCAGATCGAAAGAAGCGCACCGATTTAGTGCGTCACAACGAATGGAAACTAAGCTTAGTGAAAATTAGAAACGCAGAGACTTGGTGCGTCACAACGAATGGAGACTGCTGAAAATTAGAAACGCACAGACTTGGTGCGTCACAACGAATGGAGACTGCTGAAAATTCAGTCTATTGAATATCTATGCGACTGAAATGAATAGCAAGATCACACCATTTTCGAGACATGATGGACGTAACAAGATACCGAAACAACAGAGCTGGTGGAGACAATAACAACAGGGGTGGGGAGGGCACACAAACCTCGGCTTGACTATATCTGGTTGCAACAGCCGAAATGTTGTGAAGAAAATATGCAAAATATTACATGTTAGGGTTAATGAGGAAATAAGATTTGTAAAATCAAATATAATAGCTAAGTGAATGTTTCCATTTGCGACTTGGGGTCTGTTAGTGTTATGAAGTCAGTTTACCTGTCGTGATGAATCAGTGTTACACGCATTTTCATTTTGGCCAGTTTACCACACCTATGAAGACCTTTTCCCGTTGTGTTGTGTTAGAAATTTCGATGATAGGAAGTTTGTGATAGCAAATCAGTTGAGACCTGTCGTGATGAAATAGTGCTCCACTCATTTTCATTGTGGCCAGTTTACCATGGAGACCTTTTTCGGTGTGTCGTGTTGGAATATCGATAAGGTGTCAAAGAGGAATTCCTCATGTAACCGCATAGTTTGCTGTTCCTAAAGAGGAGAGTGCACGATGGTTTGAAGTAGTAGCTGCGTTTTGTTTTTAAACAAAGGACAGTTTGAATCAAGCTGACGCGGTATGATGAAAGACCTGCTTACGAGGGATGGAAGTGTTAAACACCTCTTAATCGTCTTCGATTTCAAGTGGCTTAGGTTTATCCAAAAAGGATTCTCTCTCTCTCTCTCGCGCGCGCGCGATGTGGTGTGGTTGGTTTCAAATGCTAAAACTTGCTTCTGGGGAGGAATCTTTTGTTTCTTTGATCACAAGTTCCTGTGTGGATTTGGTGGTTGTACGTGGAATGAAAACGCAGTCGCAAGAGGTCTTGCTGAACAAAGGCTTCTGTGAATTATATATATATATATATATATATATGGTTTCCAGTCACTGCCGTCACTTATTTCAGTCACTTATTCATTTGGAAAGTCAATGAGATTTTATTTATTTATGTTTATGTACGATAATCATCAGTAAGAAGGAATGGGCATCTGTGCATCTATTAATCAGTGTCGAGGGAAAATTGACAACAACGCAACGTCGTTTTGAAATTGAGAATTGACCTTTCTCATAATTTTTCGAGTGTAGGCCCAGTGCTATTACAGTATGAATGTAGATCAAATCGAAATCATCAGTGTATAAGAGCTTGTTGATTTGAGAGAAATAATCGGGCACGAAGACCCAAGCGGGTGCCTGTGTTAACTCATGTTTTCTGCCTGGACGCTGATCAAATCCGGAGCGTTCGAAAAGGTGGTAGGGACGATATCAGGCATTTGAGATGAGCCCGAGCGTCCACGTTCGCGTTTTATTTTACGATTGTGGCTGAACACGCACATGTTATATTTGAAGAAAGAGGAGAAAAATATTCACGTGCAATCACAGATCGCTGTATGTGCACCGCGGCACACTCCGACATCGACTACTTGGGGTGGGGGGATATTTCGCCTAACCAGTCATTCTCAGTCCAGTGAAGCCCGGCGATGAATTCGAGTGTCTGAAACTAATGCAAGATGTACACTCAACTACATGTGATAATGAAAGGCAAGGCTCGGGCCGCTCGTAAAGAATTTGTTTTGATCAAATCAAATGTATCCCACGGTATCTTTTGATTGTGCAAATAAAAAGTTCAGTTAAGGTGGGTGGGCGTTGGATTAACAGTGTAACACAAATTATGCCGTGAGCAGTCATATGAACCATTCGTTGTTGGTCACAAAATGTTAACAACGTGAGGGCTGTGCCATTGTCTTCCGTCCGTCGTCTTTTTTTCTACTTTAATTCTTCCGTATCTCGAAACCTTCATAAAAGATTCTTATCAACTAAGTGTTGCCGAACTTAATATAATATTGAGTCGGGCTGAAAAAGAGAGAAGCCATGCAAGTTCTGATGACGTCGGAAACACGTTTGCGTCGTCATTGCTCCCAGACGGAACAGTCCCGTTTCCGGCGTGACCGAGGTCCAAGGGATCGCGCAGTCGTGACAGGTCAAACTGACCAATGAATTTGCAGTATGCCACAACGAGACAAAGAAACCTCATGCTTCACATAAGGCGTCAGATCGAAAACTAGTCATTCTTTCAAGACGGGTTGGACCGGTCATCTTCGGAGAGGAGCACTCCTTACCAGGTCGCGGAGTTGACACTGACGAAGACGAAGCACTACACAAAGAGATTGAATGAGAACTATAAAACTATCTTTTCATCTCGATAAGACCCGTATGGGGTTATTCTGAAATATATAAAGTACACAGGCATTGTTTTGTTTTCTGTTGTACGAGTCCTCCGTACACCAATATTGCCGACTGCAATTTGCTTTAAGGAATCCCTAACTTTGACCCGTAGTAGTCGGGGTGAAAATGATAAGAACACTGAGGTAAACCATTTTCCATCTTATTTTAACTGTGTTACTATTATTGTTGTTGCTTTATTTCGTTGTTTGTTTATATTTTTAAAGTTTGACTTTGTTTGCGTGTGTGGAGCAAAATATGACAGAGGCACAGGCGTCATTTGGTGTGACAAAGACGTGCACGTGTGACGTGGGTTCGATTGACGCCATTTTGAGTCGGGTTCTCGGACAGACAAGAACATCGCACACAAAACTTAAGAAACGGATTTCGACTCTAGGGTCTTCAGTTGCAATCTGACAAGAAAAAGACGAAAATAGTTGTTTGCTGGTTTATGAAAGGTTTTATTAAAAGTTATATAATTTGGTTTGTTGAGGGTTTTAAAAACGGGTGTGGAACAACAACAAACGATCAAGTTGTGACGAAATTGTTAATAGTATATTGCAAACTAAATTGGCATTTGTGGATAGCTTTAAAAAATAAAATAAAATAAAATAATTTCTATACATGGTAGTGGGTTTTAAGTCAATCATGCATTAATTTGGGATATGGGCGATTAAGGAAGAGAAGGAAACGCTAAAACCGTGACCACGTGCGGGTGTGTTCCAACCCCTTCTTGTCTTATTAGTCATAATTTAGAGATAACGATTGACCAGCTCTTGCAATCAGCTTTGCAAACCCTATTCTTTTGAGTTCACTTGAAATCTGTTCTTGGCTATTTGTTCACTTTCAGCGTCGGGTGTTGTTTTCGTTTTGAAGACTTATGAAAGGTGGTGTTGGTTTTTGTGTGGGGAGGGGGGGGGGTTGTTTGGGTTTTTTTTTCCTCACTGGCTATCTGTTCGACATATCTTTGCAAACCCTATTTACTTATCGCAAGCGTTCATTTTACATCTGTTCTTGAGATAAAGCGATTTTACTGAACGATATACAAGTACAAAGGAAGTTTTTTTTGAAGATCATTTAATGTGTATTTTTGAGGGATTAACCCTTTCAGCCCTTTAACATCGTCTGCCTGTGCAACCTTACCAGCCTGGCGTGTTTTGGCCTTGCTGTATCAACGGGAAGGGGTGCTTCAGGCACAAATTTATAGCAGCCACTCAACCAATAGCTACCGAACTTGACATTATGACTGAAATGTAATTTTGAGTTTGACACAAACTGCTGAACTCTCAAGACAAAGGATGCAATAGTATATGTGTAACTTGAGATTAAAAACAGAAATGGTAAAATGTCAGCTTCTGTCGATGTTGAAGGTTGTGGGCTATCTACTTGATTGTCTACACTGGTTTCTGATTTCATCTCCTTCACTAAACCATGAATTATCGAAAGAATTATAAAACAAATTGTCATTATCTGGGTTGAATTCGCTGCAAGAGTCCATCTTGATTTCATTGAGCTCAAAACTGCGCAGTAAGCCTTTGACATTTTACCATTATCAGTGCAGAAAACCGGATAAAAACACTATTTGTTTGATTTTTGGAGCGAAACTTAATGTGCCAGTGAGGAAGTTTAGTTGGATTTACTTCCCTTACATATCTATTTAGCAGAATGTCTTCTTCTTTTTTTCTTCTTTTTTCTTTTTTTTTTTTTTTTTGTCAATAGGCTTAACCTTTTTTCTTCTTTTTTCTTGCATCCATTTGTTACCAATTATTAGTTTTTTTGCTTTGTATGACAACCTTATACTATTTGTTTGACTAAATCTATTCTTTTGATTAACACTTAAAAAATTTGTTTTTCCTATTTGCAGATGGACAGAGATTATTTGTGATTTGATAACCAAGCATACTAAAGAATTTGAAACAGCAAGCATCAGGAACTCTACACATAGTGAAATAAAATGTGGATTTTTTTTCAGCTGTGTCAGTCATAACAAGTATGTGTGTGTGTGTGTTTACATTATATATATATCATATTCTTTCTTGCAGAAATTACTTTATTTGATATATGCTTATGAAGCTAATGTATTCTTTTTTTCCCTTTCAGGAAAGCTGAATTTGTTTTGTTTTGCTTCTTTCATTCAGATGGTGTATTCTAAATTTAGATTTAACTGAAAACTACTTGTGGTTGATTCAGTTTTGCCTCATGATTTCCAGCATTCTGAAAATGCATCCTGAGTATTTGTACTAATATTATGATAATGTATCAGTTGAAATAAAGATACACAGGCTTGGTTTCTGAGTGCTTCACACACATCACTTAAAAAAAGAAGAAAAGAAAAGAAAAAAAAAGACTTCTCCAAGCACACGGGTTCAAAAAGACAGTGATCTTGGAATTTTCCATTCAGTTATGTTTATCAAATCTGACACATTTCCAAAAAGCTTGTTCACAAATAATTCTCCACTCGCAATGTTCTGTAACAATACAAAAACAACTGTTTTCAAAGAAAACACTACACATCTAATCAGTAATTGCTGATCACAATATGGTATTTTATAATAAAATGCATGTGCATCATCATAGAAAAAAGTAATACACACAAATACTACTGACCACACTTGGTACTATTTAAAAGAAAGGATTTTTAAACAAGAAGATGTGTGTAAAGAGGTGTATGCTTGGCTGTGTCAGCAGGTTTTGGTCAGTATGTACAATGAAGAAATCCACGCATGCACATTATTCTTGTAATAAGAAATGAGTGCAGGCAAATAACTGCACCGAGCTAGCATCACATACACTGAGTATTGAATATAAGTGCAGGTACATAACTGCACAGTAAGTAGTGAACCTGGCTTATGGTAAGAATTTTATTGTATGAAGTAAATAGGATGATCCTGTCTTGGCATCAACTGTGGGGCTGGGAAAAAGTGTCAAAATGAGATACTGAACATCTGCTTTAGGCTTTTCAGTTGACAAGGTTTATAGCTGGAGTGCAATTTTAGCTATTCAACTGAAAGAATTGACATTAATGATTAAAGGGTCAACAAGCAGTAAATAATTAAGGCTGAAACAAATTTATTCATAGATACAAATTTAAAGTGGATGTAGGTTCAGAAGTATTAGATGACCACTCCCCATATTGAATGTTATAAATTGTGAAAAAGATGAAGTGTTTTTATAGGTGTCAATTCCAGATAAATTCATTTTAATGAAAATTCCTTTGAACAATATGTTAAAGTTAGAATCAAGCTCAGAAAACCTTAAACCTTGAGCATTGCTCTTAGTGAAGAAATGTCAAATGTGGTCAAGGTTTAAAAGTAGAATGAATTAGACTTTGGTGACTCTGGTCATTGAAACAGTAAATAAACCACACACAAAAAAGTGCATGGAAAGATTAGGATTGGATTTTAAGCTGATGAGGATCATTTTCTGAATAGCCATGATAAAAGAGAAAAAAAGGTATCACAAAAGTTCTTTTTAAGACCTTTTCCACTATGCTGAGTCAAAATTCCACCAGAAAGGAGGTGGTCTATTTATTCTTTAGAGTGATGTCAGTTGCAGTGTGTAGATAATTTTGTATTTGTATGATGATTAAGATAGGAAAACCATAGAGATGAAAAGGGGCAGTACATGTGGGTTTTCCCCAAGGAGTTAAAAGCATGAATTCAGACATTAATGTGGAGATTCCAGCAGTATGCCTTGAAGAATATTGCTTTGGAGAAATCAGACCAGATCAAATATAAGCTGATACATGTCAAAGTGCTGCTGCCAGCCCAAAAATCTCTAGGTAGGATTTTGGACCACATGTGCTACTGTGGCAATTGATTTGGACCAGTTTCTTCTGCAAAGTGCTCAAAACAATTTGGGGAAGTGTTCAAAACAATGAATTAAGTGTTAAGGGACCATGTTGTCAGAAAATTTTAACACCAAAACCATCAGCAAGAGAAGGAATACTGTTAGAATGTTACTTGTCACAACATACTCATCCAAGTTGGGCACTACATTAAGTCTAAGAAAGAAAGAAATAGAATTTGGGTTTTAGCTGATGGCTGTACAAGGTCACAAGGCACTAGAAGGATGAGGTGTTCAAGGTTGCAAAGCACTAAAAGCAAAGATGAGGTGTCAAAGTCGCACTAAGCACCAGACAGATGTCAAGGTCGCAAAGTACTGGAAAGATGAGGTTGTCAAAGTTACAAACTACTAGAAAGATGTGGTGGTCAGTTACAATCTACGAGAAAGATGAGGTTATCTAAGTATAGGAAAGTTGAGATGGTCAAGGTTAAAAGTACTGGAAAGATTAGGTGTGAAAGTTACAAACTACTGGAAAGATTAGTCAGTCAAAGTATTAGATGAGGTGGTCCAGATCATAAAGCACTAGAAAGATGAGGTGGTCAATTACAAACTACAGGAAAGATGAGGTAATCAAAATATTGGGAAAATGAGGTCAAGGTCACAAAGGACTCGAAAGATGAGGTGGTCAAGGTCATAAAGAACTAGAAAGATGAGGTGTAGAAGTTAGAAAACTCAAAAAGAAAAAAAGGCAAAGTATTAAAGTGGTCAAAGTCATAAAGCCCTAGGAAAATAAATGGTCAAGGTCACAAAGAACAATAAATATCATAAGGTCAAGGTCATAAAGTACTAGAAAGATGAGGTGTCAAAACTATGCTTTTTTTAATATTTTTTTAGGCAAAGTATTAGATGAAGTGGTCAAGGTCACAGAGAACTAGAAACATGAGGTGGTCAAGGTCATATTGTACTAAAAAGATCTGTCAAAATTACAAGCTACTAGAAAAGGCAGAAAGTATTAGATGAGGTGGTCATGGTCATAATGCACTAGGAAGATGAGGTGGTCACAGTATTGGATAAGGTCAAGGCCATTGCACTAGAAAGATAAGGTGTTCAAGGTCATAGTAGACAGATGAGGTGATCATGGTAATAAAGCACTAGAAATATGTATCATGGTCATAAAGTACTAGAAAAATGTGTCATATAATTAAAGCCCTGGAAAGATGAAGTGTTAAGGTCATAAAAGCATTAGAAAGAAGTGTCGGGCAGAAACAACTATTCTGGAGTGACTGTCTTCATTAAATGTAGATATCACAATATTGATGGAAGTCACTGTTATATTTTGAATTAACATCAAAACTAGTTGAATGTAAAAAAAAAAATAAAAAAAAGAGGGGTCGGTATATAAAAGTTAATAGTCTGCCCGGCATCTTATGGCCACATCAGGGCAGTGTAGGTGTCACTGTATTGATGAAAATCTTAATTGTGTTTTTGATTATTGCTAAGCAATTTTTAAATCGCAGAACTATCTGTAAATGTCGAGGGGTTGATCTGTTTTAAGTTAAAAGCCTACCTGGCATCTTAGGGATATATGTGAGACGGAGTGAGTAAGACCAGTTGAAAAGTGATTTTCTGTACAGCATAAACATGAGGTTAACTGATGCAGTTATAAAATGCAATATGACTTTAAAAAAACAAAACAAAAAACAGGTCTTTGTTCAGCATTCCAAATATTGGTACAGAATATACGCTTGAACGTTGAGATTGTTTATAAATCTTAGAATTATAATTGAACACATCTATCTCTTTCTCATCTTTCCTCTAGTTTCCCCCAAACACCCATTTTGCCTAGGAGGAAGTTACATTTCAGAATCTTTAACCTGCACCATCTTCAGTCCTGTGTGTGGCATAACCTGTGCACAAATACTTCCAAATACCGCCACATCCAAGCTAATTCTGTCACATTTGCGGTGTGAGCAATCCACAGATACATCAGGTTACCACAGGCCACCCACTAAAGGACTCCCTCCTGTGCCACTTTGCCATGTAGTGTTCAGTGGAACCTGTTCTAATTTAACATAGACTGGCCACTATCAACTAATTCTGCTACAAAGGGCATTAATTGTATAGCTGTTGAACCAGACTTGTCTTTTGGAGGTGAGACCTCCCAGTGACAATCGCTGTGAATCTGCTGACATCAGGTTTTGGCACATACTGGCCACAGGCATGGAAGTGGAAAGGAAATCTAGACCAAGGTCACCATGAAAGCACGGCATAAATGGTCAGACTCTGGGACAGTTTGGTGGTGTGTTTTTTTGTTTGGGGTTCAAATCTATCAGTCCAGTCAAGTCAGTAACGCTAACCACTTCACCACAGTGGCCGGTGCAAGCGGAACTTTTATGTGGCTCATGAAAAAATTTATTCAGATCTGAAAGTGTAAACTATGCATTTCCATGCCACAGTTTAGAGCTACAAACTTTTTTAAAAAAATTAAAAATTTAAAAAAAGGCACCAGTCTCATTGTCTTACATTGAAAGGATAGTGGGCATAAAAAAAATGATACATATATCTAAATGATAAACCAGTGGTTAAGAATGAAACATTGGAAACCTGACCTGTTCATCCTCTCTTCTCATCACCCAAACTTAACCCAGACAAGAGTGAACACAAATAGGACAGGAAATTGTGAAGCAGTTGAAGATGCCAAGGAATTGTGACAGTCACTAATGTCAGAGAGATAGAAATGGGATAGTATTGTTAAGGTGGGACTGGCTAGTATGCAGGTTCATATTTGTGAGGTGGGTGGATTCTGAATGGTGGGAGAGAGGGGTGGAAGGGGAACTGATAATAACTAAGCTGCAAGATAAAAGATTTCATGGGTTGGTAAATCAATTACAATTATGGAATAGGATTGATGGTTTAGTTGGATTGTGGGTGGGTGTGCATTCATGGTTGGGAAAATCAATGACAATTATTGAATGAGATTTAGTTGGAATATGGGTGGGTGTATAATGTTTCTTAACATGCAACTAGATAATAGGAGGGTATAGGTATTTAAAATGATTTTACAAAAAATAGTGTCATACTGGACTGTACTGGCACATCCAAGAAGTATGTGTGTTGTTAAGTGTTGATTATATGTGATAAAAGAATAGTAAAAATTTATATTAAATAAAAACATTTAGAAGGGATAATGTGGGAACAGGAATAGAGTAGCAAGTGTTACTAAATAAACATTTAAATGCATTTTTACACTGAGGTTTACTTATTTTTAGTCCTACAACCCCCCAGTCCCTCCCCCCTCCAGTAGAGAGTTCAGCTAACATAGGATGTGAAAAGCAAATTAATGAAACATCCATATAAAAGTGCATTCTTTATGAGTCTAGAAAATATTTCAGGAAGGGTGGGGGCAACTTCTAGTCCTTGAATAGAAATTGAAGATAAAATCAGTAGTTTTTAAATCTGCATTTACATTAAAAACAATTTTTTTTTATGATAATAAACAAAATATACAAATAGCATCAAGAATTCTTCAGTTTATTGTAATGAATATTGTCAAGTTTATTAAATTTTTAAAAAATGATAAAATTATGAACTTTAAGCTCCACATGTTGATGGGCATTCCTCAGGTTGCCTTCAGTTAAAAATTCAATAGGACATAGTGGTGGTTTGTTTTTAGGAAGGGTTGTGGTATAATCCTCATGACAGTTTGATTTCTTTCACTAGCATGAACATTTCCAGTTATGAGATCAGCATTTCATATCCTGTCACCCATAGGGAGAATTACACATACGCACACACACACACACTCTCTCTCTCTCTCTCTCTCTCTCTCAACACCATGACTGATCAACATTGGATTAGCTTCAACAAACCTGAAGCACAGTGAATGATAATTTTTTTAACAACTCTTCTTCTTCACCTTAAACTTATGAGTCAAAAAAGAGAGAATGCACTCCCCAAGTGTTAACCGGATTTCTCCAGCTGTGTGTGTGGTGTGCCAAAGCCTGGGTAGAAGCAACTCGAGCGGTTTTCTTACCCATTTTGAATGATTATACTTCAATATAAATCTGTAACTGTGTAAGGGAGTGCAGGCGACACTGCACACTGTTAATGCATTATCCAAATCAACTGATTATTCTTCCCAGCAGATAGCAAGTCACAGAGAGAGAGAACACTGACTTCATAACATTGAATAGGAAAGGTATTCCCTTTTCCATGTGGGCAGTGCCATCTGCTCAAATGAAGCACACAGATACCTGTAGGTTGCATTACAGTGTACCGGGACTTGTCAGGTCAGGTGATTAGATCTGCTACTGGTAACCTGTAATCCAGTACAACCTGTTCAGGGTCGGGTTGCCGGCGACTAAACCGGCACTCCCACTGCTCCCTTCCGGGACTCGTGAGGCGGGTGGCTAGACACCCTTATGGAGATCCATAAAAGGGCGTTGGCTCAGGAGAGCCACCGACGGCCATCTAGCTCCACTGTGCTGTGTGCATGCCACACGCAGTTGGCCCCCGGGGTGTGTCTACCCATGCATGCGAAGTCTGGATCCGGCAGAATCTGCGGAAGAAACCTATCGGTTCAACGGAGAGGAAGGCGGTTACAGCAACGCACTGTGGAGTGCAGAGAGCAAGATGAGACACCGAAAGGATATCTTGGTCATCCACTGCATCCGTGCTCATCCTCCAGTCGTCTCGACTTAGTCTTGCCACTGGAAATTGGTGGACCCGGACGAGAGAGTGAGGTTGACGTTGCGCAACTCCTCTTCACTTTAAACAAACTCATCGCGCAAGTCATCAGTCATCCAAAATGACCTGATTGGACTATTCAGCCATCTGCGCATTCACAGATAGATTCATGAGCATCCTCCCCCCCACCCCACCACCAGCCTCCCCCCATCCCCCAGCTGGATGACAACGATGGTCATCATCGATCTCGATGGACACACACCACCACCGGGACTTTGTATGTTGGATATGATTAAATGACTGAAACACCTTCAGATGTTTTGATAACGTTTTTAAATGCGTGTGTGTGCAGGTCAGCGCTGCCAAGAAGGTGTAAAGCCAAGTGTGAAAAAATGGTAAGTTTCATGGTCATGTTTTCTGTCATCTTGTCAGTATGGTTTCCTTCATCCTAACTGTACCGTTAGACATGTCTTCAATAGCATTGCATGCACTGATGAGTCTTGAAAGTTTCAGTTATTAGAATTGCATGGTTCAACTGAGATTAATCTTTCTCTCAAAATTGAACTAGACATTTGAGTATGTAGATGTTACTCATAACTGTCCCTAACCCAAGCTGAATGTTCAAAGTTTAAAAATCGTCAATGCTGGTATAATTTTCATCTTATTTTCATTGCTCTATATTTACATTGTGGAAAATGGTCGGTTTAGAGCAGAGGCATATCTGTAGCATGAAAGCTCAGTTATACACAGCAAAGGAATTGTTGCGGATCAAAGGTTTCTCTGAAACTTGTCTTCACGTTGTAGGAATTGTTCATATGAAACCATTGAAAGGTTTATCTGTTGTTTGTCTGTATTTGAAGCTTAGGAAATAAAGAACCAAGTTGTTTACTGCTTACAAATTGTTCAGAACCAGTGTTTGTTCTCTTATTTGCTATATTGTAACTTTAACCTGAAAACCATGGTGTTTCAGCCGACAGTGACACCAGCACAGCTCCTGAAGGCGCTGAACCCCCTGCTGGACAAGTCAGGAGGCATGAAGGAAGCGGAGTCTTCAACAAGGATTGTCAGGTGAGTTACCTGTCAGCAGTGTTTCTGGTGGGGTGGGAGGGGGGGGGAGCCTGTGTAAAATAGTTTTATTTACACATATTATGCCATGACCCACGGGTGCAGACTCTTGCAAGGGTCTGTTTCATGTCATGTGCAAACTAGTCCACCCATTAGGAGCCTCAGCTTTGTAAAATTGTTTGTTCAAATGGGTATGTGCTTTAGCTGTTCTGTCTCTTCAGTCGAAAGTGATGAGATAATAACTGTTACAGTGAAATATGTAAAATTTCATTTTCTCATAATGTATTTTCAAAATTATGTTTGTATTGTGAAGAGAGCAATATCTGAACCTTTTGTTGAATTCAGTGACATAAATATCAAATCCAGTAGAATGACTTACACTGTGTTTCAGTGCAGACAGTCTGCTGAAAATGAAAAGTTAACTGCCTTGCTGTTCAGTAAAACTCCAGATGTGTTCAAAACCAGAAAGAAAATGAAGATATAAAAGTTACTGAAACCTGTTTCAGTTCAGGTATGTGTACAGTATCAAGATGACACAGCATTGTTTATAGAACTCTGTATCTGCAAGTGTTAGCAACATAGTATACAGAATATTGTTTACGGAAATTGAAAACAATGGAATTATTTTGTCATAAAATGCCTGTTATTTCTTATCTCTTGAAGGAAATGCAAGTTCTGGAATGCCATGTTTTCATTTTGCAGCTTGATGAAAGACGCCACAAAGATGGTCAGCAAGTGTATCTATGTGAACATCTGTTTACACACATCCTCAGAAGAGGTGCTGCAAAAGTAAGTCAGCATGTTTAGTGTGAATCCATTATTTAATATGTTGTAATAATGTTTCATGAACATGCTTTATGAAAAGTGATTTGATTGAGACGGGGGCCCTTTAAGTCCTTCATGAAAATGAATTTAAGTTCAGTGATTTGTTTAACATAAAGTATTGAGGTATTGTTTAGACTGATGCATTTCATTCAGATAAGTGTGCACACACGCACACAAAATACACACACAGAGTATCCTCTCATGCCATGACACATTTTAGTTTTAAAAAGACAACAAGGTATATTTTAGTTAATGAAAGAAATATACTTTCTTTACTCAGTGAATGTAATCCCTTCCTATGTACCACATTGTAACTGGACCGCTCTTTGCATAGTCTTTTTTTCTGTTCAGTTTGCCCATGTCTAACGGTGTGAGCGTGGTGTGTTCCCAGGTTTATAACTCACTCTGCCCATGTCTAACGGTGTGAGCGTGGTGTGTTCCCAGGTTTATAACTCACTCTGCCCATGTCTAACGGTGTGAGCGTGGTGTGTTCCCAGGTTTATAACTCACTCTGCCCATGTCTAACGGTGTGAGCGTGGTGTGTTCCCAGGTTTATAACTCACTCTGCCCATGTCTAACGGTGTGAGCATGGTGTGTTCCCAGGTTTATAACTCACTCTGCCCATGTCTAACGGTGTGAGCGTGGTGTGTTCCCAGGTTTATAACTCACTCTGCCCATGTCTAACGGTGTGAGCGTGGTGTGTTCCCAGGTTTATAACTCACTCTGCCCATGTCTAACGGTGTGAGCGTGGTGTGTTCCCAGGTTTATTATCAGTGGAGGATGGAACATGCTGAGCAAGTGGCTGCAGGAGGCCAAGGACGGGGAGAATGTGGTGTTCATTCTGGAGCTGCTCAAACTGTACCAGAATCTGCCAGTGTCTGTCGAGATCCTCAAACAGGACACCACGGCTCGCTTCATCAAGGGTCTCACAAAGCACGCCAATGAAGGTAGGCTGCTGATACCTACATTAGCAAAATTACATTAAAAAAATAAAAAATTTAGAGGTCCCATAGCCTTTTATGGCCATCGGGGTAGTGACTTCATATCCACTGTGTCCAGGGCTCGGCATGGGATGGCGGGGCCCAGTCCTCTTCTGCCGAAACTGAAAGAATGATAGAATAGATTTATGAGATATTGAGCAGATAGGGAACGAGTTGATCAGAATTAAAATCAAATATTGTATGTGCAGAGTTACTGAAGTAAGTATGACACCTGGGATTAGTGGGAACTTCTTCCAGTATAAACGTGTACTGCATCACTTGAGAATGTATATAACTGCAAGGGATGAGAATAGAAAGATAACTAGTGATTGGTTATTTAATGGTGTTTTTTCTTGTCCATTTCAGACGTCAGAAATCTGTCAAGTGCTGTGGTGGACTGCTGGATGAAGAAGATCAAGAGCAAAAGCAACAGTGATGACAATGGTGAGTGTCTGATGCTGGTTTGTTTGGTTGTTTGGTTGGGTTGTTTTTTTTTATTGTTTTTTTGTGGTATGATTGGGGAAGGAAACCACAGCGTCCATCAGTCTGTTCCAAAATCGTGGGATTGAAATTGCCCATATTTTATTTATCTTATCTGAATATACAGCCCTGCACACACAATGCCAGCTTTGCATTTGCATGCATGGTAGCAACAACAAAAAAATGTTTGCAAAGGAAAAATATTGCTTTGATTAGATTTCATACAGAGTTTGATGAAAAACATGTATGTATTGTGCCTGCTGTACATATACTTGCTCAGCCAATAACCATTTAACAAAAAAAAAATTAAAATCAGAAGAATGATTCAAGAAGAGTTCACTGTAGTTAGATCTGGAAGATTGATCTTTGTCAGAGTGTGCTTGTTTGTGTGCATGTATATGGATTTGACAATATCAAAGTGTGTTTTTATATATTTGTGTGCTATTAATGAGACCAGATGGTAATTTCTCAAGAGATATCAAGTTTCACTTCACAAATTGTGAAAATGAAAAAAAGACTATATCACATTCACACTTCTTTCCCTTTTACATTATAGATAAAACCAAGAAGAAGAAGAAGAAAGACAAGGAGAAAGAGAAAGAAAGGGAGAAAGAGAAGGATAAAGACAAAGAAAAGGAGAAAGACAAGGACAAGGAGAAAGACAGACACCGACACAGGAGCTCAGACAAGAAAGACTCCTCCCATCACTCCCACAACTCCAAATCCCATCACAGCTCCAAAAAGGACTCCTCATCCTCATCCTCATCCTCCTCATCCTCATCCTCCAGTGAAAAGAAATCTTCCAGCAGTGCCACAGACAGTGCTCAGAAAGACCGGCACACCAGCAGTGACAATAAAGAGGACAATTCTGAGAGTGCTGAGTCCAGGTTAGCTGGTGATAGTAATGTGTTACAAAACAAAAACCTCTCCGGTGCCAAATCAACATTCCTGAAAGAAGAGGACGAGGAGAAGACGAGGAGGAAACCGAAAACGGCTCGTGTGTTTACAAGTAAATTCCGATCAGTGTTTGATGAGGATGACCCCTTGCCTCCCATCAAGAAGAAGACGGCAGAAGAGTTGAAGCCGCCCATTTCTATTCCCAAAAGAGTCAGGTAATGCGTTTCTTTATTTTATTTCTGTTCTTCAAGCATTTTTGTTAGGGATTCTGTGAGTGCACAGTTCATTGGTCGTGCTTTGAAAATGATTGCTTCAGATTAATGTGTTTTCACTTTTTGACCTTTTGGTCAACCATTGTCGTATTTATCTGTGCCTATGACTTGACTGGGGCTGAGAGATTGTGTCATGTGAGTGACAAGCCTTTGGATTCACATATAAATTCCAGTCAGTTGAATATACATGTAATTGTTCATTAGTCTATAGATAGAATCCCTGCAGAAATATATTTTCTCCCTTCTCTTTTCTGAAATCTTAAAGGAGTAAATAAAATTGAAAGAAAAAATTGAGAGTCTTGTATTTGAACACAAAAACAAAATACTTAGTGATCTGGATTTTAAAGCTCTATTCCAGTATGTCATTTGTAACAAATGAGAGATTATTTCTACAGCCTATGTGGTAGTAGTGTCTGAATCATTTGAATTTTCTTTGCACAGATTAAACTTTGCATGTAATGATGAGTACTTGGTAGGATTTTCCAGTTTGGAAAAAGTGTGCATTTGAAATGATTATAAATGTTGTGGTACTTGCAGCATTGAACCTTCAAGAGAAGAGCCGCCTGAGAAGATTCCACGCTTGACTCTAAAGATTTTGCCCTCTGAGCCTTCAGACTCTGTGACGAGTCCAACTGGCATGTCACCCCCAGAGGTCACGCATGGGAGGATCAAGATAATACCTCCAAGAAGACGTAAGTGCATATCTAAAATCTTTTTCATGTTTTATTCAAAATTCTGACCAAAAGAAGAAGAAAAGAAAGCGCATTTTAGCAGGGATAGTTGAAGTTGAATATATTTGATTACATTGGTGAATAGAACATTTTTAAAAAGATCAAATGTCTTTAGCAAATCGAGCAGCACATTCAGTTTGTTATATATGATGGTTTTAACAAAACAAGGTATGTGAATTATAATAGCACAGTTTCTTTTTTGGAAGCAGTTTCCAGTTATATTCTTCAGTTTTGAGATCTAGCCTCCAGTATTTTTTCCCCATTTAAAAAATTTTTTAAAATTTTTCCTGCAGCACCTGCACATGAAATCCATGACAGCAACGTGTTCATGAATGAACTGACCAAGTCCACCACCTACATGCATGGCACAATGAAGCGCAAGAAGAAAGCCATGCCCTTGCCACCCACCTTCCCATCTTCCAAGGAACCCATGCCTGCCTCTGCCATCAAGACCCCATCATCACTGGCTCCCTTGACCCCCACCACACCAACAACTCCACCATCAGCGACATCGCTCTCTGCAGGCCCTGTCTCTCCTCTTACACCACCAGCGCACAGGCTGCCATGCGTTCCTTCTGTAAGTGTTCCGTCTCTGATTTATTTTATTGTTTATTTTTTAACACTTTAGACTGCCTTGCGTTCCTTCTGTAAGTGTTCTCTCTCCTAAACTCTTTCACAGCCACCGAGTTTCTGTGTGAAAAGCACTCCCCAGCGCCAGATATTTTTACTGATCATTTGTACTTGAAGAGCGTAAGTTATTCCGTGGCTCTGTGTGTAATGTTTTCAGTTTTACCAGGACACTTGAAACTGACTTTACTGATCGCTTGCACTTACGGATCGCTTAAGTCATACCAGGGCTCTGTATATCATTTTATCAGTTTTACGGGGACAGTTGAAACTGTGACATTAACGATCGTTTGTACTCTAGGATCACGCAATTTATTCCACGGACCTGTATATCATTTTATCAGTTTTACCAAGACAGTTAAAACTGACAATACAGATCATTTGCACTTTAGGATGGCATACGTCATTGCATGGTTGTGCATGCAATGTTTTCAGTTTTACCGGGACACGCTGGAGAAGTCAGAAGACCCTGAACCCACGCCCTCCCAGGAGGAGCGCAGCCCACCTTCCCTGGAAAAAATGGACACCAGCGAGCCTGACGATGCCATGGCTGTGGATGAGCAGACGTTAGACAACAGCGAACCGCCCACCATTGACATGGAGACAAATGACCAGCCGGCTGACACAGGTGAATGTTTTATATTTACTTTGTTTTTTTGCCTGTTCGTAGGCTGCAGCTCTCACATTCACTTGTATAGATCTATGAGTGGGCTTTTTATGTATGTGCCATTTTTACTTCCCCTTCCCCTCCAGCCCCCCACCCCCACCCCCATTTATGTAGCCTTGTGGAGTCGTCTATACTAGGTATGTTCATGTTTCTGTCACCCAGTAAATACTGATGTCAATTATGGGATCTTTAATTTACGTATTTGATGATGTGTGTGTCTGTGTGTACATGTGGAAGGGGGTTCAGGCATTGGCAGTTCATCGCATATGTTGACCTAGGAGATCTGAAAAATCTCCACGCAAAAGAAACTCAAGTTTACACAAAAGGAGATGTCAATTTACATTTTTTTTAATGTCCTTTTGCATATAAATGCGTCAGTATCCACAAAAAACATGTCAGTGTCTGTACTGTCTTGTTCCTTTTTGCAACAAGAGCCTAGCATTGCTTTTATTTATTGGGATTTATATTACATCACAGCTTTCCATACGTATGCGTGTTCATACACATGTGAATATGTTTATTACTTGAAGATATTGCTTGAATAAAGTAGAGATAGAAACAGAAACATTCAAGAAACATGCTGTCCTTGTGATCAGGCGCATGAAGATTTTTTAAAAATATTTTCATAAAGATATTACTTGTATAAAGTGGAGAGAGAGAAAAGAAAAAAAATCGATATGTGCTGTCCATGTGTCCAGGCGACATGAACACGTCGGAAGGGGGCGAGGAGGGCAGGGTGAAGAGGGACTCCACAGACAGGTCCCCCCCCACCATGGATGGCACAGGAGAAGACAACCAGGATGCCAACAGGGGAGGCAACGGGAAGGGCTCCAAGAAACGTGTCCAGTGGGCCGAGGAGTCGCAGCTTCGGCAGATCTTCTATTTTGAGCTGGACGAAACAGAAAGAGGTGCATTTTGGAGTTTTTTGGGTTTTTTTTTTTTTTTTCATTGAATACCTGCTATGTTAGTTGTTGTTTTTTGTTTGTTTGTTTTTGTTTTGTTTTTTTGTGTTTTTGTTTGTTTTTTTGTTGTTTTTTTTAATGCTAATTACTTAGGGGATTAGCAAGGAATCACAATTTAAACAAAACTGAAAATGGGAGAGGGTGGTTTTTTTTTGTGTGTGTGTGGTTTTTGGGTGTGTTTTTTTCTTTGCTGAATACCTGTTGTTGTTGTTTTTAATACTGGAATACTGATTACATGGAGTGCTTTTTTTTACTTTCTTTATTAAAAAATAAAACTACTGGTTATCTTTCTTTAAGGCCTATTAATGGGGGAGGGGGTGGGGGGGTTGGAAGATATTTTTTCCTTTTTTGTTTTCTTATATTCTGGATTTGCCTATCATTTTAGATATATACATGATCTGTTAGACTTGGTCAAGTTTGGCAATTTCCAAGTTTGGAAAGTCTGACAACAACTGTCAACTTTTCAGTGTTGTTTTGCTGTATCTACTGAGGCTGCAGCTCAAGAATTCAGCACCATCAGTGCTCATAAATGTAAAAGAATACTGGCAACAATCTTGTCTGTCAGTTATGCTTCTGATAAGTGAGTGGAATCCTTTGATTTGAAACTGCAATGTGACTTAGTAGTTCTCGTCATGGCCTTGACAGGCATTGTGGGTTTTGAACCCTGGTGTAAGCCTGAGGATTGAAAGGCTTTGTAGCTTTGAGTTCTCTTCTGGTGGGTAACACAGCATCTTTTCACAACTTGTGTGTCTTATTCATCACTGGGGAAAAAAAAAAAAAAAAGGACACAAAAAGATGCAACAGTTAAAAACAAAAATGGGTTGGGGATTGGTGGGGGTGGGGGGTGACAACAGCTTTGAATGTACTGTTGTTATTTACATGATTTGTGCTTTAAAACTGTGGTACAGTGATTCACAAGACAATGTTGTATCGTGTTTCAGAAAATGTCAACAGGCCAAAGACGTTCAGCGAACTGAAGAAACAGGACATGAGGTCTGAAGGACGGGTAAGTTACCAGAATGTCTTTCTTTTTTTTTTTTACGGGTTGCTTTTTCTGTTCTCTGTTCTGAAATAGAGAATCAGAGAGGTGGGTTGAGCAGAAGTAAATGAGAAAGTTAGAAAACTGAATTTTCATGTAACACTACCAAGGACATTTTAAAACCGTTTTGAACAGAAGTGTACACTTTGTTACTTCAGTGTATTTGTGCATAAAGATATGTGTATTAAGTACATGTTTATATTCTTCTCTTGAGAATAGAATGTCGTACTGGTATGTCTTGTATACTTGGTATGAGATATCCACATGTTAATTTTTGTCTGTACTGCATTGATACATTTCTCATGTTGTATCTTTCAGGCCATGGAAACAGCTAAAAGGTTGATCCATGACAACATGGTTGAAGTTTTGCCGGTGGGTTGACTTGATGTGTGTGTGTGTGTCTCAGCACTGTTTAAGCCTACACACTTCTACCATGTCTGATGTCCTGTGTAGTTGTATAATTACTTGGGTGGGAGGGAGGGAGTGGGGAGAGTAGGTTTGCTAACTTCAGCACTATTCAACTTGCTGCTACATGAATACGGCAGTTCATGATATTCATCTACGTATGAAGCAGCCAGTTTTGACACATATGAATTTGATATACAGTTGCTTCATTGTCAGGACGTTCACTTTACAGTTTCCCCATTATCTGTGTCTTCACTTTATTTGTATCTTTCTTTTACAGTTACCCCCTTCTCTCTGTCATCGCTACTGATGTCTTTATCTTCATGTTACAATTACACCATTGTATCTTCATTTTACGGTCACCCCATTGTACCTTCATTTCACAATTACCCCATTGTACCTTCATTTTACAGTTACCCTATTGTCTCTCCACATTACAGTTACCCGACTACCTTCATTTTACAGTTACCCTATTGTCTGTATCTTCACACTACATTTACCCCATTGTGTCATCACTTTACAGTTACCCATTGTCTGCATCTTTACATTACAGTTACCCCATTGTCAGTATCTTCACAATACAGTTACCCCATTGTATCATCACTTTACAGTTACTCTGTTGTCTGTACCTTTATTTTACAGTTACTCCATTGTTACCAGTTGTCTGAATTTTCACTTTACAGTACCATATTTGCACCATCATTTTACACTTACCATAATGTGTGTGTGTATATCATCACTTTACAGAACTTTACCAGTTGTCTGTATCTTCACTTCACAGTACCCTATTGCACCATCATTTTACAGTAACCTGTTGTCTGTATTTTCATCGTACAGTTAACCCATTGGCTCTACGTATTTAGCTGTAGCCCCATTGTCGGCCTTGTTGTCTAACAGTGCATGATGTGTGTGATTGTAACAGTGGCGACGGCCCCCGGTGATAGACAGCATAGTGATGACGGTGGAGGTGGGCTGTAACAGTGTGGAGAGGGGTGTACAGCAGCAGCGAGAGTCAGGGGTGCTGCAGGCCCTTTTCTTCTCAAAACAGATGTGAGTAATCTTTTATCTCTATGTGTGGCCTGTTTTTTTTTGGGGGGGCGGGTAGAGAGTGTGGGGTGGTATTTGTGGTTCCAGACATGGACTGCAGAGCCATTCCCATGTGAATAGGTATTTTATACAGTCACTGTCTTGATTGAGATCGTTGTTGTGGGATGACCAGAACAGTTTTCTGTGTTGGTGTTTTGAGTGCCTTTCTTCAGGTAAAGCTCTGCGCTATGGTTTACTTTTCTCAGTTGCAGTTCCTTATGCTTTCGTTTCTTTTGTCTGTCAGGAGTTTTTGATGCTTTCTTCTTTTTCTGTCAGTAGTTCCCTTTGCTTGCTTTCTCTATATGTCAGATCAAATGAAATTATGGTGCTTAGAGCCTCACCGACCACTAAGGCCATCTCAAGGCTCTCGCCACATTTGTATTTGTATTTCTTTTTATCACAACAGATTTCTCTGTGTGAAATTTGGGCTGCTCTCCCCAGGGGGAGCGTGTTGCTACACTACAGCGCCACCCATGTTTTTTTGTATTTTTTCCTGCATGCAGTTTTATTTG
This sequence comes from Babylonia areolata, assembly GCF_041734735.1. Taxonomy (NCBI): domain Eukaryota; kingdom Metazoa; phylum Mollusca; class Gastropoda; order Neogastropoda; family Buccinidae; genus Babylonia; species Babylonia areolata. Next base: position 11,864,333 of record NC_134906.1, on the reverse strand, counting down.
TTTTTCTATTGATGTGGATTTTTCTACAGAATTTTGCCAGGAACAACCCTTTTGTTGCCATGGGTTCTTTTACGTGCGCTAAGTGCATGCTGCACATGTGACCTTGGTTTATTGTCTCATCCGAATGACTAGCATCCAGACCACCACTCAAGGTCCTGTGGAGGGGGAGAAAATATCGGCGGCTGAGCTGTGATTCAAACCAGCACGCTCAGATTCTCTCGCTTCCCAGGTGGACTCGTTACCTCTTGGCCATCACTCCACCTACTTCAAGTCAAGGGTGGAAAAGCACTAAAGAATAAAACACTGTGAAATACAGTGGATGTTTTGTTGTTGTTGTATATATATATTTTTTTAAATAACAATGCAAAATCTTAATTGGTATTGTGCTGGAGAAAGAATTTTGGGTGACATGATTCTGTCAGAATTTGCCTATGTTTCTTGCGAATTTTTTTTTTTAATTTACAAGCTCTTCCATCCCACCTGCCACCCTTCATAAAGAATTTGTTTTCTTTTTAAGCAAAACACATAAGCAGGGAAAACTTAATCCTCTCTCCCTCTCTCTCTCGCTTAAAGATGGGCCAGTGATAGTCATTAATTATGTGTGCGTGTGTGTGTTACAGGCTGCCCGACAGTCCCAGTGAGCCTGAGGTGGAAAGTGTGGAGCCCACCGACATCAAGATCATCCCTCTTGTGGATGTGAGTCACACTTCTCTGTCTTTCTTTTCCTTAGTTTTTATCATCATCATCATCATCATCATCATCATCATCATCTCTCTCTCTCTCTCTCTCTCTCTCTCTCTCTCTTTCTCTTTCTCTTTCATCCTCTCCCCTATCTGTCACATGCTAAGATGTCTGTTTCAAAGTCTGTGAATCTTTTCTTTCTGCATTTGTGGGCTACAGCTCCTATATTCACTTGTGTCTACAAGTCGGCTTTTACATGTACAGCTGTGTTCAGCCCATCATGAAGGCAGCCATACTCCATTTTCCTGGGTATGCATGATGGGTATGTTAGTGTTACCAAACCTACTGACGTGGGGTAACAGGATGTTTACAATGCATGATTAAAACTGAAGGGTGTTTTTTTCTTCTTCACAAGGGGAATAGAGGCACTAGCAGGTCTGCACATACGTTGACCTCAGATCGAAAGAATCTCCACAATTTACGAAACTGGCACTGATACTGGGATTAAACCGAGGGCCTCTCAGATTGAAAGTCAATGCTCTGACCTCTGATCTATTGCATCCATCATCTGTGTTAACTATTTCCTACTTCAAAATATGCTGTCTGTTAACCTTTTCACGTCTGCCACTTTTCTGTGTGATTATTCCCTTCCCATGTCACATATAAGTCTCATCACTTTTACCTTTTTTCATTTCTTTTTTTTTTTCTATATTTTATTATTCAACTGTTTCATAAGATTTTTGCTTACCAAAACTCAACATTAATTTGATGATCAGCCCTTGAAAACCAGCATGTTTTGCATCTCTCCCATGCTTCATCCTGTCCCCCATCCTGTTTCTTTCCCCCATCACCACATATAAAAGAATTGTGGTTAGGGGGGGTGGGAGGGGATACAGAGTTTGAAAACTAGTTAACACGGTGACTTCATCTGTCTTGTCTGTCACCAGGAGACTTGCTCAGGGGAAGAGTACGAACACACGTACAACGTGGACCCCGCCAGCATGCCCTACGACCCCGCCTTCGACATCTCCCAGACGACCAACGCCCCACCAAACCCCATGGCGGGCGGAGGAGGAGGAGGAGGGGGTCCAAACGGTGGTGGAGGTGTGGGAAAGGGGAACATTCAGCTGCCCCCAGACATCAACAACATGCTGGCATCCATCCAGCAGCAGAGCATAGCAACCGGGGGTCGGTCCCTGCAGGCCAATGCAGCCGTCATGGCCAACGTGCAGAGCATTCTTGGTTCTCTCATGGTGAGGGCTTATGGTCAGATGGCTTATGTGTTGATGGGCAAGATCTTTCATGTAGGTGGTGCTTGTGTTGTCTGGTGGTGTTTTTGTCTGTTCAGTAGTTTTGTTGTTGCAGCATGGTTTGTGATGGTTTTTGTTTTTATTTTGTATTTTATGATGAATGGTTGTGCACGCGGGCACCTGTGCACACATGCATATGTGGTCATGTGAACCCATTTGACAGGTTCATGACGTGTGTGCACACACACTTTCTCTTTCTCTGTCTCTCTCTGTCTCTCTTTCTGTTATTAAATTTCACACACAGTTTCATACATAAACACATTCTGACATTCCCTCTCTTGCACTCTCTCTCCCTTGTCAAATATTTCTTTTTCTTTACACATTAGATTATATAATAAGCGCACACACACATTTTTATGGAAAAGAAATGGTAGTTGCTAATAATGTCCAGTGTGGAGAGATCAATAGGATTTTTATTTTTTATCACATTTTTTATACCAGATGATGTGAATTCAGTTACAGATATTTAAAAAAAGATTAGGAATATGCTACAAGTTGGATAACAAGTACATATTGAATGAAAATTCTTCACCAAATTACTCTATGATATTAATTTTAGGTCACATAACAAGCATACCCCCGTTAATTTATGGAATTAGTTTTTTAAAACGAATATTGCTCAGTTCTATTCATTTCAAGTTGCATAAGAGGTATTGATTGAATGATGTTTTTGTTTTTTGCAATAGCTATGACATGAATTTCAAGTTATAGAAGCAGCATTTATTGAACGAAAATAAAAAGAAATAGTTCAATGATATCAATTTCAAAGTACATAACATGTATTTACTGGAAAGAAGTAATTTTCCTTACCACAGTGATACGTTATTGATGGTTGAGGGGGTTGTGTTAGAGCATGCTGGTGTGAATGAAAAGATTGCTCAGTGATATTAAGTTTCATTTTGACATGTATTTTGCTGAAACAAAATAATTTTTTGTACTGTGTGACAGGTAATTTACTGCGGGGAAAAAAAATCCTCATACCACAGTGAGTTACATGACAGGTGTTTTGTGAAAGAAAATCATTCCTCATACCACAGTGAGTTACATGACAGGTGTTTTGTGGATGAAAATTCTTCGTACCACATTGACGTATTATTTGACGGTGGTTGTGTGTGTGTGTGTTGCAGCATGCAGGGCCCAACGTCAACACGGATGAGCTGATCAACAAGCTGAGGGTGGCCCTGGAGCCGCTGAAGAACCAGATCAGCAGCGGAGGCGGAGGACCCCCCCCAATGCAGGGCGGCCCCCCGGGTGGGCCCCCCATGAACCCTGGCGACCCCCAGTTCCAGCCCCCGCAGGCCCCGCAGCGGCACGGCCTTCTGGGTAACGCTCCGCCAGGCTTCAACCCCATGATGGGTCCCCGCCAGTTCGGGCCGCAAGGTAAAGGGCACGGTTTTGTGTGTGGGCGTGATTTGTTGATGTTGGACGAGTTTGGGGGAAATCTGTGTGAATGTGTTGGGTTTTTTGTGTGTGTGTGGTTGATGAGAGAGGTGTGGTTCTCGTGGCAAAACATCAGTTCCCCTGTGGACTGCCAGCAGACAAACACCAGTGTATGGGGGATTCAGAGTGAGGAGTGTGGAAGTATTGCTGGGGCAGCTAAAAAATACATTTTTTTTAAAATTGAAAACGACAAGTAATGGTGAAATAAGGAAGGAGATTTGAGGGAGTATATATATATATATATATATGTGTGTGTGTGTGTGTGTTTACAGCAGCAAACATCTAGAAACTTGCTAAAGTTTATTTTTTTCTTGTTTGTGTTGTGTGCAAGTAACAGTCATTTTTGCTTATTTGTGGTGTTGTCATGTTTGGGCTAGATGGTTGTTGATTTGATTTTACAAGAGTTTTGTATGTTTATTGTCATTTACTTCTGATCTGTTTCTTCTTTTTTTCTGGTATTATTTCTTTAAAAAAAAAAAAAAATTGTTGATATATTTTTTGTATCAATGCACGTTGGTCTGTGGTTCTGACTGTCCTCTTTCTATCATGATTTTTCTTTGTCATGTTTTGGTTTGCATCAGGTTCACATCTGCTTCCACATCTTATTCAGTGTTTCATGCACCTGAATAAGAGCCAGGGTAATGCCTGTAACATTTACTGTCCCCTTTCTTTCCAGAGCTGCTTTCACTAACCAAGACATTGAGCATATATTCCTGGTTTCTCAAACTCCCGCCACCTTTTCACGCTCTTGGTATAGACTTGTTTCTGTTTTTGTTACATTTACATAGGAAGCCAGCTGTTCTCTAAGTGTACAGACATGATGGATGAAAATGTCATCCTCATTCGTGAAACTTATGCTGAAGTTTAATTAAACCCTTTGAGTGCGGAGGGGGGGGGGGGGGGGGGGGGGGGACAGTAGAAAGTGGTTGTCCAGTGTCCTAAGTCAGTTTCCAGACCAATCAGCGAAACTGAGTAAATGGTCTGAAGATAAACCATTGTAAAAAAAAAAAATAGTGAGCTTTCAGACTTCCAGACTTGTCACTATGTACTATGTACCACGGTACTCAGTTTCAATGTTGAAACATGTGTCAGTGATGAAACATGAAATATTTGTGTCTTTGTCATAGGGGGAGGGTCAAGTAACCCCATGTCTGTACACTTGAAGCCTTGGGTTTCTTTAGTTACCTTTTTACTTTTTCTTTTTTGTTACTGTTCACATTCCTGTCCCAACCTCCAACCCCTGTGCTCCTTTTTAACTGAAACTGCATGGCGTTTGTTCTGTTTAGTTGTTCCTTTTTGGTTCCATGACCAACTGTGTTTTCTGTTACCCATGCTGAAGTCCAGGAGCAAAGAAAATGTGTTCAGTTTGAAGCATGCTGTTAATTTGTTCAGTTTCCGAGATGCCCTTGTTGCCTTCTCAGTTTTGTTGCTGTGTTAAGTTTCATTATTGACAATTGATCTAACGTTCCAGCTCTTATTTTCAACAAATAAGGGAAATGAAATACATGTTCCTGTTCATCCCTGTTGTTGATGTGTTGGGTTTTAAGTATACATTTTCTACAAGGTGTTTCCCAAACCTTACAGGTTTCTCATGCACAGTCTGTTCCACTGAATCTCACCAGCTAATAGACCGTATATTTCTTTTCATCCAGATGATTATTCAGTGTGAAAAGTAGAATTCCCCCAAGCATCCTGTGGAGGGATAAAATGACATGTATGATGTTGGGTAAGAGTCTTAAACATGTTCACTGAACAGCTGTATGCAGTTTGATTGCGAGTGTATCAGTCTGCAAAAAAGTGAGACTGAGAGAAACAGAAAAGACTTCATGTCAGCAGAGTTCTTGTCCTTGCCAGTCTGTTGGCGCAGTGAATGAATTATGCTGCATTTGTATGAGCATTGCGCTCATCCTTTTAAACTGCATGCATGGATACAAAAGAAGTGACATTGTCGCAGGTTAGGTTTGATGTGCGGAAAAGTTGGCAACTGGTGAATGATGGGAGGTTTTGAACAAAGTGGGTGTTATGAGGATCAGCAGAATTCATTGTTCCTCTGCCTTTGGTTCTTCAATGTTTTTTTTTTAGTCTGCTTCTTTTATTTGTCCCTCTTTTTTTTTTCTTTTCTTTTTTCCTGGACAGAAGGTTTAAAACTCAAAACCACGTTCTTGTAATTGTATGTTTGCTGGTATGTTCATCAGTTTATTCATAATTTTTGTGTTTGTTACATTTTCAAAAGTTTGAAGCAAAACAAGCAGTAAGTTGTCAATTTTTTGCATTTATATGTTAGCTGGCAAGTTCGTCGGGTCATTCATTATTTATAATGTTTTCAGTTGTTTAAATCAAATCACCTTCAGCTAAATCTCCATCCATGATTCAGGCGTAAGTCTTAGAGCAGACAGCTAGCCGTACAGTCAGCAAAGCCAGGGTCCCCTGTGGAGATGTCAGAGGCTGTGTCAGTGTGAGAGTATCCCCACCAGGTGGAATTGTTTGCCTGGAATATCCTCTCTTCCGTCACTCTCTTTAGTCTTTGTTGCTGGCTTCTTCCTTCTCTTTCTGTCAGACTGTGCTTTCATATCTGTGAAACTGCATGTTTGGTGGATTTCTGTTGTGCATGTGTGGGTGTGTGTGTGAATGTGTGTCTTCATGTTTTACATTTATTCGCTTATTTATCACCATTGTTGTCTTATTTATTTATTTATTTTATTTTACTATTATTACTATTATTATTACTACTACCTTTTTCTATATTATAATTATTATTCATTTATTTATTTATGTAAGCTTATCTATTATTTATTCCCCTGTTGTTGTGTTTTTTGGGGGGTTTTTTGTTGGTTTTTTTTGTTTGTTTTTTTCTCAAGGCCTGACTAAGCGCGTTGGGTTACGCTGCTGGTCAGGCATCTGCTTGGCAGATGTGGTGTAGCGTATATGGTTTGTCCGAACACAGTGACGCCTCCTTGAGCAACTGAAACTGAAACTGAAACTTTCTGTCATCTCTTCCTTTCATGTTTTCTGCTGTGCTGGTTCGTTCACTTTTTTTTTTTCTTCTATAAAGCTTTGAATATGTTTTGTATATCAGAGATTTGATAACCAAAATGGGCATTCTTACTATGTTGTAGTTTTTTTTTTGGGGGGGGTCTGCACCTAGGACTGGAATTCTTTGGTTTTGTCGGCTTGTTATTGTATGTATAATTTTGTGTTTTATGAAAAGTTATGTTTATACTGTACTAGTTATGTTGTTGTTTTGTATGTGTGTGGAAAGGGGGAGGGGGAGGTTCCATCTTCTGGCAAAAAAATGGTGGATTGGTCAACATCAAATGCATGTCAACCTAAGTTTATATGCATGAATGAGACAGAACTTGTAGTCGTGGTACCTGAATTGCTTTTCCAGGTGTTTTTGTTTTGTGTATGTTTGGGGTTTTTTTTTTGGTGTTTTTTCTTTTCTTTTTTTGTGTGTGTGTGTGTTGTTTTTTCTTCAGGTTTTTCAGGATCAGTATTGACAGTATTTTCAGCCCAGAAAGGGACCCGGTGTGGGAGGGCTGGGCTATGACCAGCAAACGACAGAAGACGTGAGCACTCAGCGTAGTGACTGACAGAGGTTGGTTCTGTGTGCAGGTCCCATGATGGGCAACAACAACATGGATGGGGACTGGAACAACATGGGCATGGGCAACATGCAGGGCGGCCCTGACATGGGCATGCGCGGAGGGCCCATGGGGCCCGGGTTCCATCCCATGCAGGGGCCGGGAGGACCCATGCAAGGCCCAGGACCCAACATGGGAGGCAACGGCCCCGTGATGCAGGGACCGCGCATGAGGAAGAACCAGAACAACATGCGGGGGCCAGGTGAGACTTTGTGGGGGGAGTGGTGTTGGGGGGGATGGGGGGGTGTCCTGTGTGATGACTGACTAGGAAAAATGATAGGTGGAAGAAGATGGCAGAATGGTTAAGACGCATATCTGCCAATGCTTAATATGTGTGTGTGTGTCTAATGAAGAGGATTATGCAATTTGGCTGAAGTGTTGTGTGTGTGACTGTGGACTTTACTAAGGATATTAATCCTTAGGATTACGTGGAAGAGCAAATAATTAGAATGTTGTTGATCACATTATTTGCACTAAACAGACAAAATGATAGAATAAGTTGGGGTTTTTTGGTTTTTTTCTTGTTTTTTATATTAAAAAAAATCTCTACTGTATAGTTTAGGTGTCATGCTTTATTAAAGTGGTGTCTTGCCCAAGTTATATCCCCACTCTTGGCCAAGAAGGCCTTTGGACTGTCAATGTTGGGGTGGTCCCCAGTGGCCAACTAGCTCCCAAGGCTGCAGCACGAAGAGCCAGTGCAGTCTTGTCTCCTAGTTTGAGAATCCTAGTCCTTTACAAAATACTAAGCTGTAAATTGATTCTCATTGCATTGGGGACAACAGTTGCCTCCTCTGCTGTTCTGATGGCCACACACAGACACGACTATCATACATGTATGCTTTGTTAAGCTTTCATGTTGTTCGAAGTGTAAACCTCTTTATTGTGCTGTTACAGATGGACGGTTTGTGTGCCGACACTTTGTGGCCCCGACAGGCTGTCGTTTTGGCAACACCTGCGCATTTCTTCACCCTGGGGTCAACGGACCGCCTCTCCACTGACCTTGATCCTTATGGATATCATCATCGTCGTCATCGCTCTGTCTCAGGTGGATGTCAGTAGATGACTGCAAGTTCATCAGCATCTGGAGGTGGTGCAGCACTTGGAACTATGATCTGCCAAAGGGAGCAAGCAATATGTACAGCCCCCATCCCCTGGTCACCACCTGCGTTGTTCACTCTCACAGGCTTCACCTCCTTCAGGGCACTGGTTCCATGGAAAGAAATCGTCGTCTTCCTCCTCCTGTCCTTGACCTTTTCCCTTGCCCTGTGTTGACCTGGTTTTCATTTCCTTCAGAACATTGGATCTGCTGAGGGAAATTGTCTTCCTTCTCCTGCCTGCATTTGTTCAACCCTGACCTTTGCCCTTGCCCTGAACTTTGCCTCCCGAGGCAAAAACTGGCAGCTTCTGTGACATGGACAGATGTGAAGTGACTGTGGATTGCATCCTGTGCATGTGTTCAGCCTGAATAATGATTCCTTACGGTGGTGTGTCGGATGGTGCAGCATGGGAGATTAAACCACATTGATTTTTAAACCGCAGTATTCAGGGAAGACAATTTAGTGTGATGTTGTTTTCTGCGATCACCTGTTGTGCTTGTGATTTTCAGGATGAGTGTATGTACAACAACGCCAGTCCATGAATGATGCATGTTGTATGAATGAAAACAAACTTTGGTCACAGACTTGAACACTGTTCCGTTTTGACCTTGTGTATATTTATTTACAAGCTGAAATAACAAAAACAAAAAACTTTTGACCTTGTGTGTTTATTTACAAGTTGGAAAAACAAAAACCTTTACTCAGATGACATGGTTCTGTTCTGTTTGGTGATTCACATTAGTGTGAGTATCATTTCTTTGCTGTGGAGATGTTGATACCAATCAGAGTATTATGCAAAACATTTTTCACAGTTTGCAGATGGGATGCCATATTTGAAAGATTACTGTGTCAGGAAAGATGAAGGGTTTATGTGGAGGATGTGCATGCATACTGTGAAAAAGATATGATGAAAACGTTCCTTGAAAATTGTTTGGAATAGAAGGAAATACTTCTAATCTCTCTCCTTGGCAGATAGATTGGTGCATAATGAAAACACACACCGTTCATTTTATAATGCATACTTTACCATTTGTTTTTTGTTGGGATTGGAACCTGAACTTCAAATTTCCCACTTACAGGTTTATCATTATTATATGTGTTCTTAATCTTCAGTGCTCACATTCACTCATATTTAGGTGTATAACTGTATTAACCCTTTTGCTGCCAGGAAAATAAGATTTAAGTGAAATCTATTTGCCAGGGTTTTTTCACAAAAAACGGGTATAAATTTTCAAAAAATTCTGTGCTCTTTGTTATTGGAGAAAGACCCATAAAAGTATATATTTTTTTAAAGGGAAATGAATAAAGAATAAAAAAACACATGATGTTTTCCCATTTTATATAATTTTTAGTGACATGCTGTTGTTTTGAAATCAGTGTTTTGTTTTTTGTCACATTTTCAACTTGTTCATTACAAACATTAGTCAGGTAATTTGCACTAAAATATCATATTTTCTGGACAAATGGATATCTGCACACACAAAATCATACTAGAACAACCACAATATAAAAAAAACAAACTGAAAAAGAAATAGATACATAATGCATTGTGACTTCTGCAAGTGATAATATGGATGTGAGGCCACGCCCCCTCAGTCTCCACCCCCCTCCTCTTCACCCCTCTCACACAGTCACTTTATCCAGTTCTCATCAGACTGCGTTGGCCGAGTGCCAAGAAAATAGTCCACATTGTGTCCTACTAAAAATTCGGTGACTTCTGTCGTCTGCTAGAGCTGAACAACCGGCATCACTCACTGATAGTCGTATCTTGGCCACTCTCTTGATTGCTCCCTTTATTTTCTATCAAATCATCCTATGATGATATGAATGTTCACCACTGTCTTCTTCTTCGAATTTATGCTTCAATTCTTTCTGAGCATCAGCTAAAGAAAGTAATCTTGGTTGATTTAGTTTGCCACAATCGCATGTCTTGAGCATGGAGTCAGTCCAACATCTTGTTGAGCGAGCGAGGAGAGGAGCCAGGCAAAGACTGCGGCCAGTAACCCAACCAAAACGTTCAAATACAGGACTGCCTTATGACGCAGATGGTGTTTCCAGCTATGAATAGAATCAAGAAATATTCCCATGCTAAAGCTACCAGCATTTTTGTCATCGAACTGAATGCAAAGCAGGGAAAAGTCAGAATATTTCGATGACAAGTTATCTCGTCATTGTGGCAGCGAAGCGTACATGTTTTCCGTGACGAGTTATCTTGTCATATAGGCAGCCTAGGGGTTAAGGCAGCCATACTCCGTTTTTGTTTGGTGGGTAGGGTGGGGGGTTGTTTCCATAACAGTGAATGCTAATGTGAAAAATGCATTGATGGGATCTTTAATGTGCGTAATTGATCTTTCTGCTTGCCTAAATGCACAGAGGCACTAGCTGAGGAGGGAGATAAGGGGAGAAAAACAAATTAAAAGCAAACCGGTTATAATTTCCAGACTGAATGTCGAGTGAAATCAGCATGTGACAGAGTGTGTGCTGGTGTATGATCTCTCAAACTGAACTTGTGTTCAGTTGTTCAATATCTGATTGAAAAGTGCGACTGGTTTGGGTGATGATAATGCTTGTGTGTGTGGATGGGTAGTTCCAGTAATAAACGTATTTCACGCAAGTGTAATATCAGTTTGCTACTGCATATTTGTGTAATTAAATGTTTGCTCACACTGGTTGTTGACTGCTCTGCTGTGTGACAGTCTGCAAGTCTAAAGTTGGTACGCAGTACTGAATCATTAGTTGCTGTAAGGGTTTATATGTGTGTGTGTGTTTTTGTTTGTTTTGTTTTTTTGATTTGTTGTTTTCTCATTCTGTTAAAGAACCATTTTGGTGCCACTGTAAAGAAACATAATGGTTCTGACTATGTGCTCATGGAGATAATGTGATGCACTTGTATTAGTTGTAAGGTCTAAGCAATCGATTGTGCATGATGAAAAAAATGAGTACGAAATATTCACACAGTATGAGCAGGTGTATGGTGATGGACCTTTTTTTTTTTGGCCATCAGGTGAAATATGAAAATGAATGTTTAAAGAAGAATGTGATAATGTGATTCCACTAGTTCCACTTTGATGGATGTGTGTTTTATAATGATTATCATACAACTACTGAAGGAAAGGTGGAAGTGAGAGAGAGAAGTGTGTGTGTGAGTGGTTATGAATAATCTTAATAAAATGCCTGGGCAAAGTTCAAGACCCAAGGCGAAACTTAAAATATTGTTTTGCTTTTTGTTGTGAATGTCTGTGGAGGTAGCACTGGATGTGGAGGTGGAAGTGGTAGTAGTCAACAAATCTTGATAGAAGTTGTGTGTGCTTTTCATCTGCTTCTGCATTGATCCATCCACAAGACTGCTGTGTCCCTTTCTACGTTAAAGCACACATTCATTTCACACACTCCAGCATACATGAAGTGATAAACAGAAAGAGAAAACACATGGACAGCATTGGAAGCAAACTCATTTTCCCAAGTTTAATTTCCAAACTGTGAAAACCTGGTTCCATCACCATAAAAGCAATTATTCCCCTTGTGTAAATAGCTGTAAACATCAGTGATATGAAGCTACACATGAGCGACTTCAAGTAACGATAAAGCACACATTTCATTTTAGGTGAAGTGAACAGTGGCATGTATAAAGAGATGGGACTGCATTAAAGCTAACAGTAATAGACTAATATTCCATTCAATACTGGGAATAACAACTTCTCAGGATTAAATGATCCACAAGTCATCTTTGGAACTAGAGAAGCAAATCCATCTGTGAATTATGTGGGATTCCAACTAAGTTGACCATACACAGTATGGGGAGGGGAGGGAAGACTTCTGAAATCAATTAGAATTGTGATTTCGTCCGTAACAAAGTTTTCACTTGAGAAGATGGTGATCACAAAAAACTCCAACACATGCAAAAAGCAGCTCCTCCTCTCTGCCTTCTTTGGCTGCATCTCCCTAGTTCCTTCTTATATTGGAGTAGGTGTATGACTGTTTTCTTTTGTTTGTTGGTTGTTTTTTGTTTTGTTTTTTACCTTAACATGAACACAGCCACACCCTGATTTTACGGGTATGTTCATGTTTCCACAGCCCATGGAATATCAACATGGATTACAGGTTCTTGAACATGTGTATTTAATCTTTGCATGTGTGCACACCTGTACCAGGTCAAGGCATGAGCAGGTCTGCACATATGCAGATCACAAAAAGTTAATAACCACCTGGGAACTTGCACAGTTTTCTTCTTGGAAGGCATGGTGAAGTGATGCTCAATTTTCGGTGAACATGGGTGTATGTAGCCAGTGTCATGTGCACCACTCACAACCAGTGGTGTTTTCTTGCATGTGTTACTTTTTTTTTTTTTTAAACAATGAAAAACCACAGCTATCACATTATATGATAGTCATGTCGGACTATGACCATCAGAACAGCAGAGGAGGCAACTGCTGTCCCGACTACTTGGGCTAGAATTGGATTATAGTGGAGAGTGTCTTGTCCAAGTTACATCCCCACTCTCTTCGGCCAAGAGGGTTTTAGGACAGTCTGTGTTGGGACGGTTCCCAAAGACCAACTAGCCCCCATGGCTGCAGCACGAAGAACCAGTGCAATTTTGCCTCCTAGTTTGAGAGTCAGAGTCCTTCACAAAAGACTAAGCTGTAAAAGATTTCCCACTGCACTGGAGAAACCATTGATAATACAGCTCTCACTTTGCTGTTGGCCCAACTGTAAACTTATGTCGATCTGTGATATAAGCCGAGTGTTATATCACTTTATGATATATGAATCAGTGCATAACTGTCAATTTTTGGCTGAAACATTCCTCTTCAAATGCATTTTTCAATCTGTTCATGATGCATGTGTATTGCCTGAAACAGCTGCCCCAGTGTTCAACAAGAAGCCAGTGGTAAGGTCATATGCAGCCCGCATCATTTAAATCATCAATTTTTAACATTTATGAAAACATACCTTCTTTCATGTTATGGTCCTTAACTTTTGTGAAGTCTGTATGGTAACCTGGGAGATTGGGGACAAATAACCCTCACCCTTAAAGTGAATAGTATGGCATTACCAGAAAGAATGTTTGGACAAATTGTTCAATTCAATGTCAGTTCTGACCTAAATAGTATGGCATTACCAGAAAGAATGTTTGGAGAAATTGTTCAATTCAATGTCAGTTTTGACCTAAATAGTATGACATTACCAGAAAGAATGGACAAATTGTTCAATTCAGTGTCAGTTTTGACCTAAATAGTATGGCATTACCAGAAAAAAATGTTTGGACAAGTTGTCCAATTCAATGTTAGTTCTGACCTAAATAGTATGACATTACCAGAAAGAATGTATGGACGAATTGTTCAATTCAATGTCAGTTTTGACCTAAATAGTATGACATTACCAGAAAGAATGTTTGGACAAGTTGTTCAATTCAATGTCAGTTCTGACCTAAATAGTATGGCATTACCAGAAAGAATGTTTGGACAAGTTGTCCAATTCAATGTCAGTTCTGACCTAAATAGTATGACATTACCTGAAAGAACGTATGGACAAGTTATCCAATTCAATGTCACTTCTGACCTAAATAGTATGACATTACCAGAAAGAATGTTTGGACAAGTTGTTCAATTCAATGTCAGTTCTGACCTAAATAGTATGGCATTACCAGAAAGAATGTTTGGACAAGTTGTCCAATTCAATGTCAGTTCTGACCTAAATAGTATGACATTACCTGAAAGAACGTATGGACAAGTTATCCAATTCAATGTCACTTCTGACCTAAATAGTATGACAAGTTTTGTTAAAACACTCAATTTGAAACAACAACAAAAAAAAAAAAAACCTCACAAAGCCACAAATTACGCAAACTCTTGTTCATTGACTTTGTTTGCACAGAACTTCTTCTGCGTTCGTGGGCTGCAACTCCCGTGTTCACTTGTATGTACACGAGTGGGCTTTTACGTGTATGACCGTTTTTACCCCACCATGTAGGCAGCCATACTCCCTTTTCAGGGGGATTTGCACAGAACAAAGCGAAGAAAAATACAATGGATGTTTTGCACATCCACAATATTAATAATCTGTCCATGATATGTTTAAACCAGTTACAAATAAAAAGAGACCAAATTATCACAGCGATTATAATCCTTCATCACAGCCCTTAATCCAGGTCAGGCATTTAATTACATGTGTTCATTTCATGGAGGGAATGGCATTCACAATTATATATATATAATATATATATATATATATATATATATATAAGTAAAATTCTAAGATTATAACTGAGGCACCTAATGTTTTATTTCCAAGTTTCTTTGTACTGGTCATATGAATTTGAAAGAATGTGTATGCCTTGTGTGTGTGTTGTGTGTGTGTGTGTGTGTGTGTGTGTGTGTGCATGTGCACTGTTCAAAATCTAGTTTCATGTAAAGATAAGGAATTGAATAACAGTAATGATTCATAATTTTTTTTTTATCAACAACAGCATTTTTAAAGACCAAAAAAATAAAAAAGCAATAAAAGTGGTAAATTCCAGATCTATTATCCTAAATTCTGGAAAAAAAAAACAAAAAAAACATGGAGTAAAACTACACAAAAATGTACTACATCATAAGGCAAACTTGTAACTGATTAAACTACATCCTTTTAAACATATGTAGTCATAATCCACCTCTCATATATGCAGAATGTTATTAAAGCACAGCATCACATACTCAAAGTCGGTGAATGCATACTGCAGTATATCTCAATGAATGAATATCAGCCCCATCACCATGGTTACAATAAATACATTAAATACATGTCCAAAACACTTAAGGCCGGAGAGTCACAAAAAAAAAAATAATAATAATAATAATATAGTCTTCAATATTATGCAAATCAAAGGAGAAATAGGAATGAGTCAAAAATTATTGCACACAATTAATATCAAGTCTCTTTTTGGTAAACCAGACCGCAAAAGCTGACCACAAAAAGAAAGGCTGAAAAATAAATGTAATATCATCAAAGTCATTGGAATCAAACTAAAAATCCACACAAATATATTAACATTACCCCCCAAAAATAATTTCATTTTGGAGATTTACGTAAATGAGCACAACAAACAAAATACTTATTTTCACAAATGAACAGATTAATTCTTTTATCTAAATTTGAGTTCGGAGGTCCACTGCTGAGAAATAATTGCACTGTGGGAGATCACTGCACGGAGTATAACTGGCAGAATCAGTCGGTAAATTGCTAAAATATTGACTATGTATCCTGTGTGCTTTAATCATAATAAGAGCTGTGACCAAAACAACACATGCTTCTGGACAATCTCCATAACCTTAGCAACAAAACAACAAACAAAATCTTTATACTGCACTGAGCTGAAGATGTGGAGTGATGGCCTAGAGGTAACGCGTCCATCTAGGAAGCGAAAGAATCTGAGCGCGCTGGTTTGAATCATGGCTCCGCCACCAATATTTTCTCCCCCTCCACTAGACCTTGAGTGGTGTCTGGACGCTAGTCATTCAGATGAGACGATAAACCGAGGTCCCATGTGCAGCATACACTTAGCGCACATAAAAGAACCCACGGCAACAAAAGGGTTGTTCCTGGCAAAATTCTGTAAAAAAAAGTCCACTTCAATAGGAAAAAAACTAAAAACAAAAATTGCATGCAGGTAAAAATACAAAAAAGAATGGGTGGCATTGTAGTGTAGCGACGCACTCTCCCTGGGGAGAGCAGCCCGAATTTCACACAGAGAAATCTGTTGTGATGAAAGAGATACAAAACAAAACAAAAAGAAAGATCACCTCCAGACCAGCTTCAAATCAAATTAAATCATAGTGCTTAGAGCCTTGCCGACCACTAAGGCCATCTCAAGGCTCTCACCACGTTAGCAGACATCTACTTCAAAAACCAGCTTAACTACAGTTCATGTTAATAATAATAATAGATAATTGTTGAACACTTTGCTCCCTAAGAGTGAGCTCAAACTGCTTTGTGATAAACATTAAACACATATAAACATGCAATTACTTACACAAAAGGAAGAAAGATTGAAAGCGTAAAACACATCAACATGTCACTTGCGTAACGATATATATATTAGGTCTGCCCAACTAGAAAAAAACCCAATTCATCCACATTAACTCTGCCACAACTTTTTCTTTTTTTTTAAACAAAAAACCAACCTGCAACAATTCAGTTTATTACATATAATCTTTACCATTAAGCTCCTTAACCCTTTCACTGCCAGTCAATTTAGAGTACATAATTCCCTTGTGGTTTTAACACAGAAAACACAGTAGCTGAGAATAGCTGGGAATTCCCCCCCGCGATGTATAGAAAATATGGCCTGTCCTACCACTGAACATTTAAGAGCAGTAGGTTCATGGATAACAGACCAAGGAATGGTCACCTTTCAGTGACATGGGTCCTCCACCACACCTGTGCATAAATGCGAGCTTGGCGGTGAGAGGGTTAAGGCAAATAAGACTAAGCTGTGCTGAGAACGTCAGATCTTCCACTTGATTTATCATTCCCATATTACAAAAAATATTTCAAAAAAAGAACTTAAAAAATACTTCAAAGCAACAAAACACATAAAAAGGCCACATCTGCAAACAACACAGCAGAATGGACAGCTAGTGGCCCATTCCAGGGTTTACAATCTCACTACCTAATTGCAAGGGCAAAACAAGGAATACTGTCAGCAAATAACTCTCCTTTTTTTTTTTTAGAGTACAACCAATAAACACATTGCAGCTAGTGCCTATTCCAGTGTTTACAATTTCACTACCTAATTGCAAGAGCAAAACAAGGAATACTGTCAGCAAATAACTCTCTTTTTTTTAGAATACAACCAATAAACACATTGCAGCTAGTGCCTATTCCAATGTTTACAATTTCATTACCTAACTGCAAGAGTAAAACAAGGAATATTGTCAGCAAATAACTCCTTTGTTTTTTAGAGTACAACCAATAAACACATTGCAGCTAGTGCCTATTCCAGTGTTTACAATTTCACTACCTAACTGCAAGAGTAAAACAAGGAATATTGTCAGCAAATAACTCTGTTTTTTAGAGTACAACCAATAAACACATTGCAGCTAGTGCCTATTCCAAAGTTTACAATTTCACTACCTAACTGCAAGAGCAAAACAAGGAATATTGTCTGCAAATAACTCTTTTTAGAGTATGATCAATGAACACATTGCACAAACCGTAAATCTACCTTATATTCTCACTGACCCCGGAACAGAGAGAGTAAGCAGTCAGCAGCAACTAGATTATGGACCAAATGGAACCAGTACTTAAACATATATTCAACACAATACCAGGTACGTTTTTGTTTTCTTTTCAATTTGCTGCACAAATGTAAATGGTAAATTCATCAATTTGCTGTACAAATGCAACAAGTAAATTTATCAATTTGCTATACAAATGCTAACCAGTAAATTCATCAATCTGCTTCACAAATGTCATCAATATATATGGCATTGCCAGATGTACAGATCATCGATGGAATGTTAAGTAGAAGACAATGAACAGACACACAAAAAGAAAAATACCATACAGACCCATTTTCACTGCACATGCATTAAACCATTTTAGATTATCCGTTTTCTCCATGCATTCAATTTCAGCAAGGCTTGCAACAGAGCAACACGATATAAAGAATTCCCACTCTCTTTATCAGCTTATTAACTGCAGACTGTCCTTCCTCAAACAAGCTGAATCATCTCATGCTCTGAAAATGATACTGACAATGACGTGGAATAAACAACCCAATAACAACAAAACTATAACATTTCTCACTTCTCATTTAAAGTCAGGGTAATTTTGGAATGTGAGTCAACAGCAGAATTTTCCTCACTGTAAAACCATTCTGCAAGAATTCTACGGAATGTGTTCTGCTTCAACTTTCTTTGTGCTATTGGTCAACAGAATTGGAGTTGCAACACATACAACACCAGTCATTTAGCACAGTTTTCAACATCTCTCATCAATACTACTGAGACATTTTAATGGTTGATAAAGTGTTTTCTTGAAGGATGTACCTTTGTGAACACGCTCCAAAGCTCAGATTGATTACAGATTGGCATTCCAGATCATACTGCCAATAAAAAAAAAAAAGAAAAAAGAAAAGAAGCAGCTTTACATCCACTTTTTTTTTCTTTACAAAGAAACTGGTATTTGACCATCCTACAAAAACAACAACAACAGAAAAGGAAATTTTCTTGCACCTTAATTTTAGCGCGATCACCCAATCGAGCTACATAATTATGTGACCTGGTTGGAGACATAATTTGACAACAAACAACAACGCCAAAGAGTCGACAGACAGACAGAAAAAAACAAAAAAACTTAGCCGTATGGACAGCACAGGAACAGGAGTCATGATGGCTGCCGGAAAAAGAGGGCGCTAGCCAGGGGGACAAAGGGGAGGTTACCTACTTCCGGGAGGTTATCGGCCGTAGTACTTTCGTTTTCTCCGCATAGGCGGATAGTAGTTTGCACAGGACAGGAATGTCAGACCCATGCCGGAGTCTGCACTAGTTGGGTCACGGTTAAGTATGTGTAATTAAAACAAAATTATACCATGCAAAACAAGACAGTGGATCCTCAGCCACAGATAATCAGTCCAGTGAGAAACGAAAACACATGCATCAGATCACACAATACAGATTTTGCATCAGCTGCAAGGCCACAATCCTGATGTGTTTCTGAGAATTATTCCAATATTGTAGCAGCTGCCACAGACAGATCTATCCAGAAGAACAGAAAGGCAGATACAGGATGAGTAATATCACACTAAAGGGTGCCTAAATGACCATGGTTATTAATGCTTTCAAGTGAACTTATTGCACGACTCATAGCTTTGTAGCATGTTCAAAATCTGCCTACGGTGTTCTTTTTATTTCATATTCTGTCTTGCATAACCAGAAGCCAGTAATCAATATTATGAGCAAGAAATGGAGACAAGAAGAAAAAAAGATATCTTTAACATGAATATTCTTATGCTGCATTATAATAATGATAATCAGAAGAAGAAGAATGTAAAATTATATTATGATGGGGACACACATTTTTTTAAATTGTATTCTTTCTCATGCAATGGCTCAAGAAATGGTAAATTAGAGGAAATATGTAACTCAAATAAGACATTAAAACAACAACAAAAACTGTATCATGCCACAAAATAGTGGAAAAGAAACCACATTAGTCGTGGAAGTAAACTGTAACTGAAAGTACATCATTCAAATAAATAGCTTTTCAAGTAAAACTACATCATTCATGAAAAAAAAAAAAAAAAACCACTTCATAAATGTACCTCGTTAATGAAAAATGGAAATCCGAACTAAATAATTTCAATGAGAAAACTAGCTGCAACTGAAGTGATTCTTGGTTTCAATAACAAAGTTAAAACAAAGGTTACATCATTTTAATAAGAAAGATGAAACTAAAGCTACAGATCTAAATAAGCAGACTGCAGACTAAGGTTACATGTATATATCATTCCTCTTGACAAATGAACAAAACGTAAAATGAAGATCATAGCAGTGTTGTATACAATTACCATACTGTGGGTGTGCAGAAAATGGGAAACAAAAAATCCATCCAAATCTCTTGAAAAACAGATTCAGTGAATAATCATCAAAGTGTAAGCGAAAGAGACACGAGTGACTGGCTAACCCAGATGACAGGTAAACTGTTTCAATTACAAATTCACTGCAACAACCAGCTTTGTGTACACAAACCTCACAGAACGGCAAGAGATCAACACCTCATCAAAACACATGACAAATAAAACTTCAACCACTGCTTTTGTCTGCAATACAGAAACCGGGAAATTGTGTGAAGCAAATCGTAAATAACAACAATGATAATAATAATAATAAGAAGAAGAAGAAGAATGATAACAATAATAATAACAATAATATTGTGGTGGCTGTCCCTCAGGTACAAAGAAGTTTTCATTACTGCAATTCTTCTGCGTTCACACGTATGCACACGAGTGGGCTTTTACGATTCGAACCCGGGACCCTCAGATTGACAGTCCAACGCTTTAACCACTCGGCTATTGCGCCCGTCACTGCAATTCATCAATAAACAGGAATGTGGCCCTGCAATTTTTTCTTTTAAAAGCCGCCTGGACAGCTACTGGACTGAGCTGCCTTCAGTGTACCTTCCTGCCTGCAGTGTTAACCACCACCTTTGTACTTGCCACTGCCCGCACGTCGCATGCACATGAGTATACTAATAGATCTCGGACAACGAACAGGCCCTTGACGGGGCCTCAACCGTCTAATAGTCAAGTCAAATCAAGTCAAGTCAAGTCAATTCCAGACAGCAGGCGCAGAGTCTGGAGTAGTTGTGGCACTGGAAAGTCAGTCGAAATCACTGGTGGTGTTGCACTGCGGTGTTGTCCTCTGGCAGATGTAAGTCTTTGATGCCAGGTTTCCTCACAGTTGGCAGAAGCTGGATGGATTCCTTGGCTCTCCAGATTCCTCAATCACCTTCCACACTCAGTAACACTAAAGACATTTATTATAAAAAAATTAAAAAATCTTGTTTGTTACAAAAACAAAAAAAATAAACTGCTAAACACATGGCTGCCCATAGAAATTCACATTTCACCCAACAACAGCAAATCAAAACGGGAGAAAAGATATATGGCTTTCCAGTTACCACAATTCCATGATCTTTTTTCTTCACCAAAGGAGTACATAAACAGACAAAATAATTTTCTTTTTTAAGTCATTGGCATCATTCTGCTTTTTCCTCTTTGGCAGTGACTAACACTGCACACACACACACACACACACACACACAAAAACAAAAAAAACAAAAAAAAACACCTCTTCTACAGCTTGATCAAGGAAAAACAAAACATGATAAACACAACAAATGATTTCTGTTAAGAAATGTTTATAAAAAAATTAAAAGACAAAAAAAAAAATTGATAATCAAAAGAAACAATCTGACTTACCTACACTGACATATATAATATCGTCCACCTCTGTGTGATTTATTTACACTCACATAACAGAAACACTAATCAAATCAAACTATGGAGCTTAGAGCCTCGCCAACCACTAAGGCCAACAGAAACACTGGCAATATCAAACAATTCATTTCAGCTGCTATTGGAATTGTATACAAACACTGGAACTTATACAATACAAAATCAGACAGTTTATGGCCAATTCTTCTCTTTTTTTCCTTTTTCTTCATCATCACTGTTTGTGGACTTCTACTTTCAACATTCGCCTGCTCCTTTAAATGCTCTTTTGCTTGTACGATATGTTGAAACTAACTGCTTAGGTGGGGAACCCGAATGACAAGAGGTCACTTTTAACAATGGATCTCCTTCTTCTTCAGCATTTTGTATTTTGTATTTCTTTTTATCATAACAGATTTCTCTGTGTGAAATTCAGGCTCCTCTTCCCAGGGAGAGCGCGTCGCTACACTACAGCACCACCCATTTTTTTGGTATTTTTTCCTGCGTCCAGTTTTATTTGTTTTTCCTATCCCAGTGGATTTTTCTACAGGATTTTGCCAGGAACAACTTTTTTTTGTTGCCGTGGGTTCTTTTACGCACGCTAAGTGCATGCTGCACACGGGACCTCGGTTTATCATCTCATCCGAATGACTAGCGTCTCGACCACCGCTCAAGGTCTAGTGGAGTGGGAGAAAATATTGGTGGCTGAGCCATGATTCAAACCAGTGTGCTCAGATTCTCTCGCTTCTTAGGCGGACACGTTACTTCTAGACCATCACTCCACTCATTTGTGGGCTGCGGTTCCCACGTTCGCTCCTATGTATGACCATGGCTTTTATGTACATGAACATTTGAACTCAACCACATAGGCACAACCACATGGGGGGGCCGGGGGGGGGGGGGGGGGGGTACAGATGCTAGCAAGGCTGAACATCTGTTTACCCAGGAGATAGCAAAAATCTCCACCCTTACCACACAACAAGGCACCATGACACAAGATTCAAACCCAGGACCCTCAGATTGAAAGTCCAACGACTTTAACCACTCGGCCTGTTGCGCTCACCTTAAAGATGGATAAAAAAAATCTACAACAGGTGCGATTCTCAGTGACAAACTTACCATCTCTTTACATGCTTTCCAACATCTCTGCTGACACAGCAGACCTTCATACAGCGATGTCTAAAACACTGACCAGAAACATATAATTGCACATATCCGTTTTGGGGGTGCGTAGGGGGTATGAGTCTGGGAAGAGAAACGTGGAAGAGAAGTGAGGGTATGTGTATGTGTGTGTGGGTGTGTGTGTGTGTGTGTGTGTGTGTGTGTGTGTGTGTGTGAGTGAGAGTGTGTGTCTGTAGGTGAGTGTGTTTCTGTGTCTCTATAATAATAATACTAAAGGACATTTGTTGAGCGTGTGTGCATGTGTGTGTGTGTGTGTACATGTGTGTGAGTGCACATGTGTGCATGTGTGCGGGTGAATGTGTGCGCATGCGCGTGAACTTATCATATAAAAATATGAGAGTTTAGCGATCCAGGAAGGTGGGGGCGGGTGGGTGGGGGGCAGAGGGGGTGGGGGGAGCAGCATAGGTAGGAACGTACCTGAAGTGAACAGAAGCAAACACAATAAAAACAGAAGACGGAATGAACAGAAGATAACAATAACTCGGCACAGACGACGCGGACGAAGACGACGATGACGACAACAGCACGTCAATGTCCGTGCCGACACGTTCACTCCTCCTGAGACACCTGTCTGTCGGAGTTTGCGACGGCAATCAGCTTTCTCCTCAGCACTCCGTTCAATCTCTCCAGTCTGGACAAAAATACACTTTTTTTTCTTCTCATCTCTCTCTCTCTCTCTTTCAAAAAAAACCCAACATATATATATATATATATATCCTTGTTTTTGCTTGTTTTTTTAATGCAGTCTTGTTAAATAGTCCCCTAACCAAAATGGATACCCATAGCACTATTATCATCACCCCAACCCTCATCATTAGAATCTAGAAAACAAAAATGTTCTGGGACACCTGAAAAAAAAAGAAAAAAAAAAAAAAAAATTTATATATATATATATATATATATATATATATATATATACAGACAAATAAAATGAAAAAAAAAAAAAAAGAGAGAAAATTTTGTTTCTAAAATTACGTTTAATCTAACATACCATACCGTGACCCACTCGTACAGACTCCGACAGGGGTCTGATTCCCTGTCCTGTGCAAACTGCAACCTCGCTGCAACGGAGGGGAACAAAACCAGATGTGGCTTAACTACCTTCCACTGAGTATACTGCCTCCCCTGTGCCTGTCTGTACAATGCTCTCTCCTGACGGCAAGCCCCCAAAAAGATATATTTACCTATTTTTCTCCTCTTTCTGCTCTCTCCTGACGGCAGCCAAAAAAAAAGATATACTTACCTATTCTCCTCCTCTTTCTGCCCTCTTCTGAACAGCAGCCCCCCCAAAAGATATACCTACTTAATTTTCTCCTCTTTCTCCCCCCCCCCCCCCCCCTCCCGACAGCAGCCCAAAAAAGATAGACTTACCAATTCTCCTCCTCTTTCTCCCCTCTTCTGAAGGCAGCCAAAAAAAGATATACTTACCTATTCTCCTCTTTCTCCTCTCTTCTGAAGGCAGCCAAAAAAAATTATACTTACCTATTCTCCTCCTCTTTCTCCCCTCTTCTGAAGGCAGCCAAAAAAAGATATACTTACCTATTCTCCTCTTTCTCCTCTCTTCTGAAGGCAGCCAAAAAAAATTATACTTACCTATTCTCCTCCTCTTTCTCCCCTCTTCTGAAGGCAGCCAAAAAAAATTATACTTACCTATTCTCCTCTTTCTCCCCTCTTCTGAAGGCAGCCAAAAAAAAGATATACTTACCTATTCTCCTCCTCTTACTGCTCTCTTCTGAACAGTAGCCCCAAAAAAGATATACCTACTTAATTTTCTCCTATTTCTCCCTCCCCTGACAGCAGCCAAAAAAAGATATACTTACCTATTCTCCTCCTCTTCCTGCCCTCTTCTGAACAGTAGCCCCCCAAAAAGATATACCTACTTAATTTTTTCTTCTTTCTCCCCTCTTCTGATGGCAGCCAAAAAAAGATATACTTACCTTTCCTTCTCCTCTATTTCCCCTCTTCTGAAGGCAGCCAAAAAAAAGATATACCATAAAGTTCGGTCTATTGAGCGTACTGGCAAATAAGCCGCACCCACTAAATTTTGGAAAAAATTGAACTTTATACATACATAAGCCGCACCCGTTTATAAGCCGCACTTATTTCCGGTACCGGAACACATACTGATACTAAGAAAAGCTGTCGATACTGTAGGTTATGAAATAAACACAAGCAGGAACAACACAAAGAAAAGCAAGCGAAAATACTGCTAGTGCCACAAAAAAATAATAAATAAACACAACGAAAATAAGATCCATAATTTTGGGATAGTCACATTTATTCAACATCATCCTGCTCACTGAATCCACTAAAATCTTCGTCTTCAGTGTCCGAGTTGAAGAGAACCAGCACAGCTTCCTCCGCCATCTTGTCACTGACTTAACCTCGCTTTCACTTCATGAAGGTGGAGGTCGCTGCTGGTTCGTCGCTTGCACTGTCGTCTGCTAGGTCGATCGCCTTCAATTTGAAGGCTGCATCATAGGCATAACGTCACGTTTTTGGCATGATGAGGGTGTACGCTTGAGCAGAGTAGAACTGAATGCTGATCTGAAGGCTTTAATGTGTGCGGATTTGATTTATAAAACATGAACAGTTAGCACACTATCCTGAAGCTCATCCAAAAATTCATGGACAGAAATCATGATTTTGGTGAGTTGAAGGGCAGCTAAGAATAGACGAGAACGTGACACTCCCGGGATCGTTAAAATCCGCAAATAAGCCGCATCATTGTATAAGCCGCAGAGGTTGAAGCTGGGGTAAAAAAGTCGCAGCTTATAGACCGAACTTTACGGTACTTACCTTTCCTTCTCCTCTTTTCTCCCCTCTCCTGACGGCACGCCCCCCTCCCCACAAAAAAGGTATACTCACCTATTCTTCTCCTCTTTCTCCTGCTTGCACAGTGCCTCCAGCTCCTCACACCTCATCTGCAGGAGCGACTTCTCCTGATTGGCCTGACGCAGCTGTTCCAACAACTGATTATCCTCCTTCATCGTCACTGGGCTTTCGTCCTCCTTGCCGACATTGTCGTCGTTGTCGTCGTCGTCAACACCATCGCCAGCCACTTTCTTCCTCACTTTACTGATGGCAGGGTCGGTCTTTTCCGTTTCGTTCAGAGCGCTGTCGGTGAACAATGCTTTGTGCAGGCTGTGAGATGACAAAAAAAAAAGAAAAAAGAAATGTTATAAGTTTGGAGTACAGCCACTACTACTAACAATATTATTCATAATAACAATCATCATCATGACAAAAACAAAACGTTAACCAACCCCCACATCCCCCCCACGACCCCCACCCCTATGCGCACAACACTCACAGTCACCTCAACCACAAAGTTCCAATGCCTATTTCTGTCAGAATCAAAACACCCAACACATAGCACGCACTTGCACACCAGCAGGCCATTTTCTTAACATAGCTTTTATTTCTGACACAAAAAGGAGGAGTTTGTATTATACTCTATGTTTGGTGTTACATATACTTACCATGTCAAACTGATGCAAACTAGGCCTATCGGTTTGCTCTGCTTGGCCAAATTTCGCGCGGCTAACAGTGAAAAGACGCCCCTTCTTGCCCGGTCCACTCTTAGCCAATCAAACACCTCTAAAAGCTATAAGCGTTGAATCATTCCTTTGGCCAAGGCCCTCCACGCCATCTTGTCAGGTTTTCGCTCTGTCTCATCTTACGCTTTTTTTTTTTGGCTATTAAGCGTATTCATTTGGCCTTATTTTGCTGCATGCGGCTTGTCTGTATATTGTTCTTACATTCTGTGTACTCGTTTCGACTCGGCCCCCTTGATTCGTTCGTTTTTTTCTACCTCTAAGTCGATCCTGTCTTTCCTTTCTCTGTTAGCCAAACACTTTGATATTATACATTTCAGTAGACCTTTCCTTCCTTTTCTTTTCTGAAATGTTATTTTGTAACTTTCCTTTTATTCCTAATGCAAAACAAATGTCATATGTTTGGAGTAGACCTTTTCTTTTTCTTTTGTAACTTACCTCTTTTTTTCTTACCCAAAACAAATGTTATACGTCAGGAGTAGATCTTTTTTTTAAATCTATATAATATTATTGTTATCTATCTTTTATTTCATCTTTCTTTCTCAGCATCTTTGCATGTCTGTTGTGTACGAGAGGTGGCAAGAAAGGAAAAACAATAATAAAAAAAACCAGACACGTCACACACGCACACACACACAAACACACACACACACACACACACACACACACACACACATTCATTTATTACACACTCCATGTTCCATGCATACTTTTTTTCTCTTTATACAGACATTGTTCACAGAATCCTCCCACACCTGTCTAATCCACTCACGTTCAACCCCCCCCCCCGCCCCCCAGATCCCCCCCACTGGTGTTGAAAGAAAAAGCCACAGTATTTCAATTGAAAATGGCCATGATGTCAAAACTGTTTACAACAGAAAAACAACAACAACAACAACTTTGAACATAATTCTGATTTTAAAAACAAATGCACAATTTAGAAAACTGTTTGGAAATTTAAAAAAAAAAAAAAAAAAAAAAAAACCCGTACAACTTTTAAAAAATTAGATCAGAATTAAAAACACAAACATACAACTTTGAACACGGACTTACAAAAAGAAAAAAATGGAAACAATCTTACATATACATTTAAAAAGAGATATAAACAACAACACAAACATACAACCTAAAATATAGATTTTAAAAAGGAAAAAAAGAAAAAAAAAAAAAGCTGCATCAGACAAACAAAAAACAAAACAAAACAAAGAAACAAAAAAACCAACAACACAAAACACAAACCTACAACCCTGGATATGAATTTCAAAAGAAAACTCACTCAACCAAAGAAAGGGAAGTAAAAACACTCGATTCACCTGATGTACAGGTTTCTCTCCACCTGTTCCTCTTTCAGCTGTTGAAGGGAGCTCTCTGCCCTGTCCTTTTCTCTTTGCAGTGCAGAGATTTTGGCCTGCGCAACACACACACATGCATGCATAGGCACAAGGAAATTACCTGCACTTGCGTGAGTGCACACATGTGCATATACTCGCTTACACGCATGTGGGCATGGACAAATTCTTATGCGCGTGCACGAACATACAGACGCGCACACACATGCACCCACACACAGAGGAACACACACACACACACACACACACACACACACACTCACATACACAGATTCACATGCACACACACTCACACCCATCCACCACCACACTTTCACTAACCACACACATACCTCTCACCACACACACACACACACACACACACACACTCACTTACCCTTCCCGATCCACCCACACACACACTCATACACATTACATTCTATTCTATTCATGGTCCTTATCTATTTCGCCAAATAGCCCTAATTTTGAGTAGAAGATAAACTATAGAAGAAAGAACACACACACTCACACACTCCAACACACAACACACTCACATACACACCCTCACACACACCTGCACACACACACTCTCTCACACACACTTAAACAACCCAACACACACACACACAATTAAACAACCCAACACACACACAAATTCACACACCCACACATATGCACACATACCAAACCCCCACACATTCATACACCCCCAACCACCACAAACCCACACACACTAACTCACACCTACCCACCCACTCACACTCTCGTATACCTTGCATCGCCACACACAGAGATTTACAAACACACACACACACACACACACACACACACACACACACTTCCATC
>NC_134906.1:11791275-11833775 GCF_041734735.1 Babylonia areolata | reverse complement strand
TCAAGGAGGCCAGTCGGCCCGCGTCCCCGCTCTCCCTGGGTGGGGGGGCTGGGTGGTGGGGGTCATCTGCCCTCAACTCCTGGCAGAGAGAGGGAGGGAAAACGCTGTTGTTCATTTCGGGGTTTTTTTTTTTAATATACTTTTTTTCATTGTGCACGTTTCTTTTTATCTATCATTTGTGGTCATCTGCCCTCAACTGGCAGAGAGAGGGAAAATGTCAGTCATCATTCTTATGACGCTCAACTCCAGAAGAGTGATACCCCTGAAAAATTGTTGTCGCTCTTGCAAGAAACATCCAACTGCTTCCTGGACATTCAAAACTGGATGACTCTAAATAAGTTACAACTGAACGCGGACAAAACTGAAGCAATGATCACAGGAACTAAACAAAAACTCTCTTCCATCACAATGTCATCTTAAATCATCATGATTACTGCAATCAATAAAGTGTAAACATTGATTGATTGAATGATTGGACAAGTTTCTTTTTTTTCTGTATTTTTTTATGTTGTTGTTGCTGTTTTTTTTTATACATCACTTTTATTTTGTTTTGTCTTTCTCTGAATGCTACTGTTCGTTTTATATTGTTTGTTTCATACTGTTCTCTGTATTGTATACATGTCTTTGCAAAAGGAAATTTTCTATCTAAAATTACGTTTAAATAACATACTTACCGTGACCCAACTAGTGCAGACTCCGGCAGGGGTCTGATATTCCTGTCCTGTGCAAACTACTATCCGCCTATGCAGAGAAAACGAAAGTAACTACGGCCGATAACCTCCCAGAAGTAGGTAACCTCCCCTTTGTCCCGCTGGCTAGCGCCCTCTTTTTCCGGCAGCCATCATGACTCCTGTTCCTGTGCTCTTCATACGGCTAAGTTTTTTCGTATTTTGTTGGTCGATTTGTCTTCACAAAATTTTTTTTTTAAGTTAAAAAAAAAAGAAAAAAGAAACTGCTACAAAAGGAAAGGTGAGAGCGACGGGTGCAATAACCGAGTGGTTAAAGCGTTGGACTGTCAATCTGAGGGTCCCGGGTTCGAATCATAGTGACGGCGCCTGGTGGGTAAAGGGTGGAGATTTTTACGATCTCCCAGGTCAACATATGTGCAGACCTGCTAGTGCCTGAACCCCCTTCGTGTGTATATGCAAGCAGAAGATCAAATACGCACGTTAAAGATCCTGTAATCCATGTCGGCGTTCGGTGGGTTATGGAAACAAGAACATACCCAGCATGCACACCCCTGAAAACGGAGTATGGCTGCCTACATGGCGGGGTAAAAACGGTCATATACGTAAAAGCCCACTCGTGTGCATACAGGTGAACGCAGAAGAAAGGTGAGAGCAACAACATCCACAACAACAACGAAAGACGAACAATACCATACCTTCATTCCTTCCCCTTCTTCATCTTCCTCAGAGTCAGACTCTTCCGTTTCTGACGCGGACGACAGGTCCTTCATCGTCAGGCGGCGGCCAGACCTTACCCAACAGGTGATGATTATTCAAACTGAATACACAGGAACTGACTGATGATGGTTATTATCAAAAACTTGCTAGGTAAAAAAA
This sequence comes from Babylonia areolata, assembly GCF_041734735.1. Lineage (NCBI taxonomy): Eukaryota > Metazoa > Mollusca > Gastropoda > Neogastropoda > Buccinidae > Babylonia > Babylonia areolata. The sequence goes on along the minus strand of NC_134906.1, from coordinate 11,832,210 downwards.
AAAATCCCAGTAAAGTGTTCACAACCTCCCAAATTGGGTAATGTGTATATAGATGCTGGGTTATAACAACTGAGGTGAGCTCACCGCTTGTGTTCAGTGTACTTTTATGACCTTCCTTACATCCCTTTCAGATCTCCCAAGCATAAGGGGCACAGACTGCATATTGCATTGTACTGCATTGCATTGCATTGCATCATTGCATTGTACTGTACTGTATTGTATTGAATTGGATTGGATTGCGTTATACTGCATTGTGTTATACTGCATTGCCTTGCCTTGCCTTGCCTTGCCTTGCCTTGTATTGTATTGTATTGTATTGTATTGTATTGTACTGTATTGTACTGTATTGAAGGAAGGTGGCAGAATGGTTAAGATGCTCAGCTGCCAATACAGACAGTCCATCAGGGTGTGGGTTCTAATCCCGCTCTCGCCCTTTCTCCCAAGTTTGACTGGAAAATGAAACTAAGCGTCTAGTCTTTCGGATGAGACGATAAACCGAGGCCCCGTGTGCAACACGCACTTGGCGCACTGAATAAGAATCCATGGCAACGAGAGTGTTGTCCTCTGGCTAAATTATGTAAAAAGAAATCCACTCTGATACGTGCACAAACATATAAGCATGCACTGAAGGCCTGACAAGCACGTTGGGTCATGCCGCTGTCAAGCATCTGCCTAGCTGATGTGGTGTAGCATATATGGATATGTCCGAACGCAGTGACGCCTCCTCGAGAAACTGAAACCATATTGTATTGTATTGTATTGTTTTGTATTGTATTGTATTGTATTCATTTTTCTCACAACAGATTTCTCTGTGCGAGATTCAGGCTGCTCTCCCTGTAGGGAGAGTGCATCGCCACCAATTTCTTTATCTTTTCTTTTTTCTTTATTTTTTCTGCCTGCAAACAGTGGATTTATTTTTCTGCAGAATTTTACCAGGGGCAACCCTTTTTGTCGCCGAAGAACACGTTCACACACGGGGGCCTCGTCACATCTGAATGACTAGCCTCCAGACCACCAAAGGTGGTCAAGGTCAAGAAACGAAAAGAAAAAAAATACTGGCAAATGTACTGTCACAACATTAATAAAAAAAAGTTTTTAAAAACACAAAAAAACCTCCAACTGGGACTGCAGCTATACATACCCTTTCTCTATACTGGCCCTCAGCAGGGTGTTCTCAAAGTCGCGGATCACCTGCTCCTTGGCCTGTTCCGCTTGAGCGACTCTGGCCTCCATCGCTTCCCGTCGCCGCTTCTCCGCCGCCCGGACCTCCGACATTAAGTCTGGTGGAAATCACACACACACACACACACACACACGCTTTCACATACATAGGGAAAAAAAGAAGAAAAGGAGAGAGGAAAAGGAAAACAAGAGGGAAAAAATTGGGGGGGGGGGGGGGGGTATAATGAAAATTTTTTTTTTTTTTTTAAGACAAAAAAAACACAGCCTGGCAGGAACATGGATGGTGTCATTTCCTTTATCAATTTGCTCTTTTTTAAAAAAAAAAAAAAGAAAAAAAGCATTGGACATAATAACCGACTACACATGAAACTTAATGAAAACTTAAAGAATTTGTGCAGTTTAGAAAGCATGGGAAACAAGAACAGATCACAAGTGGATTTCTCCTTTGGAAGTGCATGAGAAAATTTAACAATAATGGAACTACATAAGGATATACAAAAATGTCTCATGGCTTTTGCCTGATACGCTCCCTAATAGCTGAGTTTGTAGAGAAAAATTAGATTATAATTCAAAGATCAACTGCACATTTTGTTTTCCTTGGTGCTCTAACTTCTCCCAATCAAAATAAATAATCTAAAAGTAAAAGACTTTAGACTGCGCTTGTATTGTGAATGACAGCTAAAGAACGTAGGACGAAAATGTAATCACATTAGACTTTGCTAACCCTCGCTTACCTGTGCCTTCCTCAAGCTATCCCTAGCCTACCTCACTCAAGCTATCCCTAGCCTAACTCCATCAAACTATCCCTAGCCTACCTCACTCAAGCTATCCCTAGCCTACCTCCATCAAACTATCCCTAGCCTACCTCACTCAAGCTATCCCTAACCTACCTGCTACAAACTATCCCTAGCCTACATCCATTAAGCTATCCCTAGCCTACATCCATTAAGCTATCCCTAGCCTACCTGCAACAAGCTATCCCTAGCCTACACCCATTAAACTATCCCTAGCCTACCTCCATCAAGCTATCCCTAGCCTACCCCCATCAAGCTATCCCTAGCCTACATCCATCTATCCCTAGCCTACATCCATCTATCCCTAGCCTACATCCACCAAGCTATCCCTAGCCTACATCCATTAAGCTATCCCTAGCCTCCCTACTACAAGCTATCCCTAGCCTACATCCATTAAGCTATCCCTAGCCTACATCCATTAACCCTTTCGCTGCCAGGAAAATAAAATTTAAGTGAAATCTATTTGCCAGGGTTTTTTCACAAAAAACGGGTATAAATTTTCAAAAAATTCTGTGCTCTTTGTTATTGGAGAAAGACCCATAAAAGTATATATTTTCTGAAAGGGAAATGAATAAAGAATACAAAACACATGATGTTTTCCCATTTTATGCATTTTAAGTGACATGCTGTTGTTTTGAAATCAGTGTTTTGTTTTTTGTCACATTTTCAACTTGTTCATTACAAACATTAGTCTGGTAATTTGCACAAAAATATCATATTTTCTGGACAAATGGATATCTGCACACACAAAATCATACTAGAACAACCACAATATAAAAAAACTGAAAAAGAAATAGATGCATTGTGACTTCTGCAAGTGATAATATGGATGTGAGGCCACGCCCCCTCAGTCTCCACCCCCCTCCTCTTCACCCCTCTCACACCGTCACTTCATCAGACCGCGTTGGCTGAGTGCCAAGAAAATAGCTCATGCGGTGCCCTGCTAAAAATTCGTCTGCTACAGTTGAACAGCCTGCATCACTCACTGATAGTTGTATCTTGGCCACTCTCTTGATTGCTCCCTTTATTTTCTATCAAATCGTCCTATAAATGTTCACCACTGTCTTCTCCTTCGAATTTATGCTCCAATTCTTTCTGAGCATTAGCTAAAGAAAGTAATCTTGGCTGATTTAGTTCGCCACGAGCGCATGTCTTGAGCATGGAGTCAGTCCGACATTTTGTTGAGCGAGCGAGGTGAGGAGCCAGGCAAAGACTGCGGCCAGTAACCCAACCAAAACGTTCAAATAAAGGACTGCCTTATGACGCAGATGGTGTTTCTAGCTATGAATAGAATCCAGAAAGATTCCCCAAGCTAAAGCTACCAGCATTTTTGTCAACGAACTGAATGCAAAGCAGGGAAAAGTCAGAATATTTCGATGACAAGTTATCGAATCATGCAGGCAGCGAAGCATACATGCTTGCCATGACGAGTTATCTCGTCATGCAGGCAGCCTAGGGGTTAAGCTATCCCTAGCCTACCTGCAACAACTATCCCTAGCCTACCCCCACCAAGCTATCCCTAGCCTACCTCCACCAAGCTATCCCTAGCCTATCTCCACCAAGCTATCCCTAGCCTACATCCATCAAGCTATCCCTAGCCTACATCCATCAAGCTATCCCTAGCCTACCTCCTCAAGCTATCCCTAGCCTACCCCCACCAAGCTATCCCTAGCCTACCCCCACCAAGCTATCCCTAGCCTACCTCCTCAAGCTATCCCTAGCCTACCCCCACCAAGCTATCCCTAGCCTACCCCCACCAAGCTATCCCTAGCCTACCTCCCTCAAGCTATCCCTAGCCTACCCCCACCAAGCTATCCCTAGCCTACCCCTACCAAGCTATCCCTAGCCTATCTCCACCAAGCTATCCCTAGCCTACCTCCACCAAGCTATCCCTAGCCTACCCCCACCAAGCTATCCCTAGCCTACCTCCATCAAGCTATCCCTAGCCTATCTCCACCAAGCTATCCCTAGCCTACCTCCGTCAATCAACCATCCCACCACACATCCCTAGTTCCCCAAGATCAATGACAAGGGATGTAAAATAAAACTGAATAAATAACATTCCCAGAAAAAGTGAAGAATATACCATTTTCATGGGGCAAGAGTGACTGATTTTTGTGATACTGAAAAGTCTGTGGCTTGGGTCCAGGGGGCCGCTTTGCTGAAGTGTGTGCATGTCTTATCACCAAAACAAAATAAAATAAAGAGAAAAAACTTTTTTTTTTAAATTGCCAAAATGCGAATCTAACAATAGTAATAGCAGTAGTAACAACAACATCATTACTAAAATAAAAATAACAAAAATGTAACTTATGCAAAAATACTCCAACTCATGCATTTTCACACAAACCTGCCAGATTCTTGGCTGTGATGGAATCTATCTTTGGGATCTCCATCAGTAAATCGCAATAATGTGAATATGAAAATACTATTACTTCTAGTACCAGTACAAACAATAATAATCATAGAAGCAACAATAACACTACTGAAATAGAAATAATAAAAGACAGACTGGTGCAATAGCCAAGTTGGACTTTCAATCTGAGTGTCCCGGGTTCGAATCTCGGTAACGGCGCCTGGTGGGTAAAGGGTGGAGATTTTTCCAATCTCCCAGGTCAACATATGTTCAGACCTGCTTGTGCCCGAAACCCCCTTTGTGTGTATACACAAGCAGAAGATCAAACATGCACATCGAAGATCCTGTTATGCATGTCAGCACTCGGTGGGTCATGGAAACAAGAACATACCCAGCATGCACACCCCCGAAATCGGAGTATAGCTGCCTACACGGCGGGGTAAAAAACGGACATACACGTAAAAGCCCACTCATGCACATACAAGTGAATGTGGGAGTTGCAGCCCACGAACGAAGAAGAAGAAGAAGAAATAATTAAAAAATATATCTTATACAAAAAACACTCCAACCCATGCATTTTCACACAAACCTGCCAACTTCTGGGCAGCAACAGAATCCAGCGTGCCGTCCTTAGGGGTCTCCGTCAGTATCTGCAGCTTAAGCGTCTCCACCTCTTTGGTACACATGGCCAGCTTCTCTGCCAGCTGAAACATCAACATGCACACACACACACACACACACACACACATTAAACCCTTTACTGCTGAAGCATACATGTGTGCCAACCCCAAAAATATTACCATCTGGAACAGATGATGTAATGAGAGGGGCAAGGCCTTCAAAACCCACTGCTAAAAAAAGAAAGAAGATAATCTGGCAAAAAGACACATTGATGTAACCATGACATTTGACTTCTAAATCTTTTTTTTTCTTTTAAAACAGTGATGCTCTGGCCAAAATATATCACCATATGGTATACCATACTGAATAAAAACTGGTTGAAAAAGTAAACTTCTTTCATGCTTTCACATTTTCCCAACAAGCCACATGGTGACCTTGACCTTTGACCTTGTTTCTTTTCATGGGTTTTGCTTTCACTGTGACCAATCATTGAACCAAATTTGTTGAAGATTATATGTAGACGACCTCTTTCCTGCATGGAGAAATATTTACTATCAGTATGATATGCCAGGTTGTAATCTTGACCTTTAACCTCTGATTTTGAATTTCTTTAAAAATAGTGTTGTAATTATTAACCAGTCATAAGACGAAGTTCGAATGAAATTGTATGTAAGATAGTCTCCATAAATTAGATTTCTTCTGTTTTGCCAGACCTTCACCTTTGACCTCTCACTCTGCTTACCATATCATCACAAAAGGGGTGACTTTAAAGGTCTTGTTCATATGCCAACTTTGGTTTCCATGCAAGTTGTGGGTGCTGAGAAAATGCCAAAGTTCAAGTTTATCATGGACACAAATACACACACACACACACACACACACACACACACACACACAAATACACACACACACACACACACACACACACACACACACACACACACACAGATCGCCACAGCCAGTGCACAGTCCACACAGACACCAATCACACCAACCACCTTGTATGTTATTTTGTGTGTGTATCTTCTTTTCTTTTTTGTCCCATGATCTGCGCCATTTCAGTAGCATTCCTCCCACGCCGCTCAATCTGAATCCCCCATACACAACCACACCTGGGTTTGCCCATCGCGGTCCCAGTGTCGGCAGATCACAGGGAGTTAGGTCGCCAGGAAGCCACACACCTGAGGAGACCCTACACTGCTGCCGAGTCACTTCTCTTTTTTCATTACTGATGATGAAGAAGGAGGATGGTGATGATGACAATGTTGCTATGGAGGTCCTTTTAAGTTTGAGACTATGTGATAAGGCTGTACTCTATGCTTTCTTTCATATGATACCCAGGCGTTAACCAGGCCCGAGTGATACAGACACTGGCAGTGTTGGTCAGGGAATTTGAGCGACACTCCTAGAGACGCATCCGTGAAGTGGCTGATACTCAACTGAGTGGTCCCGGTCTTCCCATTCAAGCCCACAGCACACTTAGCTCTGAGTAGGAACCAGCCGCAGGGGGGGGAAAAACCCACTTCCACTGGGAATCGAACCCGCATCCCACCCAGCTGTAAGTCTGCGACGCTAACCACTTCGCCATGGTGGCTGGTATGTTGTGTGTATATCTATTATAAAATCAAAATGAACTAAGCTAAACTGACACATACATCTTATCACATGTATATTATTATTTACTTTTTTTTTTAAATAACATAAAAACACCATCCACCCACTTGCTGATTCGAGTCCTTCAGTCGTCCAACCTCATCCTGCAGCAGCGAAGTGTGACGTGCCGACACATCCATCAGGGGACTGCTCCCACCTGCATGCAGCAGAGGCATGGGGAATGCCGGAACCCCCGCATGAGAGAAAGACGGCAAGAAACGCTCACCGTCCCCGACACGACCCTCACTCTCCCTGGGAAGAGCCGCAGGAAGGCCCTGGTAAGAAGACGACCCCATGCTGCTCGCGCTTTGAGAAAACAGCTCTGAGGCGGGGACAGCTGACTTCTGAGCAGCAGGGTTCTGCTCAAAAGGGTTTGACGGCTTTTGAGCTGGGGAGCTGTGAAGTTCCGAGCTTGGCGGCGCCTGGTTATTTGTGCTGGCAGCCACAAGGGGTTGGGAGGGATGTGAGTCTGGGTTCAACGCTGAGGCGCCGACAGAGTCTGCTGAACATGAAGGCTGCGTCTTTTCTGCGGCACCTACAATCCACCCACAAAAACAGTGAGGCATATTTAACAATTGATAACATTATTGCATCTGTGTCATAAGTTTCTAAAATGTTGTTGTTGTTGTTTTTAATGGCAGCAACGACAGGCAGGCGGGGGGGGGGGATGCGGGGGGTCCCCTTTTTTCTTTTGTTTAAAATACTTTTTTTTTGTGCTCTGCACGTGGCTTTCTTCATTGACAGAGAAAAATCACAAAAAACATAAATAAAATAATAATCATCATACTAATCATACTAATAATGATAGTAATATTGATGGTAGCAGAGTGAAATATTCAAATAGAAAAGAATACATTGTGTGATAAAGAAAAAGGAGATAGGAATAGTCCCATTCATGCTTCTTTTGTGTGGGGGTTTTCTAATGATGGACATTTGTTGTGTACTTTAATATTCTGCATGTGCATACGTATGTCTGGGTTTCTTTTTGCATTAGTGTGCCTTGTATGTGACAGTTTCACCCGTTTCTCCCACATTCACTCATATACACGAGTGGGCTTTTTATGTGTATGACTGTTTTTACCCCACCATGTATGCTGCCATACTCCGTTTTCGGGGGAGTTTACTGTTTCATTTATCTTGAACAACTTTTTGGTGATGCAACTGATCAAATGATTTAGGAAGGTGAGCTTTCTTTTTGACTGCTTTTGTTTCTTGACGCGATTTCTTCCCTTAGAGACGGTCACTTGTGGCTGGCTGGACAATAATATACAATGTGATTCAAAATCAGAAAATGTATGAGATGCAGCCCAAAAATATACAGCTTATGATTTCGTTCACCCTGCTCATGCCCTGTGGCACAAAAGGCCATGACCGGAAGATCTCCACAGCTGCCCGTCTTGAGCCGTCTTTGCCAGCTTCCCACAGGTACAGCTGTTCCCATTCAGTTCTTTTTCTACCATCCACCCATGAATATGGAAGAGGAGAAACAGTAGAAGCATTTCCACAACAGACTTTTTTAAAAACTTGCATCTTTACAATGTTTGTGCTTCATGCAACAGACTCGAATCTTGTGGGTCTGTAATCAACACCATCGTTCAGTGGGTTTACAGAAACTGAAACAACACTACTGCCCCTGAAAACAAAACACGGCTGCCTAAATGACAAGATAAAAATGAGACTTAAAAGTATTAAAAAAAAAAAAAAGTCTGCTTGTAACTTTAGTGTTTATGGGCTGCAACTGCCATGCGAACTAACATCAATAAGTGGGTTGATACATGCAATCATGACTTATCACCCTGCCATGTACTGATTAGGCAGCCATACTCGGTTTCTGGGAGAGGACATGCTGAGTATGTGCATGTTTCCACAACCCATCACACACTGACATGGATTCTAAGGTATTTAACGTGCACATAACTGATCTCCTACATGGGTACACACAAGAAGGGGATTAACCCTTTCACCGCCAGTCAGTTTAGAGTGCAAATTAACCTTGTGCAGGAACCACAGAAAAGATGGTGTCTAAGAATAGCTGGGGATTCCCCTGTGATGTGTAGAAAAAAATGGCCAATCCTACCACTGAAAATTAAGAGCATTAGGTTAATGCACAAAAAGCCCATCGACTGGCTGCATTTCAGTGACATGGGTGCTTTACCTAGCTGGTGCCGAAATGCGACCATGGCAGTGAAAGGGTTAAAGCACTAACAAGTCAGCACATCATTCTCCACCCTCAACCTACCAACTGCCATTAACAGAGACCACACCCAGGGCCCTCAGTGTGAAAAATACAGTGCTCGGACCACTTTGCTGATGTGCCCCCCCATCCTGTTCATAACACAAAGTAAAGGGAAACGCTGCTCATGGTAGCATGCACGTGGTCAGACACACATCACAAGTCACCGGGGAAAACACCTTCTAAACTCTGCTGCTTCTTCAGCTGATTTGTGTTTTCCCCCATCATGCACACACACACACTGACACAGACACTCACACACACACACACACACACACACTGGAACAATGTCCCAGCCTTGGTTCCTGCATTCCTCACTGTCTCATTGTTTCAGTGTTACCCCTCACCATCCTCTCAAGCTCAAACATACACAATTACACATTCCCAATGTGAATGCCTACACACACACACACACACACACACACAAACTCGGCCCATACCTCCAGGCAGACCAGCAGCACTGGCTCCAAAACCTCCAGCAGCCAGTTCCCCGTTCAGCAGAGGGAAGGACCGCGACAGAGGGATCCCCGCTCTTGCCTGCCCCGCCCCCACCGGGTGGTAGGCGGGTGGCATCACACCCAGAGAACTCACGGAACTCCACGGCGTCAGAGAGAAAGGCGCCGCGTACATCGGTGACGGGTAGTGACCCACAGGGTAGGCGGGCATCCCTGGTGGTGCGTAGTGTCGGTAGTGAGGAGGAGGGAAGGTGGAGGAAGGCTCGGCAGCAGAGTGATGGGACTTTATCCTTCCTCGTCGCTGCCTGCTCCTGGCTTCTCTGTGATGGTGGGCGTCCTCGGCTTCTGTCCCGCTGCCTTCCGTATCAGAGCCCTGGTTCGCACCGTTTTGGCTGTGGTGCGGTGTCCTTGGCGGGGGCTGAAAGTCTGAAACGTACAACCACCACAGATTTTTTCTTCTTCTTAAAGTATACATTTTCCCTCTTGCTGGAGTTCATGATATTTTTCTTTCTCTTATGCAAATGTAGTCAACTGAATGTACTTCATTTATTTTCTTTCTGTTATGCAAGTGTAATCAACTGAATGAATTACATATATTTTCCTGTCTGTTAGATGCTAATGAAATAAAGTGAATGTTTTACATCTGTATCCCAAATAGTTCTTCATTAACATTAGTGGATCTTTTGTTTGTTTGTTAGATGCTAATGAAACAGTGAATGTATTACATCTATATCCCAAATTGTTCTTCATTAATATTAGTGGATCTTTTGTTTGTTTGTTAAATGCTAATGAAATAAAGTGAATGTTTTACATCTGTATCCCAAATAGTTCTTCATTAACATTAGTGGATCTTTTGTTTGTTTGTTAGATGCTAATGAAACAGTGAATGTATTACATCTATATCCCAAATAGTTCTTCATTAACATTAGTGGATCTTTTGTTTGTTTGTTAGATGCTAATGAAACAAAGTGAATGCATTACATCTGTATCCCAAATAGTTCTTCATTAACATTAGTGGATCTTTTGTTTGTTTGTTTTGCTTTTGTTTTTTTGATGGGGGTCTTTTCTTTTTTTTCACAAACTGTTGTACTCCCATTCACAAAGCATGTGTGATTTTCATTTCAGAGACTATGAATCCTTAAAATCTCCACTATGTTTTACTTTCATTTCTAAATCCACATTCAAAGATTTTTATCTTTAAATCACTGGCATGATATAAACATATTATGCATAGTATTGCATAAACTGATTCAAGCAGAGTTTAAAGTTTTATGTTTTTGAAAAAATACTGAATCAAAGCAAATGAAATTAAAAAAAACTTACTCAGAACTCGCCGAACTGACTTATTACTGCGCTTGGCTCCTTTGGGGCTGAGTGAACTGTCAAACAAATAAAATGCAGTCACAAATCAAGTCATTAGAAAATCAACAAATCAATAAATTATAAATTACGGTAAATGAGTCCACAAGGCAGTCCAGCAAGGCCAGTAGGAGCAGAGGACAACATGGGAAAATGCACTCCAAAGGAGCCTCAGCTGGAGTGACATGTGAAACATGGCCCCTCTGAGGATCAGCTTCATCCTAAGATCTGTGTATGACCTCCTTCCCTCGAATACAAACTTGGTGAAATGAGGGAAAGCAGATGACCCTGTGTGCCCATTCTGCCATGGCAAACAAACAGTGGAACATGTCCTCAGCTCATGCAAAGCGGCGTTGAGCCAAGGACGGTACACATGGAGGCACAACCAAGTGCTAAAAGAAATTGCACACGTGATGAGCACTGTCCAAGTAGCACCAACCCCACCAGAAGTTCCAGTAGAGTTCCACTTAGCAGAAGGCAATAAAGTCTGGCCAGGAACAGCATCCAAAGTTTCCAAAGCATGGAAATGTGGGCTGCTTGATGGTGCCAAAGATTGAGAATGTACCGCTGATCTACCAAAAGGGAAGAAACACCCGGAAATCATCAGCAAGAGCAGCATGAGACCTGACACAGTACTCCACTCCAAGGCAATGAAACAAGCGGTTCTGACTGAGCTCACTGTGCTATATGAAAGCAGAATGGAGGAAGCCTACATCTACAAGACCAAGAAGTATGCAAGTCTAGCCAGCAGCCTGAGAGAATCTGTCTTCCAAGCCACAGTTCCCGCCATAGAGATTGGTGCAAGAGGGTTTGTGGGTGCATATGCCTACAGCCTCATGAAACAGCTGTCGATTTCTGGCAGAGAGAGGACATGGGCTCTTAAGGCAATGGCAGAAGCAGCAGAAAGAGTTCCAGCTGGATCTGGTCAAGGGGGAATGAAAGTAAACTTCATAAGGATTAAATTAGGCGTATGATTCTGCCAGAAAAGGTGACTCAGTCCTGAGTGGGCGACCACCCTGGAGGCGCGGTTCGAACCTGCTGAGGACCAGGAAAAAAAGAAGAAAAGGGGGCAATACAAAGGCATCCAGGAGTCATGACCTGGGTGCGGCCTGGCCCCCCTGGAGTGTAAGGAGTTAAGGGCCGAAACACTTGACTGAGGGGGGCTTCTTCTCTGAAGACCTTGTACTGTCCAGCTCTCCCTATAGTTTCTTATCATTATTATTGTCTGATCCAAAGGACTAAATATTCAGATTTGCTTTTCCAGTCAAACTTCACAGAAAGGATGAAACCAGGATTCAAACCCAGACTCCCTCAAGAAAACTGTATGGGCAGATAAGCATCTTTACCATTCTCCCACCTTCCTCCTTCTGCAGAATATTTAAAGCACTTATTAAAATATTATCATTATTTGTCTATCCAGTATTCACCAATACATTTTGTAATATTATCTCTTATCAACATAAACTGCCGACCAATACACTCTGTAATATTATCTCTTATCAACATAAACTGCTGACCAATCTTTAAACAAAACATATCTTTCTATTTAAAAAAAAAAATTTCTTTTTTGTTTTTGCTTTTTTTGCTAATGATATGAATATTCCCATCAAAATGCAAAGCTTGCCAAAAGAATAGCTGTTTTTTTTCAAAAGCGTATGAATCAACAGAAGTCATAGTCTACTTTCTTGCAGATCTATAATATACTTATATTGAAGAACCAGTCTGCACATTCTTCTTTATTCATTACTAGTCATGTCAGTACTTCGCAAAAACAAGCAAAAATCTCTATCCTTCCTGGGTTTTTCGTTGTTGTTGTTTTTTTAAATATAATATTTCTTTTGTCAGAACTGCCAATCAAACCATACAATGTGAAACAAACTGCTTTACAATAAATGCTTAACAGGCATGATAATCAAGTGGTTATAGTTATGGACTTTCAATCTGAGGGTCTTGGGTTTGAATCATAACTGCACCTGGTGGAATGTGGATTCAGGGTGAAGATTTTCTCCCAGGTGCATGTGCAAACCTATTAGTGCCTGAACCTCCCTCATGTGAATACACATGCTGAACATTGAATATGTACGTTAAAGATCCCGTAATCCATGTCTACAGTCTTTGGTGGTTCATGGAAACAAACATATTCTCCATGCATACCCACCCCTGAAAACAGAGTATGACTGCCTTGACAGTGGGATAAAAGTGTTCATACAAGTAAAAGCACACTTCTACATGTATGTATGCAAGTGAACATGGGAGTTGCAACCCATGCATGCTGAAAGAAAAGAACAAAAGCAATACATAGCAAAAGACACATACCTGTAAGCCTTATTCCCTGATGCTCTGGACGTTGTCAGCTGTTCTTCATCTGCTTCAGAGTGTTCACTGGACTCCACTACTTCCTGCACGTCAAGCAAAGGATCTGCTTTGCCCGCCCGAGGAAGGCGGTTGCGGAGTTCCGAGTTCACTTCCGGTGAGCCGTAAGGATCAACAAGATGTTGTCGTAACCGTTTCTCAGCTTCTTTTCTCCGCTTTCTTTCATCCTCTATGGTCTTCTCTCTTTCATTTTGAAAAAAATAATAAAGTTTTGATTTCTTTTTACTAGGCCTATTCAGTTTGCGCATGATTTATCACACAACAGTTCAACCAAAAAATGAAAATCAGCATCACTTCAATAGCTAATTGAATAACAAATGACATATCAACAAAATGAACAATGCATAGGATTATGTGCAAACTTATAATATCAAATACCTTTTGTTTAATTTTCAAATTCAAAAAGAAGACAGCAAAGTAAGTTAAGTATACAATTATTTCAAAATTTTTATGACTGGCTGAGTGGCTCATGGAATGAAATGACAACAAACATCTGAGCCAGAAATAAAAAGCAGCAAAAACTCCTCCTTGCAGCATGTGCGAATCTAAAGATATATCTGAACCAATAACTTGAACTTGAACTGTACGATGTTTGAGGTCTTGTAAAAGTCCTGTTCATCAATCCGTGTGGATTATATGGCTGGTATACTAAAAACTTTGCATGCGTAGCTTATTCATCTGCACAGAGAAAGATGATGAATGGTATACATATATCTACGCTGATCAGCAAAACACCAAGTCAGACAGTATACAGCATATATAGATATTACACAGACTGATAATTGACATCTATTAGTATTATCTTGCTAAATCCAGCCTCTTAGTCTTGTCATACACAGAACTCTAACATCATGTTACTCTTACGGCATAACAGCAAATCATCCTGCGTCAACACAGTTTGTGGTCAATACAATACTGACAGATGAAGATCTGATGAGTCTACATGCATAAATTTATAATCGATCATTCAATAAGTAAATCATTGATCCAAATGACAATCTTCCTCCCCATGTCTTACTTTTCTGTTATATCATCTCTCAGTTCTTCCACTTTGTTCCTGCAGTTTTCAAGCGCTCCTCTCATTTTACAAACCAATTTCTTCTCTTCACAAGGTAGCTTTTCGAAGTGTTTTTCAGGGGTTCTGTCCAGTCTTCTGTGGTATCTCACAACTGTCTCGTCTGCTTTTTCCGCCATGTTGTCAACAAGCTGTTGTTTCGTTTCCTGTTACCTTGACCTTGCGTATTCGGAAAGGCGCGTACTTCCGTTTGCAAGTTCCAAGCGATGACCATAGCAGATCTTCGAATATAGATTCAGCTATATTAGAACCGCAAAATCATGGATAGAGAACGAGTAGAACTCGAGGCAGATATCCAGAAACTGCACCACACTCTAGAAGAGGATAGAAACCAATGGCAGTATGATTATTTGGTTGATAGCGATGACGATGATAGTGAAGATGACGATGATGCACTGTACATCGACTTGGATAAGCAAGGTTCTACGGCAGCTTCTGTTGCCTCATTGTCTGCTCGCAGTGCAGGTGAGAAAAAGAGGGAAGTCACGCGACAGTGGGGTTAATTAAGACCCAACTGCTGATAAATAATGCAAGAAATAAGGGAGGAGAAAACTCTGAAGAGCCTGCTGGCAAGGGAACTAACTTTTCACATGAGCACATGGGAGACAAGTATTGACCATGAGACTTTTACTGAGGAGGTTTTTGATTTTCTTACTTACATATTGTAAAGTTGCAATAAGAACACAGTGGATGCTCTCAGTCAGTGGTCACCATACCGATTCATGGCAAGATATTTGAAATGAAATGACATTGCAAAACGAACCAGTGCAAGCACAGTTGCCCCCTTCTTTTGCAGTTATCATGTTATGTATAGTACACATGTATGTAATATGATATATCATTATGTGTAGTGTGCTGACCAATGCAATGAACAAGCTACATATTATTTCATTGAAAACTCTTGAAGAATACAGCCTTGATCAACTGTACCTTTAGGGCTTTTGGTCGTGGTTCGTAGCACTCAGAATTAGAACTACAGTATGTAGTGAGTGTCTCAGTATCTGATTTGTATCAAATCTGGTTTTGATTCTCACTAGCAATTTCTGTCTTTGTATCTGATTTGTATCAAAGACTGATTTTGCTTCTCGTTAGCTATTACACACACACACACACACACACACAGTGACACATACATACACACACACACACACACACACATACACGCACACATACACACACACACACACACACACACACACACACACACACACACACACACTCACACACACACATGGAATGCATAGTGTGCCAACTGTGTCCTTTTTGTTGTTTTGTTTTTTTGTGAATTGTTCTTTTATACAACTCCACCAGTTAATTTCAACACTGTTAACAAATGAACAATAAATTTGATTTATTCAGTTGATTGTGATCATAGCAGTTAATATAGTGTCACACTTCATTTAGATGACACTTGATTATGGCACAAACATTACAATATCATGTTTACATTTCTTTTCATCTGATGTATACATTCATAATCATATTTGTTATTATATTGGAACCTTCAAGACCTAGTTCTTTCAGTTATCTTAAATGTCCTACTTCTTGCAATTATTTTCTACAAAATCCTGAAAGCATTTTGAAATTATATTATATAGAAGTTTCCATTTTTTTAAACTTTGATTTCTTCAGGAGGAAGAACACCAACCAGTGCACAGAGCACCATCTCACAACCAGAGAGTGCAGGGGAGGTACGTACATTGATTGTGTTCACTGTGTTTTCATCTGATGCTTAACTCCTTGTCTTGCTGATATTGCCAAGCATTGTGACAGAAACTTCCTTGTGTCAATACAAGAACCTTTGGTGAATGTTCTTTTTGGTGTCATATACTGTACCATGTCAAACTGATGCAAACTAGGCCTATTGGTTTGCTCTGCTTGGCCAAATTTCGTGCGGCTAACAGTGAAAAGATGGGCCCACCCACTCTCAGCCAATCAAACGCCTCTAAAAACTATAAGCGCTTAATCATTCCTTTGGCCAAGGCTCTCCACGCCATCTTGTCAGGTTTACGCTCTGTCTCGTCTTACGCTTTTTTCGGCTATTCAGCGTATCCTTTTGGCCTTATTTTGTTGCATGCGGCTTGTGTTTATTGTATTCTTCCAGCTCGACGGAGCAGGAGAGCGTCCTAGAAAAAGAGATATCGCACCCACTCCTCATGGGGCTATATCTCAACTCTCGGACCTGGGCCCCAGTTTTTACGGCTGGTTGTTGGTGATTCCAAAGGTCTCGGGAGGGTGGAGACCAGTTTTGGACTTGTCCCCCCTCAACAAATTCCTCCCCAAAATCAAATTCAAGAGGGACACACAGGCACAGATTCGGGAGACCATCCAACAAGGTGATTGGCCAACCTCTATCGATCTGGAAGATGCTTATTTTCATATACTCATCCATTCGGCATCCCGTCGGTACCTGAGGTTCGTGTGGAGGGACAAGGGGTTCCAGTTCCCTGCCCTCCCATTTGGTCTGTCCCTTGCCCCTTTCCTGTCTACCAAGGTGCTGCGGGAATTGGTGTCCATCGTCCGCTCGGAATCCATTTGTCTCTGTGTGTACCTGGACGACTTGCTTATCCTGGCCCAGTCGCAGGCCCTGTGCCTGAGTCATACGGCCAGACTTCTAGACCTTTGCTCCCAACTGGGCTTCCTCATGGACCAGCAGATATGCGATCTGTCCCCACGTCAGTCCTTCGACTTCTTAGGGATGAGATTCGACACGCGGTCTATGATAGTCTCTCTGGCGCCAGATCACTGGGACCGTCTGGCAGGCCTCCTCAGCCACTGGCGCCACTCCTCCCAAGATACAGCGCAGGCACTTTCTTCCCTCTTGGGCATGATGGAGTCCACGGCACCTCTCATTCCCCTGGACAGGGTTCTCAAGCGCCCTCTCCAGAGGGCACTGAGGTTACGCCGGTCCCAGAGCACTCAGCCATGGGATACCCAGATATGTCGGGGCGAGTGGTTCCTCGAGGTGACATCAGAGTGGTTAATCACCCCCCTTCGGACACAGGGGGTGCCCTTAGCCCCACCTACTCTTCAGGTGGCACTCTTCACAGCCGCCTCCTCCCTGGGCTGGGGAGCCCACATGGACTCACTCTATGCAGCAGGGACTTGGTCCCCGGAGGAGCGCCTGTGCCACATCAATGTTCTGGAACTGGAGGCAGTTCGCAGGACTCTCCTGCACTTCATGGGGGAGGCCACTGGCAAGACCATCCGCTTGTTCACGGACAAGACGACGGTCGCATGTTATGTGAACAAATGGGGGGAGCGCACTCGGCAGACCTCTCCATGCGGACTGAGGTTCTCCTCCGTTGGTGCCACAGCAAGGGCATTGCACTTTCAGCGAGACACTGAGCAGGAAAAACCAACTTCTTGGCAGATGCTCTTAGCAGGTCCAAGAGTGTCATACGCACAGAGTGCACCCTGGACAAGGACAGCCTTCAGGGGGTGTGGGAACAGTGGTTTCGGCCGATGGTGGACCTTGTTCAACAAGAGACTTCCCACTTCCGTCTCTTCGGTTGCCGACCCAGAAGCGTGGGCAGTGGATGCTCTCTCTCTAGATTGGAGCAGTCTGATTGCCTCCGCGTTTCCTCCCTTTCCAATTCTGTCCAAGGTGATACGGAAAGACAGATTGGAACACCCGCAGCTGATCCTCATTGCGCCGAAATGGCCAGTCCAGACCTGGTTTCCGGACCTTCAGTCCCTGACACATGTTCCCACCCCTGGAACTTGAAACCAAATCTCATCTGCTGAGGCAGCCTCGCTCGGGCACTCCGCATTCCAATCCTCAACTGCTCCACCAGCACGCATGGCTGCTGTGCGGTCGGAACTGTCAGCATCACCATTGAAGTCCTCGACCCCTCAGTCGGCCGCTGTGTCGGCTCTGCTGACCCAGGGGTGTGCCTCCTCTGACCTCCTCTCCATAGTCACCAGAGCAAGGAGGCAGGGAACGGAGACTTTGTATGACTTTCGCTGGAAGAAATGGTTGCGGTGGTGTACAGCTCAGGGCATTACCCCTACGAACCTTACGAGCATGCAGCTGGCCAACTTTCTGGCTCTCTGCTCCTCGGTTCATCCTGTCTGCTAGTTCTGGGCGAGGGTACAGGTCTGCCTTCTGTACCACATTGCAAACAGCTAGGTGGTTCCGCCTTGGAAGCGGATTGCCTGCTCAGAGAGGTGGCTAGGGGTGCCCCTCTGAAGGAAGCTAGAGACCCCAGAAGAGTGCCCCTCTGGGACTTGTTCCTGGTGCTGGATTTCATTCGAAAACAGCCCTTCCTACCATTGGGGACTATTCCTTTTGACATCCTCACCCTCAAGACCACTTTCCTTCTGTGGCTGGCCACAGGCAGTCATAGAAGTGAGCTGCATGGGCTTAGTGGAATGCCACAAGATCTGGCCTTCCACAGAGATGGTTCCATCACTATTCGTTTCCTTCCAGAGTTTCTGGCTAAGAACCAAGACCCTGAGGTTCCTTCCCCCTCTCTGAGAGTCAGACCTTTGTCTGATATTCTTGCCCAAGATGATGAGGATAGGCACCTGTCCGGTTCGGTGTCTCAAATATTGGGACAGGTCTCGCCATAGGCGTTCTTCTCAGAGGTGTCTGCTCATCTCCCTCAATGAGAATTACAAGAAAGACATCGCTGCAGGCACCATTTCCCGCCAGGTTTCCCAAGTCATTCGTAGAGCCTACTCTCATGCACACAGGGATATCAGCTGTCTTCATCCCAGAGCACACGAAGTGCGGGCCATAGCTACTTCGGCTGCTTTCCAGCACTCAGTGCCAACGCAGCATGTTTTGGAGGCAGCCTTCTGGCGGTCTGAGAATCCCTTCATCAACTTCTACCTCAGGAATTTCCGTATGACCAGGGCTGACGGTTCCAAGGGGATTTCCTTTGTCGCGGCTAACACTGCCGTCTCAGTTACAAGGGCTCCCCATATGAACCAGTAGGCGTTGCCCTCCTCCATTTGCTTTAAATTCTGCATCAGTTTGACATGGTACAGTATATGACACCAAAAGGAGGAGTTTGTATTATACTCCATGTTTGGTGTTAAATATACTTACCATGTCAAACTCGAATGCCCGCCCGTCCGTCCCCGCGTCTCCGCCGTGGTTCTCATGGGGCATTTTTGTTCATGGCCACGGAATGATTAAGCGCTTATAGTTTTTAGAGGCGTTTGATTGGCTGAGAGCGGGTGGGCCCATCTTTTCACTGTTAGCCGCGCGAAATTTGGCCAAGCAGAGCAAACCAATAGGCCTAGTTTGCATCAGTTTGACATGGTAAGTATATTAAACACCAAACATGGAGTATAATACAAACTCCTATCGCTTTGCTGCTCCTCATGTCTGGAACAACCTTCCTCATCATATCCGTGCATCTGATTCTATCTCAGCTTTTCGCTCTTCACTGAAAACTCATCTTTTTAAAACCTATCTATTTAAGCACTCTGTTTCCTTCTTCTCCGACACCATCCCTGTCTGCTCACTTTGGATGCATGACGAATGAGAGAGGGAGAGGGAGGTGGAGGGGTTGGGGGGGGAGGGGTGGGCAGAAAGAGTGGTCATGATTCATATAATTTGAAACTTTTTATTTTATGTAAAGCACCTGAGGTCTTAGAGAGAAAGGGCGCTATATAAATGTACATTATTGTTATAAATCAAACATGTTAACAATATAATAATGGACATTTATCTAGCGCATTTCTCCATGAATACTGCTCAAAGTGCTTTACATTTCTCATTTTCTGTTTTCATTCCCCCCCCTCCCCTGCCTCCCCTGGAAGGAAGGTGAAAGGGCCAGTTCAGAGCCTTACAGGCCGGTGTAGCATGCAGTATCAGTATCAATATCAGTATCACTGCGTTCGGTCAGATCCATATACACTACACCACATCTGCCAAGCAGATGCCTGACCAGCAATGTAACCCAACGAGCTTAGTCAGGCCTTGAGAAAAAAAAAAAGATTAATTAAAAAAAGAATGAATAAATAAATAAATAAAAATATAATAAAATTAAAATAAAATTTAAAAAAAATAAAATAAAATAAAATAAATATATAAATAGGTGTTTGTCATTGACAGTAGAACCTGTGTTATTACCAACTAACTGGTATTGTTATCAAGTTTATCAATGTCTATAATGTTTTCATCAACACTGCTGTCTGAAAATTTCAGATCTGTCTGGATTTTGATCAATACTTTATTTTTAACTAAACTTAATCCCTGACTTTACGTTGATTAATAGTTTTAATTAAACTTTATGACACCTTTGCCACTGTTGTAGGATATCTGTCATTCTGATTTCTATGCAACATTTGCAGTTCCTATTTAATCATAACAACTTACCTGTCTCTGCTACTTCCGTATTTTCATTGGCACTGCCATCAGAGTTCAAATCTCAAACAAACCCAAATTTTAATTGATACGAACTTTTAAACTTTTTTTTCCCCTTTTAATGCCATCTTTGCCATTAGTAATGTTGGAGATATATATTGATTCAAAACCCATAACAATTCACAATTATAAAGGCTTACCTGTTTTCTGCTATTGATTTTGGTTAGATTTCTATCAGCTTTCTTTTCCTGATGCCAGCTTTCAGTTCTTTTCTTAGTCCATTGATAATTTCATCCACCACGCCTGGCGCTTCAGAATGATTCACTGTGATAGGCGCTGAAGCCAGTGCATTGGCTGCTATACTGGAGGCAGTCTACTCAGCTCCTTTAGTGGTGATCAATAATTCTGTTTGAAAGACTGAGCTGAGCTTTATTCGGTACCTTACGTTGTTTCTTGCAGGCAGAATGTTACACTCTGGGTTCTTTGTTTCTATATATATGTGGTATGTTCTGTGTATAGTAATATGTCATTTGTCGACATCTGAGGTTGTCGTATTTCTTCAAATCTGCAATCTTTTCTAGAAAAAGAGTGATGTAGCTAGGCATGTCAGTTGGGTTTGTTTTTTTTCAAGATTCTGAAAAACAATATGTGATACTTTCTTTTTGATCTATACACACACACACACACATACACCTCCACCCCCCAACCCCACCCCCACACACATGCGCACAGACATGCATGCGCACATAGACACACACACTCAATCACAGACACACACACACACACACACACACACACACACACACACACACACACACACACACACACACACACACACACACACACATGCAGTACACACCACATTCTCTCTCTCTCTCTCTCTCTCTCTCTCAACACTATATTTACAAACTTTTCTTAACATGACCAGCCACCGTGGCGAAGTGGTTAGCGTCGCGGACTGACGGCTGGGAGGACGCGGATTCGAATCCCAGCCGAGGTGGGTTTTTCGGCCTGTGGCCGGCTCCTACCCAGAGTTGAGTGTGCTGTGGGCTTAAATGGGGAGACTGGGACCACACAGTTGAGTGTCATCCACTTAAAGGATGCGTCTTTGGGTGTGTTGTTCTAATTACCTGACCAACACTGCAAGTGTCTGTATCTCTTGGGCCTGGTTAACACCGGGATGTCATTATGTCAGGAGCATAGAGTACAGCCTTGTCACGCAGTCCCAAACCAAAATGGACCTCCATAGCAACATCATCATCGTCATTGTCATCCTCCTCCTCCATCATCATCAGTATAAACAAAACAGTCTCAAAGTCAAAGTCTGTGGCCTTTCATGCCCTGCTCTCATGGTGACCTCAGTTTCGATACCTCTCCACCTCTGTGCTTGGGGTGAGTCCTGTCAATGTCTTCAGTGTCGGCAGATTCATGGGGAGCTGTTGTTTGAGGGACGTGGTGGCAGTCTCCACTCTGGGAGGGACGCTCACTCAGTCTGGCTCCGCAACTAAGCCAATATTGTCGTTAGTAGGGGGCTTAGTAGGTGGTGTCCTAAGTACATTAAATCAGAACAGGCACCACTGAACACCACCGAAGTGACTCAGCAGCAGTGCAGGGTCTCCTCTTGTGTGTGGCCTCCTGACGACCTAACATCAATGGTTCCCTGCAGACTGCCGACACTGGAACTGTGACGGACGACCCAGGTGTGGCCGTGTATGGGGGAATCAAAATGAGTGGTGTGGGAGTGATGCCACTGAAACAGTGCAGATGATGAGGCAGCAAAAAAAAAAAAAACCCAAAAAATCAACAAAAAACAAAAAAACCTTTTCTTAACACATTTCTTCAGACTTTCTCTTCACGAACACAGTTGATAACAACAGACGAGGACAATCTAACACTAACACACACACACACACACACACACAGAGGCAATGCTCACCACTTACATTCCTCACAAAATCTCTCATTGCAGAAGTGCGCATGCATATGTGTATATGTGTGTGAAACACAGAGATAGGGAGGGAGGAGATGGAGAGAGCATGTGTTTGTGAATGTGCAAGTGTCTTCATGCACTTTGATGTCCTGTATAGACTATGTGATTAATTAATTATGGCCAAAGGCCTATTGAACAAACCTTTGTCACTGTTATTCTCTTCTCATTCGTTAGATGGACACCACAGTCTCCACGATGAAGGCAGTTGTATGCTGCAGATGCTCTTCGCAGCTGTAGAGCTTCCGGGTCACTGGAGTTTGGTCGGCACTGTCATTCTTATTGTCTCCTCTTGCAGACCCAGTCAGTAGGGACAGAGCACTGTCGTTCTCATTGTCTCCCCTTGCAGACCCAGTCAGTAGGGGCAGAGCACTGTCGTTCTCATTGTCTCCCCTTGCAGACCCAGTCAGTAGGGGCAGAGCACTGTCGTTCTCATTGTCTCCCCTTGCAGACCCAGTCAATAGGGGCAGAGCACTGTCATTCTCATTGTCTCTCCTTGCAGACCCAGTCAGTAGGGGCAGAGCACTGTCATTCTCATTGTCAGTAGGGACAGAGCACTGTCGTTCTCATTGTCTCCCCTTGCAGACCCAGTCAGTAGGGGCAGAGCACTGTCGTTCTCATTGTCTCCCCTTGCAGACCCAGTCAGTAGGGGCAGAGCACTGTCATTCTCATTGTCTCTCCTTGCAGATCCAGTCAGTAGGGGCAGAGCACTGTCATTCTCATTGTCTCCTCTTGCAGACCCAGTCAATAGAGACAGAGCACTGTTGTTCTCATTGTCTCTCCTTGCAGACCCAGTCAATAGGGACAGAGCACTGTCATTCTCATTGTCTCCCCTGGCAGACCCAGTCAGTAGGGGCAGAGCACTGTCATTCTCATTGTCTCCCCTTGCAGACCCAGTCAGTAGGGACAGAGCACTGTCATTCTCATTGTCAGTAGGGACAGAGCACTTTGTTCTCATTGTTTCCCATTACAGACCCAGTCAGTAGGGACAGAGCACTGTCATTCTCATTGTCTCCCCTTGCAGACCCAGTCAGTAGGGACAGAGCACTGTCATTCTCATTGTCTCCCCTTGCAGACCCAGTCAGTAGGGACAGAGCACTGTCATTCTCATTGTCTCCCCTTGCAGACCCAGTCAGTAGGGACAGAGCACTGTCGTTCTCATTGTCTCTGTGTTTCTCAGTATGCATGTTATGTGTTTCTTAATATACATGTTCTTTCATGAGCACTGTGTGTGTGTGTGTGTGTGTGTTAAATGAAACTGGTGTATTTGTATGAAAGTGGAAATCTTAGTTATAGAATACCTTTTAAAATGTTTTTAATGGCAGTTGCAAATCATGATTTTACAATATAGATGTTTTGCATAATTTGTTCAGTTTCATAATGTAGCTATTGTGTAATTTCATGTTAATGTAAGGATATTTTAAGACATGTCTTTTTTTCTTGTCTGTTTTTGCAAATTGGTGACCTGCCATTTGACAGTTTGTGATGTTTTTGAAAGCATAACTTATTCTAAGAATATGTTTCTTAATATACATGTTACTTTATAAACGCTCCCTGTGTGTGTATGTGTGTGAGTGTGTATGTGTGTGTGTGGAGGGGGATAGGGATGTGTGTGGAAATGACGCCACTGTCATGTATTACTTGCTTGTGTGTATTTTCCTTTATATATGCAGCTTTTTGATCTTTGGGCCAACCTTTGTCATGGTGTGTGTGTGTGCGTGCGTGCGTGTGTGTGCATGTGCGTGTGTGTGTGTGTGTGCGTGTATGTGTGTGTGTATGTGTGTGTGTGTGTACCGGACTCGGCTATGGGCTGAGATGTTGTGTTGGGTGAGAGTGTGTGTGTGTGTGTGTGTGTGTGTGTGTATGTGTGTGTGTGTGCATGTGCGTGTGTGTGTGTGTGTGTATGTGTGTGTGTGTGTACCAGACTCGGCTATGGGCTGAGATGTTGTGTAGAGTGAGTGTGTGTGTGTGTGTATGTGTGTGTGTGCGCGCGTGTGTGTGTGTGGGTGTGTGTGTGTGTACCGGACTCGGCTATGGGCTGAGATGTTGTGTTGGGTGAGTGTGTGTGTGTGTGTGTGTGTGTGTGTGTGTGTGTGTGTGTGTGTGTACTGGACTCGGCTGTGGGCTGAGATGTTGTGTTGGGTGAGTGACGAGCCTGTGGCTGCACAATTGATTTCGAAACGGATGAATAAAGACACATGTATTGTCTCTCCTTGCAGACCCAACGGATGAATAAAGACACATGTATTGTCACTCCTTGCAGACCCAACGGATGAATAAAGACACATGTATTGTCACTCCTTGCAGACCCAACGGATGAATAAAGACACATGTATTGTCTCTCCTTGCAGACCCAACGGATGAATAAAGACACATGTATTGTCACTCCTTGCAGACCCAACGGATGAATAAAGACACATGTATTGTCACTCCTTGCAGACCCAACGGATGAATAAAGACACATGTATTGTCTCTCCTTGCAGACCCAACGGATGAATAAAGACACATGTATTGTCACTCCTTGCAGACCCAACGGATGAATAAAGACACATGTATTGTCTCTCCTTGCAGACCCAACGGATGAATAAAGACACATGTATTGTCACTCCTTGCAGACCCAACGGATGAATAAAGACACATGTATTGTCACTCCTTGCAGACCCAACGGATGAATAAAGACACATGTATTGTCTCTCCTTGCAGACCCAGTCGATAGGGACGGAGCAGGACGATGAGGGGGAGCTGTTCAGGGAGGTGGGGGTGATGCAGGAGGAGCTGGACTCCTCGGCCAGTCTGCCGGCCACCCTGGAGTCCTGCCTCATCCTCAACAAGGCCTACCAGGACATCATCGCCCAGCACATCAGCAGGATCGAGCTGGAACTGGCCGAGAACAAAGAGGCTCAGGTATCCGTACTTTTCTTCGTAACCTCTTTTTTTTTCTTTTTTTTCTTTTTTTTTTCACTTTGAGCAGGTGTTAAGAAGTGTAGCTTCTGTCATTATTACTGTTTATCTGTCTCTGTCTCTGTCTGTGCCTGTCTGTCTTCCTCTCTCTCTCTTTATCTACCTATCTGTCTATCTGTCAGTATCTCTGTGTCATTGCCCTCTCTTGTTCATACTCTGTCATTACTGCCTGTGTATTATCCATGCCATTTATTTTTGTTTTTTGTTTCTATGTTTGTTCTTATTGTCTGTTGCCATGCGATTTGTGTGTATATTTTCCTTCTGTTTTTTGGGTTTTTTTTTTTTTCTTGTATCTTGTTTTTTTTTAGGGTAGGATGAAAACAGGCCAATAAATGCCTGTTCCTTTTCCCTCAATAAAAAAAAGTTTCAATTTTGATTTCTTTCTGTCTTTACTCTTCCTCATACTGTCACTACTGTCTGTCAGTCTGTCTGTCTGTCTGTCTCTCTCTCTTTCTGTCTTTACTCTTTCTCATACTGTCACCACTGTCTGTCATTTTCTCTGTCTTTACTCTTTCTCATACTCTGTCATTACTGTCTGTCTCTGTCTTGACTCTTTCTCATACTCTGTCATTACTCTCTGTCTGTCTCTGTCTTGACTCTTTCTCATACTCAGTCATTACTGTTTGTCTCTGTCTTGACTCTTTCTCATACTCAGTCATTACTGTCTGTCTCTGTCTTGACTCTTTCTCATACTCTGTCATTACTGTCTGTCTCTGTCTTGACTCTTTCTCATACTCAGTCATTACTGTCTGTCTCTGTCTTGACTCTTTCTCATACTCTGTCATTACTGTCTGTCTCTGTCTTT
Organism: Babylonia areolata; assembly: GCF_041734735.1. Lineage (NCBI taxonomy): Eukaryota > Metazoa > Mollusca > Gastropoda > Neogastropoda > Buccinidae > Babylonia > Babylonia areolata. The sequence continues at coordinate 11,806,034 of NC_134906.1, read as the reverse complement.
ACTCTTTCTCATACTCAGTCATTACTCTCTGTCTGTCTGTCTGCTTCCTCTCTCGCTGTTGTTACCCTCTCTTTCTCATACTATGTCATTACTCTCTGTCTGTCTGTCTCTGTCTTTACTCTTTCTCGTACTCTGTCATTACTGTCTGTCTCTGTCTTTACTCTTTCTCATACTCTGTCATGACTGTCTGTCTGTCTCTCTCTTTGCCTTTACTCTTTCTCATACTCTGTCATTACTGTCTGTCTGTCAGTCTGTCTCTGTCTTTACTCTTTCTCATACTCTGTCATTACTCTCTGTCTCTCTTGAACTTTTTCATCTCTCTCTCTCTCTCTCTCTCTCTCTCTGTGAGGGGGATGGGGGGTGGGGGGGTGGACTACGGATTGGATTAGATTGAATGAATGTGAGGTGAGAGAGTGAAGCAGATTTATAAATCACTAGACCGAAAATGACGTCTATGTGCATGTGCATTGTAAAAAAAAATTTAAAAAAAAATCAAAAAAATCATCTCAACTTTGCTATGGACAAAGTCTTCAGCATTAAAACATCAAAGCATCAAAGCATCTCTCTCTCTCTTTCTCTTGTCTATCTCTCCCTCTCTCCCCCTCCCCTCTCTCTCTCTCTCCCTCTCTCTCTCTTTACCCACTGTCTCTCTCTCTCTCTCTCTCTCTCTCTCTCTCTCTCTCTCTCTCTCTCTCCCTCTCCAACATGCTGTGTCATGACATGATGTGTTGTTGCTGCCATCAGAGACACATTGAGGAGGAGGCGAAGGAGACCACTATCCAGCAGATGACCAAGAAGAGGTTTCCCTACAACGCCACCCACCCTTACTTCAAGATGAAGTTTGGATCCGTATGTTTTGTTCTGCCTCACTGTTGTTCTTAACCTCATTCTGCTCCAGCAGACTGAAAGGAGAATCATCCTTTAACCCTTTCACTGCCAAACTCGCATTTATGCAGCAGACAGGTAGAGGACCCATGTCACTGAAGGGTGACCAGATCGTGGGTCTGTTGCCCATGAACCTACTGCTCTTTACGTTCGGTGGTTGGAAAGGCTATATTTTCTACACACCACAGGGGGGATGGGATCCCCAGCTATTCTTAGACACCATGCTTTCTGTGTTTATAGCACAGGGGAGTTTTGATCTGGTGATAAAAGGGTTAAAGAAGTGTACATTTGACCTGAATATGTGCTTGTGTGTTTCTTTCTTCCTTTAAGACCTTTTCACTTTGAGTGATATTAGACGTGTAATGTGTGTTTGTGTGTGTGTGTGCACATGCTTGTTTGCCTGTGCATGCATGCGTGTTTGTGTGCGCACACTGGGACATGTGGCAGTGTGCATGTACGTGTGTTTGTGCATGCATGCCGAGATGGACACCTCTTAAAGTGACCTGACAGTGGTGCTGAATCTCCTGATGGGCTGTCTCATTGTAGTCCAGCAACTATGAAAGCTTTATGTAAATAAGTTGATTCAAGTTGTGTCATGGGCAGTCTGCATGTGTGTGTGGTGAATGGGGTTGGGAGGGGGTTGGGATCAAGGTACCCAGGCTGAGGTATGTGGCAATAATGATACCTTTCACAAATCACAGAAACTGGGGCATAACAATTTGTTTTGTGTTTCATAGTAGGGTTCGAATTTAACTTTTTTTTTTTCTTTTTTTTTTCTTTTTTGAGTGCCAGTCAGGCACTGTGGACAAAACATTTGAGTGCCCAGTTGTGGTTTTGGGTGCCAGCTTAATAAAATGAAATAAAATAAGCCAAGGAAAGTCTTTCTGCAAGGCCTCATTGTACACGTGCTGGCTCTTTGATTCGTACTCCTGCTGTTTATTCTTTTTGTCATCCTGAGCTTTCGTCTCTGTTTTGGGAGCCTTTCTTTTATTATTGAAGATGGGAAACATCATTCATTGATAACTCGCCATGAACGTCAGCATCCGATCGCGCATGCGCAAAGATGCTGCTCTGCGAAGTGAGCTGCAGCAGATGGCTCTTTACATTTCGATTGACTGTGTTCGAGCTTTCTTGCTTTCTTTGTTTGTCTTTTGATTTTCTTTCACCTCTGTCAATGTTTTAGTGCCAACTGGGCACTCTTGACAGAAAATTTGCGTGCCCGAGCCAACTTTTCATAGCATTTGCACCCGGGCACCTGCTAAATTCGAACCCTGCATAGTCATTTGTTGTTTCGGGAACCACCATGTAATTGATTTCAAGAGAGTTGTCTTTTTTTTCTTATCTTATTTAATTCCTCTTCTCTCTCTCTCTCTCTCTCTCTCTCTCTCTCTCTCTCTCTCTCTCTCTCTCTTTTCAGACCCCAGCAAGAAACGAAGACACACGTTTGAAACAACTGACAGATGAACCTGATCTCGACAGACGACCAGAAAAACCATGTAAGATCAAGTCGCAACTGCTGTGAATAAAAGTCCATGTGAAAGTCACACTATTTGAAGTATTTGCCAGATGTGGTTTTTGCCTTGTTGTCATAAAAAAATCTGTGCACTCTTTTGTTCAAAAAGTGACACAAAACTGTTTGATCCAGCGATACATGAAAAATTACAAGAGCTTAACTTGGTGTCCTTCATAGAACTGTATCAAACCATAGCAAGCTACAGTCAGTATACATGTGTAATCAGCAGTATTTTCTCCTTCTCCACTAGAACTTGAGCAGTGGGCTGGACGCTGAGTCGTTCAGATGAGATGATAAACCGAGGTCAAGTGTATAGCATGTACTTGGTGCATATGAAAGAACCCACAGGAACAAAATGGATTTCATTGGCAAAAAAATTCTGTACAAAAGTCCACCTTGAAAGGAAAACAAATACATTTGCAGTCAGAAAAGAAAGAAAAGAAAAGGTGGGGCTGCACTGTAGTGACGCGCTCTCCCAAGGGAGAATAGCCCAAAATTCACGCAGAGAATTATATGTACACATATCAGTATTCCCGCAATTAATACGTATGAGAGTGTGTGGGGATTTTTTAGCATTATACAGATTTCTGTATTCACAATTTGGAGATTTTTGTTGTTGTTGTTTTTGTGGGGTTTTTTTGCTGTTGTTTTTGTTTTCCTTTATTTTACTTTGATTCAGTATTAAGACACACACTTGGTTAAGTGGCCTCTGAACCCCTGCCACAGACTGTTCAGTGTTACAAAAATCAGTGACTTCCCACCTACACATTCAGCATCAGGTTCTGTGGCTATGTGTGGGGGACTCGGGGATATGAATGGCTTTGGTGTCATTCCTGTTGAACGACTAAAAACAAAAACCAATACCAAAGAAGAACATCAGGCACTCATAACTATCTGCCCTATTCACTGGTGTATGCTTGCTGCTTCACTTTTCCCCGATTTTGGTTCATTTGTTTTTATATTTGAAGTTTTGAAATGCAGGTAGCACCACTGTTGAGAGCTGTGACTTTAAAGCAAGGCCAGGGTTAAAGTGAGAGGTTATGTCAGGACAGAGTAACATTTTTCCATTAGAAGATTCTTGGAGCTACATCAAAACTAGAACCACCAAATGAAAAAAAAAAAAAAGAAAAAAAAAAAGAAAGTTTGAAAAGTGATGGCATATCTGTAAAAAAAAAGAAAAAAAAAAGAAAAAAAAGTAGCAATAAAGAAAAATTATGGTATATCAGTTAATATAAATTTTTTTAAAAGACCGAAAAAAACCCAGAAATAGTCTCTTGGTCCTTCTTTCTTCCTTCTTTAACTCATTTAGCCCTGTGCCCGAGCACAGCCCTGACGTCAAAACCCGTTTCATTAAAACGGTGTACAAGTTTCCACATATGCATAGTCCACAAGCAAAGAAAACTAACTTCTACGGTATTTCCAGCCGTGTCCCCACATGTCGATTTGGTGGGGAAAAAACGGTTGATTTAAGTGTACTTTAATTCGTTTTTCTGCATCAGTATAGCAGGGGAACTAGCCGAGGCTGTGAGCTCCTTAGGGTTGAATGGGTTAATCCTTCATCCTTCTTACCGCCAGCTGTGAACGAGTGAGTGACACCCTTTGTTGTGCAGGGCACGGTCGTCAGAGGCGCATGCTGACGGAGGCCGTGACGGAAGATGCCTTGGAGAAGCTCTTGCAGCCACTGCTCAGCAAGTTAGTGTTGTGTGTGTACTTCTTGCTCAGAATGTCACTGTCCTGTGTATTTCTTGCTCAGCAAGTTGGTGTCGTGTGTGTGCATCTTGCTCAGCAAGTTAGTGTTGTGTGTGTACTTCTTGCTCAGAATGTCACTGTCCTGTGTATTTCTTGCTCAGCAAGTTAGTGTTGTGTGTGTACTTCTTGCTCAGAATGTCACTGTCCTGTGTATTTCTTGCTCAGCAAGTTAGTGTTGTGTGTGTGCATCTTGCTCAGCAAGTTAGTGTTGTGTGTACTTGCACAGCAAGTTAGTGTTGTGTGTGTGCATCTTGCTGAAAATGCTACTGTCTTGTGTACATCTTATTCACAATAACGATAATGATATCAAAGTGCTTACATGATAGCTGAAAGCAAAAACACTTATTGAAATCATGCAATTTTGTCCGCTGCAATTTCATGCACTGTCTCTATTTTGAATGTGTGTGTGTGTGTCTTGCTCAGCAAGTTAGTGTGTATGTCTTGCTCAGAATGTCACTGTCCTTTCTATTTCTTGCTCAGCAAGTTAGTGTCATGTGTATAGTGTGCTTAGCAGTCATATCAGGAGCCACCAGGTGCTTCGTTACATGCTGCTAGATTTCATATGGGGTTGTGACAGGGAGCATAATAATAATAATAATGGTATTTATATAGCGCTGAATCTTGTGTATAGACAGATCAAAGCACTTTCGCACCAGTCATTCACATGCATGCATAACTCTAAAACAGGAGAAACTGAATACAAGGAAGAGGCAGGGAAGGGAGGCTATTTTGGGAAGAGGTGGGTGTTAAGGCCAGACTTGAAAGAGCTGAGTGTGGAAACCTGACGAAGCGAAAGAGGAAGTCCATTCCAATTGGTGGTGCTTTCCTGTCACATGCTGACCATGTGTTATCATGTGGGGAGGCTGGGAAATTAATGAAGGGACCTAATACTGTGTGTTGTCTGGCGGTGTGTTGGCACTATTTGTGGAGTCTGGCGCCGTTCCTGTATTTATAGAAAAGGTTTCAAAAGGAACAAAGCACAACAACTTGTGAACAAAACTGACCAAAATTTCATTATTTCTAAATGCAGTAGGGTTGATTTTTATCTATGCTTTATCTTATTTATCTGTGTATTATTTAGCTGTGTTATAGGAAATGTTTTCTTATGTGCTCTTCGTTATTTTCATTCAAAAAGCTATATCGGTGCATAATTATCTTTGTAAAATGTTTTGAGTTATTGTGCTGTACCCACGTTTAATTTTCATTGTATATGGTATATTTTATTGAATACGTTTTCTAAGAGTTTTTAACCTTCATAATGATGTAGCATGAATGACTGGTTGTTGCCGGTGTGTACATACGTGCGCAAGTTTGAGGAGGGGGGTGTAATCAGGTGTGTGTGTATGTGGGTGGATGACTTTTTGTGTACTGGGAGGTGAACGTTGGTTAACCTTTTGTTTCAGGGCCGGTGACATGTCGTTTGTCTTGCCAAGTCAGCATTATTTGTATTGTTGTTGTGTTGCATGTTTCTGTGGATGTTCATGTTCTAAATGTGACTGTGCTCAACAAGCGTGATGCTGCGTGTACTGGAGCCAGAAAGACAGGTTTCTGTGAACTTAGAGACGATAAAAGTTGGGTCTTATTTCGACCCTCAATGTTCTGCTTTGTTTTGCAGACGGGAAGTGGAGGAAGGCAAGTTGGAGGATGTGGGGAAGGACACGCTGCAGTGGCAGGAAATCAAGAACAGGATTGGCAAGATTGACCAGGAGATTGAAGAGAAAAGGTAAGGGATTTCCAAGATTGGCCAGGAGATTAGAAGAGAAAAGGTAAGGGATTTCCAAGATTGACCAGGAGATTAGAAGAGAAAAGGTAAGGGATTTGCCAAGATTGGCCAGGAGATTGAAGAGAAAAGGTAAGGGATTTCCAAGATTGACCAGGAGATTGAAGAGAAAAAGTAAGGGATTTCCAAGATTGGCCAGGAGATTAGAAGAGAAAAGGTAAGGGATTTCCAAGATTGGCCAGGAGATTAGAAGAGAAAAGGTAAGGGATTTCCAAGATTGGCCAGGAGATTAAAAGAGAAAAGGTAAGGGATTTCCAAGATTGGCCAGGAGATTAGAAGAGAAAAGGTAAGGGATTTCCAAGATTGGCCAGGAGATTAGAAGAGAAAAGGTAAGGGATTTCCAAGATTGGCCAGGAGATTGAAGAGAAAAGGTAAGGGATTTCCAAGATTGGCCAGGAGATTGAAGAGAAAAGGTAAGGGATTTCCAAGATTGGCCAGGATTTCCAAGACTGACCAGGAGATTGAAGAGAAAAGGTAAGGGATTTCCAAGATTGGCCAGGATTGCCAAGATTGGCCAGGAGATTGAAGAGAAAAGGTAAGGGATTTCCAAGATTGACCAGGTGATTGAAGAGAAAAGGTAAGGGATTGCTAAGATTGGCCAGGATTGCTAAGATTGGCCAGGATTGCCAAGATTGGCCAGGATTGCTAAGATTGGCCAGGATTGCCAAGATTGGCCAGGAGATTAAGGAGAAAATGTAAGGGATTGCCAAGATTGACCAGGTGATTGAAGAGAAAAGGTAAGGGATAGCCAAGATTGACCAAGATTGCCAGATTGACCAGGAGATTGAAGACGAAATGGCAAGGGATTGCCAAAATTGGCCAGGATTTCCAAGATTGATCAAGAGATAAGAAGAGAAAAGGTAAAGGATTGCCAAGATTGACCAGGATTGCCAAGATTGACCATGACATTATAGAGAAAGGGGGTTGCCAAGACTGACCAGGATTGTCGAGATTAACCAGGAGATTGTAGAGAAAATGTGAGGGGTTGCCAAGACTGACCAGGCTTGCCAAGATTGACCAGGAGATTGAGGAAAAAAGTAAGTTATTGCCAAGATTGACCAGGAGATTGAAGAAAAAAGTCAGGGATTGCCAGGATTGACCGTGGGAGCCTGGCTGGTTCGATGGGTGGAGTGCCAAGCTTGCAGCCAGAATGTTTGAATCACATACACCCAGCACAAAGAAACAGTATTTTCGCTGCCCATCTCAGTATGTCCTTGTTCTGGTGGTGTCGATGTAGTGTTAGATGAGCCCCTTCTTTCTTTTTCCTGGGATAACTTTTATCCCCACATCACCTGATGTAGGTGTGAATATTGAACCCAAATGTAGCGAAGATTTACAACAAGAATTAGGAGAGAAAAAAAGTGGTTGCAGGCAGGAGCAGAATGAGCTGTGTGTTTGGCTTGGTTTCAGAAAGGTGGACAGCAATTTTTTTTTTCTTTTGCTGCCCCATCATCTGTACCGTTTCAGTGGCATTACTCCCACGCCGCTCATTCTAGATTCCCCCATACACGGCCACACCCGGGTTCGTCCATCACAGTCCCAGCGTTGGCAGTCTGCAGGGAACCATCGTTGTTAGATCGCCAGGAGGCTACACACCAGAGGAGACCCTGCACTGCTGCTGAGTCACTTCGGTGGTGTTAGTGGTGCCTGTTCTGATTCAGCGAACTTTGAACACCACCTACTGAGCCCCCTACGAACGACAATAATGGCTTAGTCGCGGAGCCAGACCGAGTGAGCGTCCCTCCCAGAGTTGAGACCACCACCACGTCCCACAAACAACAGCCCCCCACTGATGAATCTGCCGACACTGAAGACATTGACATGACTCACCCCAAGCACAGAAGTGGAGAGGTATCGAAACTGAGGTCAAAAAGGTGGACAGCCTTTGTTGAACTCTCTTTCTTGGGATTCTCTTCACTCTTTGTGTTTTGTCTGCATACGCTCGAGAGCGTGTTTAAGGACATGATCGTTCACATTAAATAGCAATTTATTTCCATCTAATCAACATTAGAGTGGCAGCTTATAAACTCATAAGAATAAGATCATTGCATGTAATGGTGGTAATGTTAAAAGTCAGATCTTTGAAAGTATCTCCTTTCACTGATATGATGATTTTTTTTTTTTTTTTTTTTTTTTTTTTTTTTTTTTTGTCCCAACAATTTTTATTCAGACAAAGGTGATAAGTGTCAAATATGATTTGTTGAATCAGAAATGAACATATGATACTAATTTGAATATTCACCAGTCAGTGTCAAATTAATATAGTCAGGACAGGGCATATTCATCAGTGCATAGATTCCATGTGATATCATGAAGCTTTGTCCTGAACAGTGCCTATGTATTACAGTACCTTCTTCTTCTTCTTCTTCTTCTTCTGCGTTCGTGGGCTTCAACTCCCATGTTCACTCGTATACGCGAGTGGGCTTTTTACGTGTATGACCGTTTTTACCCCGCCATGTAGGCAGCCATACTCCACTTTCAGGGGTGTGCATGCTGGGTATGTTCTTGTTTCCATAACCCACCGAACGCTGACATGGATTACAGGATCTTTAACGTGCGTATTTGATCTTATGCTTGCATATACACATGAAGGGGGTTCAGGCACTAGCAGGTCTGCACATATGTTGACCTGGGAGATCATAAAAATCTCCACCCTTTACCCACCAGGCGCCGTCACCGTGATTCGAACCTGGGACCCTCAGATTGAAAGTCCAGCGCTTTAACCATTCGGCTATGGCGCCCGTCTTTATTACAGTACCCCCCACTTCTGCACCAATATCTCATATTCCATAGTTGTTTAGTGAACGTTCTTGTCAACTTCGCATGTTTGTTTGAGATCTTTAATGAGTGTTTGTAATGCGGGCTTTCCTTTGTTGATTTCTCATTTGTATGAGTTTCGGTTCAGTTTCTCAAGGAGGCATCATCATTGGCATTTGGACAAATCCATGTGTGCTTCACCACATCTGCGAGGCAAATGCCTGACAGCAGCATAAGCCAGTGCGCTAGTCAGGCCTTTGAGAGCGTGTGCATATACATTTGTGTACGTATCAGTGGATTTCTTCATGGAACTTTGCAGAGCACAACACGTGCTGCCGTGGGTCCTTTTTCAGTGTGTCAAGTGCGTGCTGCACATGGGACCACCCTCGGGGTTTATTGTCTCGCCTGAATGACGATTACCGAGTTTCATTTTTCAGTCAAACGTGACCAGGAAAATCAAATCCAGACCCTCATGTGCGCTGTATTGGCGGAGAAGCGTCTTAACCATTCTGCAAACCACCTTCCTCCGTTGCAGGAACACCTCCACTGATGTGTTGCTGAGGAACGTGAATGCTGAGAGAGTGGACTGGATGAAGATTGCCAACAAGACGGTAGGTACTGAATGAAGATTGCCAGCAAGATTGTAGGTACTGGATGAAGATTGCCAACAAGATGGTAGGTACTGGATGAAGATTGCCACCAAGATGGTAGGTACTGGATGAAGATTGCCAGCAAGACGGTAGGTACTGAATGAAGAATGCCAACAAGACGGTAGGTACTGGATGAAGGGTTTCTGACAACTGTCTACTGAGCAGAGAATTAAGTACAAAATCTCATGTCTCTGCTTCGATGTCATTTCAGGAACTGCATGTCAGTGTATTTCTGACCTTTTTAAGCTGTGGGTTTTTTTTTCTCTTCAAGGTTTTTCTGCTGTTCTGCTGACAGTAGAACACCAGAGCATTGCTTGGGCACAGGACTGAATGAGTTAACTGATCAGAAGACCTGCTAAATTGACAGTTTAAGGATCTTCATTATTTGTAACTGATCAGAACGCCCAGGTAAATTGACAGTTTAGGGACCATCAACATTTTTCAACTGATTAGAACGCCCAGGTAAATTGACAGTTTAGGGACCATCAATATTTTTCAACTGATCAGAACGCCTGGTAAATTGGCAGTTTAGGGACCATCAATATTTTTCAACTGATTAGAACCCCTGGTAAATTGACAGTTTAGGGACCATCAATATTTTTCAACTGATTAGAACCCCTGGTAAATTGACAGTTTAGGGACCATCAATATTTTTCAACTGATCAGAACACCCAGGTAAATTGACAGTTTAGGGACCCCAAATATTTTTCAACTGATCAAAACGCCCAGGTAAATTGACAGTTTAGGGACCCCCAATATTTTTCAACTGATCAAAACGACCAGGTAAATTGACAGTTTAGGGACCCCCAATATTTTTCAGATGATCAGAACCCCTGGTAAATTGACAGTTTAGGGACCCCCAATATATTTTACTGATCAGAAACCTTGGTAAACAGACAGTTCAGGAACAGGCGCAATAGCCGAGTGGTTAAAGCATTGGACTCTCAGTCTGAGGGTCCTAGGTTCGAATCTTGGTAATGGCGCCTGGTGGGTAAGGGGTGGAGATTTTACCATTCATTTATTTATTTATAGTCTGTTCATCTAAGATGATGTGATTTTTCCAATCTCCCAGGTCAACATATGTGCAGACCTGCTAGTGCCTTAACCCCTTTCAAGTGTATACGCAAGCAGAAGACCAAATACGTACATTAAAGATCCTGTTATTCATGTCAGCGTTTGGTCAGTTATGGAAACAAGAACTTACCCAGCATGCACAGCCCTGAAAATGGAATATGGCTGCCTACATGGCGGGGTAAAAACAGTTATACATGTTAAAGCCAACTCGTGTACATACGAGTGAGCGTAGGAGTTGCAGCGCCACAAACACAGAAGAAGAAGAAGACAGTTTAGGGACCCCCGATATTTTTAACTTATCAGAAGCCCTGGTATTTAAACTGACAGCTGAGGCCTGCACAGGGAGATTATGAAGCAGGTCCCCATTCTTTGTTTTCTGACACAGTTTGAGGGAAAGAGGGACTGGACAGCGTGTCATCGTGCATGGTCGCACTGCGTGGACCCCCGCCTCAACACCCACCCCATTACGGAGGCAGAGGAGCAGCGACTGGTCGAACTGGTCAAAGAAACCAACGGCAACAACTGGGTCTACATTGCTGAGCAGCTTGGGGTGAGTTTTGTTTTTTGTTTTGTTTGTGTTTTTTTTTAATAGGATGTCGGACGTCTTGTTTGTTCAACTGGTGAACAGGACTTACCACTGTGATCAGTCCATCCTAACCTCTTTAGGTGAGTTGTGTCACGCCAGAGTGAGTTTGTTGCTAGTCCAAAGTTGTTGTTTTTCCTGTAGTGTGATATAGAGTGTTGGTTGAAGACTATTGTTTATATGTTGGCAGCAACATTGACCGGTGGTTGAAGACTATCGTTTATATTGTGGCATTGATGTTGACAGATAGAAGACTGTTGTTTACATCTTGGCAGTAACATTGACTTGGTGTTGGAAGACTATTGTTTACATTGTAGCAGTGATATCGACTGTTGGTTGAAGATTATTGCTTATATCATGGCAGTAACATTGACCGGTGGTTGAAGACTATAGTTTATATTGTGGCAGTGATGTTGACAGATAGAAGACTGTTGTTTACATCTTGGCAGTGATGTTGACTGGTGGTTGAAGACTATTGTATATGTCATGGCAGTAACATGTGACAGGTAGAAGACTATTGTTTATATCATGGCAGTGATATTGACTGGCGGTTGAAGACTGTTGTTTATGTCATGGCAGTGATATTGACTGGTGGTTGAAGACTATTGTTTATGTCATGGCAGTGATATTGACTGGTGGTTGAAGACTGTTGTTTATGTCATGGCAGTGATATTGACTGGCGGTTGAAGACTGTTGTTTATGTCATGGCAGTGATATTGACTGGTGGTTGAAGACTGTTGTTTATGTCATGGCAGTGATATTGACTGGTGGTTGAAGACTGTTGTTTATGTCATGGCAGTGATATTGACTGGTGGTTGAAGACTGTTGTTTATGTCATGGGAGTGATATTGACTGGTGGTTGAAGACTGTATCTTGGCAGTCTTCTTCTTCATCTCGTTTGTTAACACTTTAATGCATGGTACCGCCGTCTTGCACCACAGGGGCCTACAGTACATCCATGTTAAGCATTAGTTGGGTTTTTTTTTTTTGGTTTTTTTTGTTTCCCTCTGATAGTTGATCTGCTGGCCAAGACAGAAGAGCATCACCTGCCCTTGTATTTCCTCATTTTTTGACTCACTTGTGTAAACAAAGTGAGTATGTTTTAACCCGGTGTTCGGTTGTCTGTGTGTGTGTGTGTGTGTGTGTCCGTGTGTCTGTGTGTCCGTGGTAAACTTTAACATTGACATTTTCTCTGCAAATACTTTGTCAGTTGACACCAAATTTGGCATAAAAATAGGAAAAATTCAGTTCTTTCCAGTCATCTTGTTTAAAACAATATTGCACCTCTGGGATGGGCACAAAAAATTTTTAAAAAGAAGCCTAATTATATGCAAACTGCATTTACTGTTATATTTTTTGTATTCTCTAAACTTGGCACTTTGATCTGATATTCTGACACAACAACTAGAGGAGTCATTATTATCGTTTTTTGTTTAAACAGGAACTTCTTTTCCTAAGCATGGAATTTTTATTTATTTTGCAAACGTTTTGGTGCAGATAGTAAAGAAGGGAAATTACTCTGTAATTAATGCTAAGGGAAGTAATTTATCACAAGTGAGTCTTGAAGGCCTTGCCTCTCTTGTTCTTGTTTTTTTTTTAATAGTTTCCCTCTGATAGTTGATCTGCTGGCCAAGACAGAAAGAAGAGCATCACCTTCCCTTGTATTTCCTCAGGGTTGAAGACTTCTGAAACCTTTCCCTCAAGAGTGTATAGACGCAAGGCAGTGGAGGTCTGCAATCAGGGTTTTCCTTCCCTACCACCACAAGCACCATCCACCTGAAGCAACAGGTTTTAAGTCGCCAGTTACTCGCCTTCACCCCTTCTCCTTGTCAGCCACGTGAAGGTCAAGAGCTCAGCTTTGGTTGACAGAAGCTATTTGAGATGCACACCTTAGGGGGGGGTTTATAGAGCAGTGGGAGCCTTATATAACTCCGCCTATGGCGGTCCCAAGCCCGGCTGAAAAAGTGAGGAGGGTTGGGCGTGGGGCTAGCAACCCTACCCTGTTAAAAACCAGCTTGCTACAGAAACGCCAACCACAGACCAAGAGATTACTAGCCTGGAAGAGGATGGGTCCTCGTCAAGAGGACACATGACGCCATGTGGTGAAAGCCGTCAGTTTACGGAAGCTACAGGGCCTACCCCCCTTCTATCGACTAGGACAACGGAAGAAAGGAAGGCCAAGAAACACCTGGCGACGTGACCTCGAGGCAGACACCAAGAAGATGGGGCACACCTGGAGACAATTAGAAAGGGCAGCCCAGGACAGAGGACCCTGGCGGACTGTTGTGAGCGGCCTATGCTCCAGGGGGGAGTGATGGGCATAACTGGGAGCCTGTATCCTCACTGCTCACCCTCGGCATAACAACCTTAACTCTCTCCATATGAACATCGAAAGAGACGACGTACAGCGTTTCACCCCAATTACCATCATCAAAATATTGCAAGTGGAACGCTGTTATACTGAAGAGGTGAATGTTGACAAAGAATACCACAATTCTGACGACGAAAGCTAAAGTTTGGGTCATTCAGACACCCACTGGACATCCGAGAGGTCTGTGTAGAGGAGAAGAGAGGACTGGCCGTACTGTGTGAGTTAAGAAACCTGTCGTGGCATTGATGCTGAACGGTTGTCTGTATCAGTCATGACAGTGATTTTGTGTTCCAGACTGGCAGGACACCGTTTCAGTGTCTGCAGTACTTCCAACAGAACCTCAACTCAGAGATGGTGGACAGGTGTGATGATTCTTTGTTTTGTTTGTTTGTTGTTGTTTTTTTTGTTATTTCACACACAAAGGCACACTCACAAATAAGGGATAAATAACACATAACACAGAATCTTCAGAATAATCCAAATGATAATAATGATGTCAATAATGATAGTAAATGTATTGATGATGATGATAATGTTAAGGAGAAAAATGATGATGAATCATTTTTGTAGCACGTGATTTTGCGAAATTCAGCTTAACGTGCTGTTGCCCATACACACACACACCACACATACACACACATGAACACATGCACGCACGCATGCACATACACAAGCACGCATGCGCGCACATACACACACACACACTATATCATAGCTAAGGGAATGCTCTGCAAAATGATGAAGTCTTTAGATTTGTTTTAAATTCACTCAGTTACGCAGACTGAATGGCAGTGAGTCACAAATATTTTAGGCAGTGAAACTAAAACCATGTTGTTGATATGACATAATAGGCAAATGACATGGTATGTGAATGACAAGACAGGTAAATGACAAGATGGGTAAAATGACAGGACAGGTAAATCAAATGACAAGACAAGTAAAAGGAAAGATAGGTAAATCACAAGGTAGGTAAATGACAAGACAAATGAATGACAAGACAAATGAATGACGAATGACAAAACAGGTAAATGACAAGACAGGTTAATGACAAATGACGAGATAGGTAAATGACAAATGACGAGAGATAGGTAAATGATTAATGACAAGACAAGTAAATGACAAGACAGGTGAATGGCAAATGACAAGATAGATAAAGGGTAAGACAGGTAAATGACACAGCAGGTAAATGCCAAGACAGGTGAATGACAAGACAGGTGAATGACAAATCACAAGACAGGTAAATGACAAGACAGACAAATGGCAAGACTGGTAAATGACAAATCAGGTAAATGACACAGCAGGTAAATGCCAAGACAGGTAAATGACAAGACAGGAGAACGACACGATAGGTAAATGACAAGACAGGTAAATGACAAGACAGGTAATGGCAAGACAGT